>NW_022436968.1:17123061-17189585 GCF_009761245.1 Sapajus apella | reverse complement strand
AGCTAATTTTTTGTATTTTTAGTAGAGACGGGGTTTCACCATGTTGACCAGGATGGTCTCGATCTCTTGACCTCGTGATCCACCCGCCTCGGCCTCCCACAGTGCTGGGATTACAGGCTTGAGCCACCGCGCCCGGCGGTTGAGTTTTAAAACTCTGGAAAAGGGTACCATAGTCACAATGTAGAATTACCCATCAAACACATTTGCTGTCCTCCTACTACGTTATTCCTTTTTAGGGGGAGAACTGGGATTGATCAGTATCTATAAGGATAGTATAGTTTACCTTTTAGGTAGGCAATTCTAAAGGATCCATCAATAAGAAGCTCTAGGATTAAAAATTAAATACCTCTATGGAATACAAATCAGGATTCTTGGGACAGTCTGGCACAAAAAGGATTCAGGGACAGGAAGCAAAGGCAGGCAGTGTTTGGCTTATAACAAATAGAAAAGCCATATACAGAATGAAGCAGTGCTAATGACATTTTCACTGTTCAGTGTTCCCTCAGCTCAGAGTGAGTAGGCCGACTGTCCACAGGTCCTTGGATCCAAAACAGTCCTCTACCCGGAGCCTTCATTTCAGCCCATGCACGTCCATCAGGGAAGAGTGAGGGTCCTGGTATGTGCTCCCTGCCCCACCTCTTCCTCTGTCCTTTACATCCATGCATCAAGGTGAAAGCCCAGGCATGCTTCCCAGTGCATCCTCGAGACGTTATGTCTTCTGAGCAGAAAGAACAAAAGGATGACATGACTGGACTGAAACTGGCCCTTCAGGCTGCAGTCATTTTGCAACTGCAGCTGACCTGGAGGTTTAGTTCCTGTCTTCCTTGGCTACCATGACACTGGCTGGGGAGGACGAGGCAGTCGAGGCCAGCAGCCGTTTTTGGTGCAGCTCTTCCCACTTACTTCTGTTTGTAGCTACTGAATCTAGCATCGGCTTCAGTTTCACATTGACCTTCACCAATGCCTAAAACAAAACGAAACAGGTGGAGGAGAGAGGACATAGATTAACTGACATGATTTTCCACCTTTCGTTTATGAGGAGAATGGGAACTGGCTATAGGAAATGAAAGTGATGATTATTTTGGTAAACAAGAGCTATATACAAGAAATAAATATGTATTTAACACCATTATGTTGTATTAATAGAGCCATCTATTAATAATAAGACATCACCATCATGGCTGTGTACAACTCTAGGAGACACCAGCCATGTAGACTCAAAATCCTGTTTTACAACTACATCAAGCAAGACAGGAAACAAAATATCAAGCTCACATATACCTACTTATGTGTGCATCTTTGCCTGCCATAGACGGCTCCAGATCTCAATTGACTATGAACTTAAATTTTTACAAAATAATTGTACAATTGCTCTACCATAGATAACTCTGGGTGAACTTACTTGAATAGGAAAGGCCAAGTAAAATCCTGAAGTGAAGAGGTACTCATTTTTAAAGCTAAAGATCTGGGAGTTGTGCTAAAGCATGGATACATGCATGAAAATAGACATGGCAGAAAGGGAAGCAGTGTGGAAGAGAGTGACAGAGGGATGAAAGGGGCATGAGGGAAGAGGAAAGGTAGGGTGTGGCCAGGGGCAGATGGACCACCAGGCTGATGAAAGTCAGGCTCAGGCTTCACGGTCCTCATTTGCACTAGACCCTTCTAAGTATATTCTTTTGTGCTTAATTGTGTGTGTGTGCTTTTAAAAGAGTCCTCCTAGCTGGGCATGGTGGCTCATGCCTGTAATCCCAGCACTTTGGGAAGCCAAGGTGAATGGATCACCTGAGGTCAGGAGTTCAAGACCAGCCTGACCAACATGGAGAAACCCTATCTCTAATACAAGATTAGCTGGGTGTGGTGGCATGTGCCTGTAAACTCAGCTACTTGGGAGGCTGAGGCAGAAGAATCACTTGAACCCGGGAGGGTGAGGTTGCAGTGAGCCATTGCATTCCAGCCTGGGCAACAAGCAAAATTTCATCTAAAAAAAAAAAAAAAAAAGAGTCCTCCTATTCCCAAATGGTATAAGCTTGTCTCACTGCTCCTGGGTTGCCCCTGGTAGTGGAATGAGAGCCCGAAAAGTAAGATGGCTTATTTGAATTTAATGCAAATGAGTGCTTTTTCAGCTTTCATATCAGAGGGCTATTCCAGGATAAGGGATGACATGGGGGCAGGGCCGAGGATTTTGTTTCTAAACTGGGACTAGAACAAATTCAAGGAGCTCAGATTAAAGAGCAATAGGCAAATATTTTACAGATCAGAGGGGCATGGAGTTTACTCTGCCCAACAGGAAAATCCCACTATTCTCTACTTTGCTGATTGTTTCCATTCTTTTAAATGCATGAATAGCTATATTTTATTTATTTTAATTTTTTTTTTTTTTTTTTTTACTTTTCATAATGAAAGGCTTCTAACATATTTAACCATTAAAAGGTGATCAGCAAAAATATCTATTAGGTATCTATATGCTAATAAATATAGGAAATATAAGTAAAGCTACCATGTAAAACATATGTAACAAAGGGTCTAGGAGCCTTTTAATTTTCTAGACAGCTCAATGAAAAGGGAAATAAGATTTTGATGACATTTAACTTTTAGAAACATGGTCTTTGTCCTTTTAAAACATGAGATTTTGGGGAGTTGTTTTAAAAATAATACATTTTCTTTCCTTTACAGTTATTTTGTATATTTTAAGTAACATATTAATGTTAGAAAGTATAGAAACGATAGGTTTAAAAAGTAGGAAGTTGAGATAATTTATAATCTCAAAACTCAAGAGATAAACACTCCTAACTTTTGGGTTTTGCCTTGAATGGAATCTTTCTATTATGTTTCTAACTGGTTAAATGATCAGAACATCTAAAATATGGCTGGATGAGGTGGCTCACGCCTGTAATCCCAGCATTTTGGGAGGCTGAGGTGGGTGGATCATTTGAGGTCAGGAGTTTGAGACCAGCCTGGCCAACATAGTGAAACCCCATCTCTACTAAAAATACAAAAAGAAAATTAATAATAACTCGGTGTGGTGGTGCACGCCTGTAATCCCAGCTATTTGGGAGGCTGAGGCAGGAGAATCACTTGAACCCAGGATGCAGAAGTTACAGTGGGGCAAGATCGCACCACTGCACTCCAGCCTGGGCAACAGAGCGAGACTCTGCCTCAAAAAAAAAAATATATATATATATATATATATATTTATATGGTATTTTATAAACTCAGTTTACAAATGGATAGAATCAATGAGAATATATGGATTTTTAACCATTCATACTTCTTGGGCCTGCTTTCCATCTCCAGGGTCCGAAAGTATAAAAACCTGGCATCCCATGTGGATGATGGGGAGCTTCTGTTAACACTTAACACCTCCTATGTGTTAAACACATTGCCAGCTGCTCTACATACTTCATCTCACTATTCCTTACAATGACTGTGCATTTTACAGATAATAAAACATGTCCCCCACTTGTTAGGATCATGAGTCATCCTTAGTCCTTCCACTGTAGGAGGAAGATAAGAATCCATATAGGAAGTTAGGGGTTCCTTTTGTAATCTTACCATTTGTTTTGGAAGCCATGGAGAAAACCATTGTTTTTCTCAAGTAAAAAATCAGGGATAGGACACTAGCCTGTCATATAGAATGAATATATAGAATGAATATATAGAGAAATCTGCTGAGGATATAGCATAAAAGTGAAGCTCTTAAAGAGTCAAGAAGAAAAATCAAGGAATAATAAGGTACACATATTGAAATTGTATGGTTTCAACCTTTGTCAATGAACAATTCCAACCAGCTAGTAACTTTGTCATTCCTGTTTTAAGAGACTGTGATGGTGATGAGGAGACTGAAGACATGAACTTCTGAGGACACACTGAGTATGATTGCTATTGTCATCAATTTGGGGTAAGGGTTGACACCAGGACCTTCCTTCTAACTTATTCATACCCACCTCCCCTTTCTTCTTTCCTCTTATCCATCAGTTCTATCACCCATCATCTTGCATATGTGTACAACTCTCATGAATTCTGACATTGTTCTTTGAATGTAATCTTATGTCACTTGCAGCCTCCCTTTCCATTTAGACTTGAGATTAGACCTCAAATCTATTTCATGCTCTGGGGGACCTTTCAGACTCCTCCCGGTGACTTCCGAGTATTACTTCCTTATACTCTCTGACTTCTTCTTCAGTCTATGTGGCCCTCTTGACCCCATTCTGCATCGTTCCTAATGCAGTGTTTCACTTTATTTCCCCTTTTCACAGGAAATCCAATCATCCTCAACATTTTGAATACCTACTAACTGTATTGAACTTTAGAAGTTGTCATAGGCCAAGTGACTTACCCACTAACTTACTCCTGCGTGCTCCTCTTCATTGCAGAGGCCACAGTCTTTTACCCCATGGAGAGTACTTGAGTTTTCTCCCCAGCCCTGTCTCACTGCTTTTACACAGTCATGGCCTTCCAGCCAGCCAGTTTTTTTCCTAGGCTCCCCCAAATTCTGACAAATTAAAGTTTCTCTTTCTTGTTGCACAAAGGCCTATAAGATAGTTTTTATTTTCCTTATAAAGAAATAAATAAAAGAAGGAACAAAGAAGTTGTGAGATTATTAGCCTATGGAAGGATATTCCCACTTTATGACTTGGGTCAGTTAGCTATTTTTTGTTCCATGGACAGGATTATATTCCTGGTCTCATATAGACACCTTGCAGGTATATCCCACTCATCACAAGGGGGAAAAAAGGCAAACATATCATTAAGGCACTGTGATTTTAGCACATCTTCTGAAAAGCCTTCTCCAAGCATGTGGTTAGGGAGTGGTCAATAGCAAGTCCTCCAAAAGGAGAAAGAATAGCTCTTTTTCTGTTAGGATGGCAGAGTGTATGGCCCCAAACACAACTGCAAACCACCTGTTAGTAAACCTAATTTATATGCTCAAATAATCCTCTGCTCCAGGGAGTTGCATGAATATGAGTAAAATGTAACTAGATGTAAGTTAAGGGAGTAGGGGTGGAGGTTGAAAGCTAACGTCCTTAGGAGAGTATATTCAGTCTCTCTCTTAACAGTGGACAGAAACATCTAATTTTAAATCAAATGTACCAGTTATTTCATATAATAAAGCAACATTGCAACTCCAGCAGTGATCAAAATCCCCTTTATTTCCATGAGAAAAATGCAGGTGCTTGTTGTCCACTCAATGCACAGTGTTTTATTTAGACAATAGTGTGAGGTAGCCACAACTGCCATGGTTTTATTTAGTATAGCTTGGCACCAGCTCCTCTTTACTCTGTTCAAGCCTTTTAATTAAACAGACTACTATAATTCCTATGGAAATTAGTGTTTATGTTATTTTTCCTGCTACAAAAGCATTTCTCTAAAACTTATTTTTTTTAATCCCAGGAGCACAAATTGGAATTTTTTTCTGCTTGAAATGTAATTAAAAACTCATTTGATTACAATATTTCTGGCTCTGTTTTACTTATTAAATTCCTGTAATCAGTTTTCTTTTATGAAGCTGCTGGGAAATGATCTCAAAAGCAACACATTTTTTTCTTCCCTGGCAGGTTCCCAAGCATTTACTAAATTACATTCATAGCACCTGCCCATGATTCGAATCATTCCAAAAATTTATTCCTTAAGCCATTTAAGTTTATTTGGCATAGCCCCAAACAGCTTTCTTCCCTTTATCCTTGCTCTTTGTTCTCCCTCTTGCTTCCTTTGTATGGAATAAGGAAATTGGGGAGGGGGGAGGAATACATATTTATCAGAATTCCTTTTTCTCTTTGTTTTATATTTTCCTGAAACTCAAAATTGCCATACTAGAATATTATGGCCAGGTGCAGGTTCTAGGCAAAGGTAACAAAACTCCTATCTTGAAGACTTACCCTTACACTCTAAATTTGTTACAGAAATGTAGTTAGCTGAGAGAATATGGATCTATTAAAATATTAGTAAAGCAAGGGTTTATCCACGAGCCTAAATTCTGGGGTTTATGGTGATTATGTGTAGTGAGTCATCAGCAAGAGAATTGCTTCTCGTATGAAAAGTTTCTCATCCTCAAGTGATGCATGATGGGTTGTGAGAATGCTATTGTCTAGTTTGACTTGCTCCTCAGTGAAAGAGAAGTGGAGAAACTTAGCACCCATCTGACCACTCTTTATATACACTTGGAGGAACTCTAAAGGTTGTGTATGTGGCTGCATCAGCTTCAAGACACCTGACTCTTCTGTGGCATCCCTGCTGCATGCCACGTAGCCACCGTTGAAACACATTTAGAGGCAGTGCATGCACCACCTCCCAGGGGAGTCCATTTACTCTTTGATTGTTCTGTTTTTAAAATGTTGTTCCTTATGTTGAGCTGAAATCTATGTTTTTATAACTTCTACCTAATGGTTCTAATCCTCAGGGTGGTCTCTTTTTAAACCAGAATTTTCTTTAGTAGTGTAGGACTGATGACTCAGGTTTTGCTTCAATTGTAAGTTAGAGTTGATGCTGACCTAAAAACCCAATTTGGGATGCAGTGCTTCTCCCTTGGGGCAACCTTATTGACATCACTGGGGCCCCAAGCTCCTTCCCACTCCCTTATGGCCCATCGTAAACAGGACCTGGGATACTTGTCCTACTAGGGGACACAGCTTGGGCATCTGGTCATCTAGGTGGCTGAGGGACCCTACTTCTTTCCTGATTTCATTCACACTCGATTGTTCAGGTGTCTTGTGACCAGCACATACAGTTTATTCCATATTTTATTTATGTTTTGAATAAGGAACACATTCACATAGTTCTGTGGATACAAAAGGGTACAAAGGTACAACATAAAATCTTGCTTCTACTCTTTCCCAGCCACTCAGTTTCCTCCCCGAGAGGCAACAGATGTTTTCAGTGTCTTGAGTAATCAAGAAAAATTTTCTGAATATGGAAGCTCATAAATATATTTGCCCTTTTTACAAATAGCAGCACACTATACAGATTGATCTGCACTTTGCCTTTTATTCTTAATATATCTTGGAAAAAATCTCCTATCACTACAAAATTAGATTTCCTCATTTTGTATGGCTACCTAGTATTCCACCGCTGTCAAAATTTGTTTAACCAGTTCCTTTTTGATGGAACCTAAACACCGTTTATATTTGGCCATTACAAATAATGCTGTAATGGATATCCTTGTACATAGCCTCTCTATAGATATGAAGTTTTTCAGAGAATCAAATTCTAGAATGGTTATTGCTGTATCAAAGGGAATGTGTATTTGAATTTTGGTAGCTATTACTCAATCAATGAACATAATTTTGCTTAAGATATATAGCAGAATCCTTATATTAGCCATACTAACAAGAGAGAGGGAACAGAAACCATAGTTACTGTTTAGATTAAGGCCTTGGAATGATAGTGTGAGGGCAGATAGAGCTAAGAAGCATACACAAATCTAGAATTTGGTCCCTCTCCTCTCTGTATACTCCAGATGCTAATTTCTACGCAGTACACTTGGTATCACTCAAGCATCACAATCATGTTGTCCGGAATGTTTTGGTTTTACTCCTTCTCTGAAAGAAACTCCCCAAATGGTACTTGAATCTACTGAAATTTCTTATAGAGAATCAATCATCTTTGACAAGTTACAGGTGTTTTCAGTGTGTTTCATGGACCCTTACTGTCATTAGCAAACTTTTACTGAATGCTTAGTTGGTGTCAGACGGTCATAAGTGCTTAAAATTGTCATGTAATTTTCCAAGGAACTTTATGAAATGGACACTATTATTGTCCTGTTTGTATACATATAATTGAGAAAACCAGGGCCTGGATGAAGAACTAACTCATGGTCATTCACTTGGTAAGTGGAAGAACTGAAATGGCAGGGTTTCTCTACCTCAGCACTATTGATGTTTTGGGTTAGATAATTCTTTATGGTGGGGGCTGTCTTGTGCATTATTGAATGCTCTAGAAGCCAGTAGTATCCCCTCCCCAAATTGTGGCCACCAAAAATCTCTCCAGATATTGCCAAATGTCCCCTGGGGAGCAGCATCTTCCCAGTTAAGAACCACTGCTCTGCTGCCTCTAAGCATTATCTTGTCTCCATCAGGTCTTCAGTGAACTCAGCTTCCCCTCAAATAGGAGGAATAAAAGTAGCTACAGTCTGAACCCCAACAGCATCTCTGGCAACAGAGAAGGAAAGACTTCTTCTTGAGCCAAATACATAATGTTCCTTACCTCCTTTTTCTGAAGACATTTAGGAAGGAGAAATAAGAGGAGTTTCTGTATATTCAATGAACGCTCACTGTGCTGGGATAAGGCCAGAGCCTAAATGCCATTATCTCATAAAATCTCCACGCAGTCCCATGAGGTAGGTACTTTTATCATCTCTACTTTATAGATAAGGAAACTGAGGTTCACTTGTCCATGGTCATTTAGTGAGAGATGGAGCTAGGATGTTACCTAAGTCTTTCGGACTCTAAAGCATTGTGTGAAAAATTCCTTCCCTAGAGAACTAACCCTTCACCAGTCAGCTCACATTCTGTTTTCTCTGTGAAGTCTTCTCTGGTCTTCTGATGTGGAACCAGAAGTCCCCTTCCTTAGGCATGCCTGTAGCACACTCTCCATATCTCCAGGTCTATCTATCACACTGAAAATGTCTTTATATTTTTTTGTAGTTCTTCAAAGATCTTGTCTTCTGGATTGTATTTTTGTCTCTTTATACGTGTCTTCCTGCACCCCCTTCTGCCCCGGCTCCTTTGAAGCCAAGTTTAAAAAGTGCTGGTTTTCAGCAATTTGATTCTCATGCATTTTACTATAGTGTCCTGTATGTGTCTTCTGCTTGGCTTCATTGAGAATCTTGGTTCTGTATATTTATTTCCACCACCCTTTCTTCAACTATGTTTTACATCTATCCTTTCCCTCTGGGCTCTAATCATACATATTTAGCCATTCGGTGTGGTCTCACAGCTCAAATGATGCTCTGCTCATTTCTCTTCCATCTTTTCTATATCATTTTTGGATGGTTTCTGTTGCTGTAACTGAGTTTTTCTTTTGCAGGGCTTAATCTGCTCTGGATCTCATCCACTATATTTTGTTTTTTTACCTCAAAAATTGTTTTCATTTCTGAACTTTGATTTGGGTCTTTTTAGTATCTTCCATGACCCCTTAATCATGCTCAATCTTTCCTCTACCCTCTTAAATATCTAAGTATAATAACTATTTTAATGTCTTTTTCTACCAAGTCTGTGATCTGTATAATCTCTGAATCTGTATTGATTGATTTTTCTAATTATTATGGATCAGATGTTTTTGCTTCTTTGCATGCTTGGTAATTCTTGATGAATATCAGACATTGTAAAGTTTATATTGTTGGGTGCTGGATTTTTTTCCATGCTTTAAGGCTTTTTCAGTTTTCATTCTGGAATATAGTTAGGTTATTTGGAAATAATTCAATCCCTTTGAGGCTTGCTTTTCAGCTGTGGGAGCTGGGTCCAGAGCAGCCTTTTTTGTGGAGGGCTAATTTGCTCCCACTACTGATGCAATACCCTTCTGAGAACTGTATACAATGCCACGTGTATTTCAAGGCTTTTCTTGGGTACTCTGGCTGGCAGGAGCATGGACTATTTTCTCTAGTCTGTGTGACCTCTGCGGAACGTTCTACTTTCTCCTTTTCACTTCAGCCACAGTAGTTTCCTCACATGGATATGATGAACATCACTAAGCTGAAGACTCAAAGTGACCCTCTGCAGATCTCTAGAGCTCTTTCTGTGCAGTCCTCTCTTCCCTCTTACCCTTCCCTGGGAACTGTAACTTGTTTGGCCTCCCTAGACACCTGGCTCTGCCTCCTTAACTCAGCAAGATCTCTGGGCTCTGCCTGGATTCCCCTTGCTTGTGCCATGGCCTCGAAATTCTCTCCAGGCAACAAGCTGAAATAATTGTAGGACTCACTTCATTTGTTCCCCTCACTCAGGAATCACTGTATTATGTTGTCTGTTGTTCAGTGTCTGAAAAGTGTTGTTTTATGTATTTTTCAGTTTCTTTTTTTTCTTTTTCTGGCCCCTGTTACTCAATCCTGGCCAATAGTAGAGGTCTCTTATCACTGGTTTTAAAAACTGTGTCTTGCCACAAGCTCAGAGAGGGAGAGAGTGGAAACAAGGCCTTTTATCTTTGTGTCTTCAGCATCTGGCACAGTGACCCCAGGAAGCAGCAGCCTCTCCTCCATTCCTCCCATAGGGCAGTGGCAGGAAGAAGGGTTAGGGCTAGGACAGCTGCCAGTGGCCGAGAGTGGGGTTAGGATGTTCTGACCTGCTACCAAATCTTGCTATAAAAACACACCTAGAATGAGCCAGTTGGGAAATATATTCTCTCTTATTACCATTATTCCTGGGCCTTTGTTTTTATCAGTTCGCCAACCTGCTAGACCCTGGCTTTGATGTTTCTCTGTCATCATCTTCCACATCTGTTATCATCTGGCTCAATGTGTTTATTAGTTGACCACAGTCACTTCTTGGACCCAGCTCTTAGAAAAAGTGAGGACTCCTATGCTTTGTTGTTGGAAAGGGGCATAGAGGAACCCCATCAAATTAAAACCAGATTAGTCTTTGAACCTAAAAATGTCCAACTGTGTCATTAATATATTTTTTAAAACTTTGAGGAAATTATCTATTTGTTTATTAAGAAAAAAAGGACACTTATTAAGGGAAAAAAAAGGACAAAGAGAGAAGATGGTTTTGGCCTCCTGTTGAAGTCTATTTCCAGAGTTGTTAGTGACATCACTTAGTATTTTTTGCCTTCTCTCACCCCCACCTTAACCAAGAGAAATAATCAGAAACTAAGTGACATAATATACTGTAGAGGAGAAAGAACTTAGAGTATTTTAAAATACCAATTTAAAAAATATAAACTTAGACTTGGAACTTACCTTACATATCTTTTTGAGGCAGCATATTGCTATTATGAGGACATGATCACTTTACTACCATGATTACTCCCTTTCTGTATGAAAATGTCAAAAAAATCATTGGGAGTTGGTATTTTGAAATGGAAAGTCATTGATGATATGACCAGTCATTATCATCTCTGCTCAGATTCTTCAGCAGGAGGGACAAGGGAACATGCAAGTGGTGGCAGGCCCTGAAATTCTTGTGCATTCATGTGCCTGACCACCAGTTACAGGTGCAAAGAGCATCCTCAAGAAACAGGTTCCTGTTCAAGGTATATGACTTCAGAGAAAGGTAGTCAATTGTGGGAGCAGATCCTAACTTATAAATTAGTAAATTGTTGAACTGCTAATCCCTCTTAGGTTCAAAGGTTAAGATGTTCATGATTTAATTTGAGATATTCCTGGATTTTACATGAAATACCTCAGTGCTGCAGTTGGCTAGAAATCACTTTGGCTTGTCAGCCTTCTACTCTTGCGTGGGTTGTAGAGGCCAGAAACTCAGTGGATTGACTGTTTAGAACTGAACTCCTCACCTTCTCTCAAGTCTTCCTCTTAGGTTTACTTTCTCAGGGAACTGGGCATTATCATCTACCCAGTTATCCCACCCAGAAATTCATGGGTCATCTATGACATCTTCCTCTTCCCCTTACATCCAATCTGTCACAAAGTCCTATCAATCCCACTTCTCAAGTATCTTTGTACATGATTCTGTTGCCATTTCTACAACCCTGGTTTAGGCTACCATCATCCCCCTGACTGTCGTAAATCTGCTACAGCCTCCTAAGCAGTCTCCCAGCCTTCCTCTTGCCCCTGTCCAATTGACACTCCATATTGAAGCCACCATGGAGCAGTCAATCAGAGACACAAACCTGAGCTTGCCATTCATTTCTCTGAGACTTTCAGTGGCTCCTATTGGATATGAATATGCTCATCATCTCAAGTCCAAATCTCTCAATATGGCCTATAAGACCCTATCAGAAAAAGAGTATTATGATAGGAAGAGAGAATGAAATCAAGAAACAAAACAAAACAGAAACAAAACCATAAAGTCTGATGGAAAACTTGGGCTATGGTACAAAAACAGAACTTGGAAATGCCAAAATAATCCCATCAAGTTTTCTAGAAATCTGAAGTAAACATCTTTATATGCATTTTCACATTTTCCTGAGTCAAAAAAAAGTTAGACTCCACATGGTGCATTTGGCAGGAGACAACTAAAGTGTTAGTTACTATATGTGAGAGCAGATGGAGCTGGCTGTGGAGTCCAGATGGGAGGCAGCAAACAGACTCCTCTTAAACTTCACTCCTTCCCTCCCCAGTTCAATGGCTTTTGAAACTCAAGGTTGTGTAAAAATTAATTTGCATTAAATTGCTTAAGATAATGTATTAACTACCACAGAAGGCTTCCAGCAGTTTTTAAAACTTGCTTTGAAAAACAAATAATCAAGCAATAACGGTGAACACAGAAGCAAGCCAAGACTTCTTGGATGTTTTTAAGCATTCACACAAAAGATACCAGCCTCACAACATATCTTTTTTATGTTATTTGCAGAAGTTGGAAAATTAATAATAATTATTTATGTAGGTTATACATGTAACTGTGTCAGACACTGTGATATATTTGTGCTTCATATAGTTTATCTCATTAAACTCTCAAAAACACCAAGTATGTGCATTATTAGCCCATTTTAGAGAGGAGAAAATCTGGCTCAGAAAGCCTACATAATTTGCCTGGGGCCATAGGGCCAGTGTTTGGTCCCAGGTCTCTGACTCCAGAGCCCAAGTTGGTAACCACCTACCGTATGTGTAATGCTGGCATATGAGTTTGCATAGGGCAGGCTGTTGGTTAGAATTATTAATGAGAAGTGCATTTCTAGATAGGAATTGTTTGTTTATCTTCACAAATATCTCATTAGCTAATAAATGTTTTCCTTAACACACTCCAGTCATGCTGTCGTCTCAGATGTGTTCATATGTAGTCTCAGATGTGTTCATATGACTTAGGTCTGTGGAGGTCAAGATTGGTCAGAGAGCAAGTTAGAGGCAGAGTCACCCTGAAAAAGAGTGAACAGGGTTCAAGGTTGCCCACATACAAGGCTGAAGTTTGGCAACAAGACCAAGGGTGAAATAATAAGAAAAGGCCCAGGCCCAAGGATTTGAATAGCTGATGCAGTGGGTTCATAACAGCTGAGTTCTTCTCAGGCTAAAAAACAATGGAGTTTAAAGGGCTCTAGCCTTACAATTCCTGCCCAGTTTAAGGACATGGTCATTTATTCTGCCAGAACTGTGGTATCCCTAACAGAATTTGCTAGTTGTCTATTCAGTACGCATTTTAACCCACATTGAGCTTAGGAGTAGCCAGAGAGATGTAAGCAGAATTCATAAAGACTCAGGGAAAACTCTTTAAATGGGGCTTATTCAGCTGGGAGGTGCATTCTCTTGCCCTTGTCCCTATCTCTTTCTTGCTGTTGGAATACTGATATGGTTTGGCTATTTACCCAACCAAATCTCGTCTTGAATTGTAACTTCCACAATTCCCATGTGTCGTGGGAGGAACCCAGTAGGAGGTAATTGAATTATGGGGGCAGGTCTTTCCCATGATGTTCTCATGATAGTGAATAAGTCTCACGAGATCTGATGGTTTTAAAAATGGGAGTTTCCCTGTACAAGCTCTCTCTCTTTGCCTGCTGCCATCCATGTAAGATGTTACTTGCTCCTCCTTGACTTCCACCATGATTGTGAGGCCTCCCCAGCTACGTGGAACTGTAAGCCCGTTAAACCTCTCTTTCTTTTGTAAATCACCCAGTCTTGGGTATGTCTTTATCAGAAGTGTGAAAATAGACTAATATAGTAAATTGGTAACAGTAGAGTGGGGCATTGCTGAGAAGACACCTGTATATTTGGAAGCAACTTTGCAACTGGGTAACAGGCAGAGGATGGAAGAGTTTGGAGGGCTCAGAAGAACACAGGAAAATGTAGGAAAGTTTGAAACTCCCTAAAGACTTATAGAGTGGCTTTGACCAAAATGCTGATAATGATATGGACAATGAAATCTGGGCTGAGGTGGTCTCAGATGGAGATGAGGAACCTGTTGGGAACTGAAGCAAAGGTAACTCTTGTTAGGTTTAGCAAACAGAATGGCAGCATTTTGCCCCTGCCTTAGAGGTTTGAGGAACTTTGAACTTGAGAGAGATGATTAAGAGTATCTGGCAGAAGAAATTTCTAAGCAGCAAAGCATTCAGGATGTGACTTGGGTGCTGTTAAAGGGCATATGAAACATAGCATAACAGTTTGGAAAATTTGCAGCCTGACAATGCAATAGAAAAGAAAATCCCATTTTTTGAGGAGAAATTAAAGCCAGCTGCAGAAATTTGCATAAGTAATGAGGAGTTGAAAGTTAATCCCCAAGATAATAAGGAACATGTCTCCAGGCCATGTCAGTGGTCTTAATGGCAGCCCCTCCCATCACAGGCCCAGAGGCCTAGGAAGAAAAAATGGCTTCATGGGCCAAGCCCAGGGCCCTCCTGCTGTGTGCAGTCTAGGGACTTGGTGGCCTGCATCCCAGCCACTCTAGCCATGGCTAAAATGGGCCAAGGTACAGCTTGGGCAGTGGTTTCACAGGGTGCAAGCCCCAACCCTTGGCAGCTTCTATATGGTGTTGAACCTGTAAGTGCACAGAAGTCAAGAATTGAGGTTTGGGAACCTCTGCCTAGGTTTTAGAGGATGTATGGAAATGTTTGGATGTCCAGAAAGAAGTCTGTTGCAGAGGCTGGGCCCTCATGGAGAACCTCTGCTAGGGCAGTGTGGAAGGGAATGGGGGGGAGTCCCCACACAGAGTCCCCACTGGGGCATTGCCTAGTGGAGCTGTGAGAAGAGGGCCACGATCCTCCAGACTGCAGAATGGTAGTCCCACTTACAGCTTGCACCATGCACCTGGAAAAGCCGCAGATTCTCAATGTCAGCCCATGAAAGCAGCTGGGAGGGAGGCTGTGCCCTACAAAGCCACAGGAGCAGAGCTGCCCAAGACCATGGGAACCTACCTCTTACATCAGCATAATCTGGATGTGAGACATGGAATCAAAGGAGATCATTTTGGAGCTTGACGATTTGACTGCTTCTCTGGATTTCAGACTTGCATGGGACCTTGCATTAGCCCCTTTGTTTTGGCCAATTTCTCCCATTTGGGATGGGTGTATTTATTCAATGCCTGTAACCCCCATTTTATCTCAGAAGTAACTAACTTGCTTTTGATTTTACTGGCTCATAGGCAGAAGGGATTTGCCTTGTCTCAGATGAGACTTTGGACTGTGAACTTTTGAGTTAATGCTGAAATGAGCTAAGACTTTGGGGAACTGTTGGGAAAACATGATTGGTTTTGAAATGTGGGGACATAAGATTTGGGAGGGGCTAGCAACAGAATGATATGGTTTGGCTGTGTCCCTACCCAAATCTCATCTTGAATTGTAACTCCCACAATTCCCACATGTCGTGGGAGGAACCCCGTGGAAGGTAAGTGAATTATGGAGGCAGGTTTTCCCATGCTGTTCTCATAATATTGAATAAGTCTCATGAGATCTGATGATTTTAAAAATGGGAGTTTCCCTGTGCAAGCTCTCTCTTTTTGCCTGCTGCCATCCATTTAAGATGTGACTTGTTCCACCTTGCCTTCCACTATGATTGTGAGGCCTCCCCAGCCACGTGGAACTGTAAGTCCATTAAACCTCTCTTTCTTTTGTAAATTGCCCAGTCTTGGGTATGTCTTTATCAGCAGTGTGAAAATGGGGTAATACAACTATGCACATTATAGTTGGAGCCAGAGTGGCTGTCTTGTGACAATGAGGCAAACTTGACTATGGCAACCAGGTGCTAAAAAAAGATAAAGGAGAACTAGATTTCTTTTTCTTTCTTTTTTTTTCTTTTCTTTTCTTTTCTTTTTAATTTTTTCAGACAGAGTCTCACTCTGTCACCCAGGTTGGAGTGCAGTGGTGCAATCTTGGCTCACTGCAACCTCCATCCCCTGGATTCAAGTGATTCTCTTTCCTCAGTCTCTCTTGTAGCTGGGATTTCAGGTGTGTGCCACCATATCTATCTATCTATCTATCTATCTATGTTTTTTTAGTAGAGATGGGGTTTTGCCATGTTGGCCAGGCTGGTTGCAAACTCCTGACCTCAAGTGATCCATTCACCTTGGCCTCCCAAAGTGCTGGGATTACAGGCATGAGTCACCATGCCTGGCTGAGAACTAGGTTTCTGATGGCTATGGAGCTGCCATATAACAGCAGTACAACGTCGGCTTTTCTAGATTATTTTTATTTTTTAGTAGGAGCTGAATGTAATTCCTAAATGAGAAAATTGATTTCATATTGTAGGTCTCTATTTTCTGACTACCAATGCAGGTGGCACAGTGTTTTACGCATCTTGATCCTTGGACAAATTGATCCCCTGCATTGGAGGACTGTGTGTGCGTGCGTGCGTGCGTGCGTGTGTGTGTGTGTGATGAGTAACTGACAGTGAGTTACAAGTGAACTCTAGTAGACAACAGAGGCTATACATTGTCCTTTTATCCTTCTGCTGGTAACAGAACCCATTCTATGTGTCCTGATTAATTCAGGCCAGACCAATGGAGAGCCCCAGTGTTTGGTTTAGGGATTTTTCTGTTTAGTAGGCAATATTTGAGATTTTAAAATCTAAATAATGTGAGGCAGTTACCCAAATAGCAGTAAAGATGTTGAAGTCACAAAGATAATGCTTAGTATGAAGGCATTAGCTCATTAGAATCTAACACAAGAATGATTCAGATTTGCAATTGGAAATTTAAGGGCATAGTCTACCTAAGTTATAACAAAAGATGATGTTTGTAGTTATAACAAAAGAGGATGTTAATGTCCTATAAGTGAATTATAGTACTAGTAATAAGTTAGGAAACGACCATTTTTTCCCCAAGATTTGAAGCAAATTAGTCATGCATGTAAAAGTGAAAATGCAACAATGCTTTATAGCAGTTTTATCTTCTTCTTTCTTTTCTCTTTCCAGTTCCTTTCTGACCTCTTAGGTTACTTGTTTTGCTTATTTATGTGCGCAAGAGATGCTTTTGTGGAAAATAATATTCACAAATGACATTAAGATTCTGAATTAATGAGGCAGGGACGTTAGTCTTGTTGGATTAACTGCATTGCTATTGTAGGGCAAGAGTCTAAAACTCAAATGTTTACAGGGCCAGGCCACTAAAGTTAATGAATGAAGTAGGCTGCATGACACAGTTGGAAGTGGTGGGGGGACTATGGCAAACTGGATATTTTACAATTCTAAAAACTGTGTTCAACTGAATGAAACATGTCTGTGAGCTGAATCTATTCTTTGGGCCACCTGTTTGCCTGCTGTGACAGAAAGTAAAGCACATCTTGCTAACATGAACTAACTACTGAGTATTCAATGTGTCCTATGTTCCAGGAGCCATACTTGGAAGCTCTTCATATTGAGCTGATTACAACTCAGAATGGTGCTGTAAAATAGATATTATTGGCTCTGTTTTGACAGATAGGGAGCCTGGGATTGGAAAAATTAAGTTAAAGAGCCCAAGTTTACATAGTTAAGTACACAGCAGAGCTGAAATGTCAGTCCAGGCTTAACTGAATACACAGCTCATGGTGTCTGTACATCAGAGGTCTCAACTGGAACACTAGTAACAATGGGTGTCTCATACTTTATTGCAGTGTCAAGGACAATGGTACAAGTTGTTTTATTTGTTCTGTGTTGCTGATACTGCTTCAGAACAGATTCTCAGGAAAGTGGAAGCCTTGCTGAATAAAGAAGAAACACCACTTCCCAAACATTAGATGTAGTCTGTGCATCTTTTATCTGTGACTCATCTACTCTGCCCTGTTCTGGGAAAATAAAACAAGTTTTAAGTCGTAAAGGACAGGCAAGCCTAAAGACGCTCATGTAAATGGGAGCAAGAACAGTTTCTTGTGTTATAATGAGCCCCTCCAGGATGCTGCCCTTGGTTATCCTGTTGGTTGGATTTTCAGAGCAGACTAGTAGCTAATCAATCATGTTCATTGTGTAGGCAACTTTTGACTTGGAATGAATGGCTGCTGACCCAGAAGCCACAGCCTTTGATGAATGGGGCTTCATACAAGAGGTGGTTGGAACATGTAACTAAAAAGCAGCCACATGGTAATAATCCACTTTTCTATATACTGGAATGTTTTCTGCTAAAACCATACCACCTGAGATTTTAAAGAAATGTATAAAACTCTATTTTTTTTCAAAGTTCAGTATGTAAAAAGGACCATTTAAATAGTTTGTTGAGCTGAATTCACTATTCATTCACTATTTTTTTTTTTTTTTTTTGGTATATTTCCCATGTGTCTCGAGTTCTAGGATTTCCTAAATAATGGATAGGATGTCTATATGAGAATGGGTTTACAAATAGAGAATTGCAAATATCTGTTCTTGGTGCTAATTGTGCTCTGTGTAAGTCACTATAGGACCTCAAAGAATGGATTCTAGAATACCCTATTAGCATTGGTTCTAATTTTTTAGCTTATATTTGAGTGTCCCAAAAGAGTTAAAAGACTAATTTTATACACTAATGAACTGCTTAGTGAGCATCATGCAAATATGATGACTACTGAGTATTTATTGTGAGAGTTTAAAGGTGGCCTCCTGTCTAGACAGTGCTCAGATCTGAGACAGGGAGGAGCCATCAAGCCCATGCATCCCAATGTCCCAGATCTACAGAGAGCCAGACCCACAGCATCCAGGAGAAATGCTTTGTCTTTAGGTAAAGATCCTTGGAGGATAAAAATCCTTTATTATTTTAGTGGTCTCTCTCCCTATGGCAAGGGAAACTTCTTTTTCTTTTCTTTTTTTTTTTTTTTTTGAGACGGAGTTTTGCTCTTGTTACCCAGGCTGGAGTGCAATGGCGCGATCTCGGCTCACTGCAACCTCCGCCTCCTGGGTTCAGGCAATTCTCCTGCCTCAGCCTCCTGAGTAGCTGGGATTACAGGCACGCGCCACCAGGCCCAGCTGATTTTTTGTATTTTTAGTAGAGACTGGGTTTCACCATGTTGACCAGGATGGTCTCAATCTCTTGACTTCGTGATCCACCCGCCTCGGCCTCCCAAAGTGCTGGGATTACAGGCGTGAGCCACTGCGCCCGGTGGGCCAGCCTCAGTAGCTCATGCCTGATCTTTGAGATGCCAAGGTGGGAGGATTGCTTCAGACCAGGAGTTCAAGACGAGCCTGGGCAACACAGTGAGACCCCATCTCTACAGAAAAATTTAAAAATTAGCTGGGTGTGGTGGTGTGCACCTGCAGTCCTAGCTACTCAGGAGGCTGAGGCAAGAGGAGTTCTTGAACCCAAAAGTTCAAGGTCACAGTGAGTTATGATAGCACCACTGTACTCTAGCCTGGGTGACAGGGTGAGACCCTGTCTCAAAAATAAAGTGACAAATTTGAGAGAATAATAACATAGAAAGGGAAGATGTTACATATATCACTAGGCATATGTCTGAGGAGGATGTTGTATCATTAGCTGGCCTTCTCTTTGTCCGTAGAAAGGGGCCAATCTGTCCACTGGAAGACCTGGTAGAAGGTATGTTACTGTGGCTCTTCTTTAATAACATTAATCTAAAAAGTGGATTAAGTGTAAAGAAGCGAGGTATGGATCAGGATATACACTATGCCCATATATGTTCATATATACATATGCACTTACACATAGATACATATGTGTGACTATAGTATTTATAGATACATACATATACACTGTATTTACATAGAAAACAATATATAAGCATCATGCACTAAAACATGATGTAATACAGTGTAAAAACACACTGTATTCAT
The DNA here is from genome assembly GCF_009761245.1 of Sapajus apella. Lineage (NCBI taxonomy): Eukaryota > Metazoa > Chordata > Mammalia > Primates > Cebidae > Sapajus > Sapajus apella. Next base: position 17,169,826 of record NW_022436968.1, on the reverse strand, counting down.
ATAAACTATCTTTAGAAGCCTATGCAGGAATTGGTTAACAGTGGTTGCCCTGTGAAAGGAACTGAGTGACTAGCAAAAAGGAGTGTGAGAGGGGATCTCTTTTCTCTGATAATTTTGTGCCTTTTGTACTTTTTGAATTGTGTTCACTGAGGATGTCTAAACTATTTGCCAATAAAATATTTAAAAGTCTATCATGAACAGATAAAGGAAATAACAGTCTTTGGTCATGTGTTAGAAGTATTAAATAATAAGTCATCTGATTAGTTAATTTTAAAAAAAGACTTACAAGTACAGGGGCAAAAAGGAAAAATGCTTATTTCCACAAAGATCAAAATAATTTAGTACTTTACCACCATAATTCAAAAATAATTTTAATACCTCAACGTATGTTGCAATAACATTGTATATAAATAAACACCCTCCTCCCAGTCTTCCATCTACATCACAAATAAAGGCTGACTACCTCATTGCTCCTCAACGTTTCCTCTGAAAAGCGATCAGTGTCTCCTGCCTGGCCATTAAATAGATTTTGAAAAACTCTTCAATCCGTATCAGTTTCATATCCTTATTTAGTTCCTCAAATTTGCCCTCAGCTGGGAATTCTGCAGGCAACTGTGATTCTGTTGTGTTCGCCACTCATTTGAAGGGTCCCATCCATCATCATTTCTAGTCCTTTTCTGATGCAATGTAGCTTGTTCTTTGTCTTTCTTATAAACTGAATGGCTGTTAAATTATCCATTTATCTTCCTTCAGATTTTCTGTTCAGTTTCTCAGGCCCTATAAGGACTGTCTTTTCTACCTTGTTTGCTGACTTTTCATTCCATTTCCCCTGTTCTTGGAGGCATCTTGGTTCACCATGCTGCCCTTCAAAACAAACTCTCTGGTTCAGTCTGCTTTTTGCTTGTTTGAAAGCAAGCAGACCTTGCTACTTAAGTAGATTTCCTTTTAAAATTTTGTTCCTTTGAATAGTTTTGAAAACTTTGAGGTAATATATTTCAAATTTTATACATAGATAGTAGGATATATTGGAACAAACCCTAAATTGAAAGTCCAAAGTCTTGGATTCTAAACCCAACTCTGCCACTATCAAGTCATGTCACTCAACAGCGACCTTTCAGGGTTTTGCTTTCCCCGCCTTCAGATGGTCTGCAAGTACATGCTTAGTCAACTACTCTAGTAGAAAAATAGCATCTTTCTTCTGTTAAAGGTGACCCAATAAATGACCTGAGGTTTGTGTAATGCTGACGCCTGTACACACATGATCTCAGACAGCACTAGGTCATACTGGTTAGGAGTCCCAGATTTGAAAACAGAAAGAATCTATGCCCTGTCACTTACTATATATTCTTAGGTAAGTTACAGAAGCTCTATAGCTTCAGTTTTCACATCTGAAGAAAAGGATTCTCATAGCATCTAACTTGGTATTGTGAAGAGAATTAAATTAGATAATGCTTGGAAAGTCAGTCTTGAGCACACAGTAAGTGCCCAAAATATGTTGTTAGGGACTCACTACATCTTTGTGGGACAGGAAGCTTGGCTATTATTATCCAAATTCACAGCAGAGATACTGAAGTTTAGAGATTATACTAATGATAACAGTGACTCACATGCTGGAGGGCTTTAACTCTAATAGGGCTTACTCTTCCCAAAGCTTTTCCACATACTTCACCTCCCTTCGTTCAGACTCCTGGAAAGGTTGATATTGTCTGTCATCAATTCCATTTGCTCCAAGAAGAAAGTCCCTTTGTAAGGCCAAAAACCTTTAAAAAGTAGCAGAGTGAAGCTGCCTTCATTCAAACCTATGAGCCAGTGGTGATTACCACTGGCTTAAAAAGAAAGCTGAGGATGGTGAGCCCTCGGTTTATGAGTGTATAGGGCAGGTTTGAAAGAAGACACTTATAAAAACACTCAGCCCTTACTGCTTCCTCTTAGGCTATCTTAGGTGATTTTTTTCCTCTCTCCTGCTGGCTCCTTTCTTTATGTCTCTGTTTCTCTATTTCTCCTTTCTTTAGATTTTTCAGCCGTTCAGATCACCTGTAGCACTAAAACCTAAATTCAATGATATATTAAGTCAAAGATTTGGAGAATAATTTGTCCTTTTTTGTTATTTTATGGTTCTGTAGCTCATCCTTCTCTTTGTAGGAGGTGTTGATTCAGATGCTGAAACTCCTCTAATTCACTGGAGCGATTGTGAGCAGCAAGAATAACCTCCCTAGTTTCTCATCCATGAAATAAAGGCAGGAATGTTAACACTCATGACAAGGCAATTCAAGAGTGATAGGTTATTTCAGGGCATCCTGAAAGCACAAGATGCTGAGGAAATGCAAGCGCTTACTAGTAACAATGTGATAACCCGATCTTTCCTGTTCCTGTCAGTCTTTGCACTGGCTATGTTGCTGAGGAAGCCCCGGGGGGTGGTCTCCCAGCAGCTGGTAACAACTCACACACTGCTGCTGCAACTTGAATGAGGGAGGAGACTGGTAGATTCAGCTGTGCTGGGCATTCTGGCTGAGTAACAGAGACAGTGAATGCAAATAATTAAGATGTTCTAATAAAGGAACCCACAGACGGTCCCAGAGGCTAGAATATCTACCTCTTGGGGGCAAACAGAAGTTTCCTAAGAACCTGTCATTTAAGCAGAGTCCTTATGTAAGACTAGGAGTTGCATGGGGAGAGGAGGGGAAGATAGGCCTGCAGATGGCTGAGTGAACACAGGCACAGGGTGTGGAATATTAGTGAGGTAGCAATTAGGGAAATGGCAGGTGACCACTTATGGCAAGAGTAGAGGGTACAAGGGAAGGAGAGAGAGAAGGTGGGATGGAAAGGTCAATTGTGCCAACTGAGATTTTTTTCCTGTAGTAGTGGGGAGGGAAGGCCTGAAGGACATTAAACAGGTGAGCCATATGATCAGCTGTGCTTTGGGAGCATACCTCTGGTGGTGACATGGAGCCTGGAGGATGGGATTGTATGCATGAGACTGGGGTCTGCTTGGAGGCAGCTGGTACGGAGGCAGTCAGGAGACCCTACTAATATAGGGGATCCAAATGAAGGAGAAAAATCATGATGGCACAACTAGAAAATAATAGAGAAGAAAAAATACCCTAGGCATTTTGGTCTTGTTTTATAATATATTTATGAGCTTTTTGATGGCATTAGAGATTTTTTTGAAGTTGTCTTTTGTTTCCCGCCCTTACTGTATGCTCTGAATTCCCTTTTCTTTCATGGTTTTTGGTTTGCTTCTATTCTTTCATATTGGAGGCTTTGCTCAAACATTCTGTGGCCCTTATCTGTTTTCATATATTTAAATGCAAGGCATTGAAAGACGAAAGACCTATTCAAGGCAGAGTATAAAGCAGACCAGGGCAGGCAAGTGGGAGAGCTGTGACTGTCAACTGGTGGGCTCCCTTTTAAGGGCATCCTGCAGGGTATCAGTTCATTGGGAGAATCTGAAGTGCAAGTCCACACAGATCTTTTCTCTGAGACTGTTCTGTTTCCCTAGAGAAGAATCCCACTTTACCACTTCTGTGGGTTTCTGGCTGTTGGCATTCCAGGCGCAGAGTGGTAGGGCATCTGAGAGTCCAGCAAATCATTCCACAGACTTTTGATGACCACAAATTCTCTCTATGAGTGCTCTGAGAGAAGAACTCTCTAGTCTCCAGACTTGGCAGTGGCTACAGAGGCTGTTGACCTGGCTGTGTGGGTTGTGGCAGATTCCTGAGATTCCATTGACCAACTTCCAACCTTTCTTTTCCTCTTGTTTCCAGGCTGATTCCTCCACCTCATTGTTGTGAATTGACTTGTGTCCTCCCAAAAGCTATGTTGAAGTTCTAACCCCGGTACCTGTGAATGTGGCCATGTTTGGAAATAGGCTCTTTGCAGTTGTTAGTTATCAAGGTAAGATGAGATCATATTGGATTAGGATAGGCCCTTAATTCAACAGTTGGTGTCTTTATAAGAAAGTCATGTGAAAACAGACATAAGAGAACGTTACGTGAAGTCAGAGGCAGAGAATGTCAAGAACTGCTGGCAGCCACCAGCAACGAGGAGAGAGGCATGGAATGGATTCTCCCTGAGAGGCTTCACCAGCAACCACCCCTGCTGACACCTGGATTCTAGCTTCTAGAACTGTGAGCAAACACATTTCTGTGATTTAAAGCCATCCAGTTTGCTGTACTTTGTTACAGCAGCTCTAGGAAACAAACATATCCACTTTTAGCTGTTTCTAGGTCCTGAGCCTCTCAGGCATTCCTTCGAAAAGGCAAATCGATCTGGCTGGCTTCCTGTTGCTCTCCCCTTGTGCAGACATTTTGGGAGATTACTTCCTTCTTAGCTTCCAATATTTGAGGATGTCTTATCTCTACTTATGCTTTGTTTCCTTCAGAGTGTATAGATTTCTTTTAAAAAAAGAAATACAACTTTATTACTTCTAATCATACTTAATAGTATTAAATAAGTCAATAAAATGAGGTACCAAGGTGCTCATTTAAGAATTATCTCTATTAGGAAAAAAAAAATGGGATAACTGAATAAATTACAAGTCAATTGATTGGAAGAGTAGGCTGCCATTTCAAAGGATAATACGAAAGCCAGGCGCGGTGGCTCACACCTGTAATCCCGGCACTTTGGGAGGCCAAGGCAGGCATATCACTTGAGCTCAGGAGTTGGAGATCAGCCTGGGCAACATGGTGAAACCTCGTCTCTACAAAAACACAAAAAATTAGACAGGTGTGTTGGTGTGCGTCTGTAGTCCCAGCTACTCAGTAGGCTGAGGTAGGAGGATTGCTTGTGCCCAGAAGGCAGCGGTTGCGGTGAGCTGAGATTGTACCACTGCACTCCAGCCTACGTAATAGAGTGAGACACTGTCTCATAAAGAAAGGGAAAAAAAAGGCAGTGTAAAAATTATATACAAACACGGAAACATAAGAACTTTATGTTAAGTGACAAAGCAGAATACACTCATGCACCTGGTAAAAATGTGTTTGCATGTGGACAGCAGTATGAAGGGGTATCAGGAATAAGAGAATGTGAGGTTCTTGTTTCTCGCAAGTCTGCTCACGACAATTTAGGTATTCTCTAAGGTGATGTATATTTTCTTTACTGTTCTCATTTCCTTTTGATACCTCGACAGCAGAGTTTTTAACATTCACATATATTTATCCTTTCCTTCCTCCCTCCTTTCCTCCCACCCTTCCATCTTCTTTCCTACTTCTTCTGAAGAGAGCCGAAGAAGAGAGGGTCATGAAGAAAAGGTAAATAAGGTTTTAAAATATGTTCTCTAAAAAAACCAGAAAGTTATTTAAGGGATGAGAACATTCTAAGCCTTGTAAGGACTTGGGGTTAAGAGACATTAGCTTCATGATTCCAAAGCAGAAATGCTTTTAAAAAGAATTATGTATGTTGGTCAGCTGGATAAGGAGAATTTAAGATAAGAATTAAGATCTTATCGTAAATCTGTTCTCAAAAACCTTATTAGTAGGTATATTGTATTTTTCCATTGGATTCCAGCATTTTAATATGGATTCATGGCACTGTTTGAGCTCATAAAATACATATGAATAAGAATAGATTAATAGTAACATATAAATTAGTTTTTTTTTCAAAGTTGCATAAAATAAAACAAAGTCCATTTTATTTACCAAAAAATATACATAGAGCTGGTTGTTTATCAGGTCAGACTCCTTTTTGGAGGTGAAAAACATTAGGTATTCTGGAAGAACTTTGAGATATAGCGAAGGGTATGAGATGCCTTCACCTGCCAATTATGCATGATGTTGGAACAGGAACTTAACTACTCTGTTAATGAGCCCTCTTTGCTACTCAGAACTTCTTCCTACCCAGCACATTCTTTTTTTCTTTTTCTTTCTTTCTTTGTTTTAAAGAGATGGGATTTTGCTCTGTCACCAGGCTGGAGCACAGTAGTGCAATCATAGCTCACTGCAGCCTCGAACTCCTGTGCTCAAGCAATCCTCCCACCTCAGACTCCCAAGTAGCTGGCACTATAGGTATAGACCACCATGCCTGGCTAAGAATGGAGCATATTCTTAGTTGATGTTTGTACTGATTACTGTTAGACACTGGAGGATCCTAAGAGTTTTCCAAGTCATAGAAAGATTAAATTTTAATCAGGATAAATTTAGTATATTTTATTGCATTATAACTTCTTGAAATCATATGTATGCAATATACAGTATAAATTTATTGAAATCTACCTATGATATATGCTAGCTCCATCTCTTAATTTGAATATTAAAATAACTAGAGGACTATATTTTCTGACAATGCTGGATAAAAGAAAATTTAATGTGTTTCTTAGCTGAAAAAGTCAAAGCTCTGAAAAATTCATGGTTATTAACTGGTCCTTTACAGTAGCATTCAACTATCATGAGAATGAAACCACTTTCTAAAAATATATTATAGGCCATATACTCCAGCTTATGGGCAGGAATATAACAGTGTACATGCTGATGAAAGATTTTATATAGTCATGTGCCTCATAATGGCATTTCAGTCAATGATGGACCACATATACAACCATGGCTCCATAAGATTATAATACCATATTTCTACTGTACCTTTGCTATGTTTAAATATGTTTAGATGCACAAATATTTACCATTGTGATACAACTGCTTACAGTATTCAGTACAGTCAAATGCTGTACAGGTTTGTAGTCTGGGAGCAATAGGCTATTCCACATAGCCTAGATGTGTAGTAGGTTGTACCATATAGGTTTGTGCAAGTACACTCTGATGTTTGCATGATGAAATTGCCAAAGATGCATTTTTCAGAATGTATCCCCATTGTTAAGCAACACATGACTCTATTTCTAGGTGGTAACTACATGGCATTATATGCTTCATACATTCCACTGCTTATACTGCATCCCATCATTCACTTGTCTGTTTCTTCATTCCTTTGCTCAACAAACATTGGCTGAACAGCTCTAATGTGCTAGCACTATGCTAGGTCCCAGGAATATGGTGGCTCCAGGAAACCAATCTAATGGAGAAGAGACAGAAAGATAATCACATACAGAGTGTTTGGTTATAAAGAGGTGGAAACAGTGCCGTGGAATGTTGTGCGGAAGCAGAGGTTTTACAGAAGTGACAGCTCGGGTTGGTGTCTTCCAGGCAGATAAGAGAGCAAGGAGGCATGGGGAGAGGCCAGGGAAGATGGACCAAAGCGCTAGTGAGTCCTGTGCTTGGGGCAAAGGGTATCTGGCGAGAAAGTGGGCAGGGTGATAGGAGATGAGGCCAAGGAATAGGGGTGGGCTTCAGAATGAATGAGGGGGTTTCTGAATGCTAAACCAAGGACTCTGTAAGATATCTTACAGATGGTGATCGTAACTTGAGGTCTTTAAAGCAGGAAGATGCTGTGATCAGATTTTTATAAAATGGATCATTTTGTAAAAAATTTGGAAGGTAGACTGTAGCAGAGGGGCCTATAAATTACATAAAACCAATACTTTTGAATATTAATGTTTCTCTTCTATTCATATTTGACTAATAACACATAGAATATTTTCTGAGATAAACAGCCTTTACTATCTATCAGGAATCGGATTTGGGTACATTATTACGTAACAAGGACAATATTTTGAGAATAGTACCCAGTACATTTTCCATTCTGTTTAAATGGTGATGCCTGGGGCTCTTCTCCCATTATCTCAGTAGGCTTCCCTCTGTAAGGCAAATGGCAGTTCCCAGCTAGAAACAAGCTGCTATCATTCAGCTCTGAAAGAGAATAACCCTACAAGTAGCTTTGCATGGTGAAGGGGCTTTCTACATTTCAAAAATCTCTTTTCCCTATTAAGAACCAAGCCTGTCTAAGTTAGATCTTCAGGTTTTACTACAAAGCTCTAGAAAGAAGAACACAGAGGAGACCTCAGGCAAAGCAAAGTAAATGGAAATGTTAGAGAAGAGGGGGAGTAGGGAGAGGGGCAGGGAGAGAGAAGAGAGGAGAAAGACAGAGGGGAGAGAGAGGCAGAAAGAGGGGAGTGAGAGAAAGGGAGATCAGAAATGAGTAGTCCTGGCTTCACATTCCTTGGGGGATTAAACCCTAAAAGTGAGGGGAGGGCTTATATTTCAAATTTCAGAGCCTAATTCAGGAAAATAATAGAATTTTCCTAAAGCAAGTTGGCACCACCCAGGCAGCATATTAGAAAAGACTTGGGAAGTTGTGTGGACAGCAGGGTGAGGAGAAAGTAGTTGGGAGTTCATGGGTGCCATGGGGGGACTGAGCAAATGTCAAGAGATCCAGTCAGCTAGAACTGGCCAGGAAGCTGCTGGCGGTGGTGGAGGGGGCTTCTTAATAAGATGCTGCCACAAGGACCACAGACTTAAGCAGTCAGACCTAGTGGCCAGAGCCAGCACAATGTGCTCATCACACCCACGCCATAGTCACACGGGGCTGGCGCAGCATCACAGCCAGAGTCACTACCAGCCACCTCTCAGTGAACCCAGAAAGACTCAGCAGGCAGGATGTGTACCAGGGGTTCTTCTCCCAAAGGTGACAAAATCGTCACAACCATAGGTGAGTTCTTTGGTTCCTAGATGTCAGCTGGGGAAGAGAAAGAGCTCTGATTGGGAGCAATTCAAAATTTACTCCCTCCAAAGACCTGCTTTAACCAGAAGACATTGAAATACCTTAATAGTCAAGTTTAAATAGTAGTCCCTGAATACTGCTACCACCCTACTCCCCATCACTGGGAAAAAGTGGAGCCAGAAAGATCAGTTATAGAGAATATAGGAAGTTGTTCTCCTTCCTTCCTTCCTTGCTTCTGTCTTTCCTTCTTCCCTCCCTTCCCCTTTCCTCCCCTCCCCTCCCCTCCTCTCTTCTCCTTCCCTCCTTCCTTGCTTTTTCCCTCCCTCTCTCCCTCCCTATATTCCTCCCTTCCCTTCCTCTCTCCTCCTTTCTTCCTATATTTTTTGCATTATATATGATGCCATTCCATATATATCCCACTTTGTAAGGACAAGTAAGAAACTAGACCCAACTCTCTCTTCCTTTCATCCACAAAAATACTGAAAGTCATAAACACTTACAGGAAACTGATTTGGGTGTGTTTTTTTTTTTTTTGTAATATATAATGAAGTTGTTCTTAGGGAACACTGGATTGCTTTTAAAGTACTTTCATCAGTATCTAGAGAGTGTCCTGGAGTGGCACCTTACATCCTCTTTTCTAGTTTATTAATTTCTAACTCCCACTCTACTATTTTAACTATATTTTAAACTTTTCTCCCTTTTTTCCAGAGAGCATATTAATATTGCATCATGTGGAATGTATTTTTCAAAATGACCATTAAAAGTGAAGGCAGAGGCTGGGCATGGTGGCTCACACCTATAATCCCAGCACTTTGGGAGGCCGAGGCCTGCAGATCACTTGAAGTCAGGAGTTCAAGACCAGCCTGGCCAACATGGTGAAACTCTAAAAATACTAAACTCTAAAACTACTAAAAATACAAAAAATTAGCCAGGCGTGGTGGCAGGCATCTGTTATCCCAACTACTCGGGAGGTTGAGATAGGAGAATCGCTTGAACCTGGGAGTTGGAGATTGTGGTGAGCCGAGATTGTGCCATTGCACTCCAGCGTGGGCAACAAGAGCGAAACTCCGTCTCAAAAAAAAAAGGCACAACTCTTACCAAAATTTTCCTACTCTTAATGGAAAGAGAAAATTATTCTGGCGAGATGCTGGCCAGGTCACGTCCTTTTGCATTATCTGTGAAAAATTCCACTCCAAAATCAAAAGCTAGTTTAGGATGAGTTAAAAATCGGATTATAGGCATAATGAAAATTAAATCCCTCAGTCCTTAACAAACAAAAGATTTATAATGACTCTGCACCACTGACATTCTAGGTACACTGAGATTTGGTTGAGTTGAGAATGAAAATAAGGAGCCAGAACTTAGCTTGCTATTGCAGGGAAAAGCTCAGAATGATACTGTGACATGAAAGTTTCTGTTTATCCCTAAGGCTGGTGTGGCAATGACTTCAAAGTTTGATTGTGTCTTTGTTTTCTTCCCTCTTCCTTTTTTTTTCTCCAAAGATGTTGAGCAGCAGGGCTAATGGATCCCCAGCAGGGTGCAAAGACAGCAGAAAGCACAGGAATCAGATGTCAATGTATTCCTTCGAGATACCCTGCTAGGACACAGCTAACTAACCAGGGCTTGAGTCTTCTCTTGGGGAATGTGCTTCGATGGTTCCCTGCCCACTCTTGGCTTCCTGATTAAAAGGCTGTCACCCATTAATCACGACTTCATCCTGTTAACGATCATTTTTTCTTTCTTTCTCTCTCTCTCTCTGTCCTTCTCTGTCTCTCTCTCTCTTTAAGGAAAAGTCTGAAGATTTAAAAAAGATGAGCAAATTCCAAGAACTTGGATGGAAGCCTGGCCTACATCCTTATTAGATAACTATCCATCGATCTGGGACTGTTCTGTGCGTGTGTCCTACCCACCTGGCATGTTGGGAGAGCTAAATCAATGCCACAATGACATGCTGTCTTTCTCCACTTGAGATTGAAGCAGTCAGCCTCTCTCACTGACAATACATATGGTAAAGAGGGCCTGCTCATCGTTTTTTCTGTTTTATTTATATATTTTAATATATTTTCTGTCAGTGACTTTCTGTTAGTCTCAAGATTACTTAGATAACTTTCTAATGAATAGATTTTGGAGAAGGGGGAGTTCCTTATTGTTTTCCCTCAATGTAGTAAAAAATTGAGTGGAACTTGGAGTTATCTCAGAGATAAGAGTTCTGATTTTAAATGCAATGGGCATTCGAAATATAGTGGTGTGGGTTGCCAACTAGGGACATAAATAAGTAGCCCTTCAGGCACCTGAGAATAGTGATAATCTTCACCCTTTGCTTGGAGATGGGCCAATCTCAGCAAACAGGAGCACAAACAGAAAAGTGCTTTATTTATTTGATATTTGACAAGCACAACCCTTTTAAAACCGTAAAGTAAAACCGAACTACCCAGTGAAAGTCAATGAAGTAGAAAAACTTGGATGCGAAATTCGCTGTTCTGCCCCACTACCTTACCCAGGAGCCTCTGGCTGTGGGGTGCCCTGGGTCAACCCCCACCCTCTTTAGACTCCAACTCTCTCCAAGCTCTTCCACCTGCAGGAAGATCCCAGCTCTCTCTATGAACTTGCTTGCCTTGTGCTCTACATGAGGTTCTTGCCCACCCAACCTTGTCCTACCTTGGGGTTGGGGCCTTGGTTGTTAGAGGGGACATGCTTTGTCTCATGTGTAATCCTTGGTATCCTATGCCTAGACCAACGTGGTAAAGTGAAGCTGAATTCTTATGCTGTATTTCAGACCAATCACATCAGGGATTCCTACCACCTGCACACTTCCCACTTGCCTTTGATCCTCCCAGCCTCCTTATTATTGCATTTTTATGTTCAAAACCCCAAACTGGCCTTTCACTGAGTTGTCGCAGTGAATGTTGTCACATCAGTGACCCTCCTGGCTTGTCACTTCCTCAAGATGTTGTGTCTTCCCGTTAATGGTGATTCCTGCCCACTGACTAATCCAATTTCAGTTTGAAAGCACCAATAGTTTATGTGAGATTCTACAGTTAAATAGTGGAGGGAAGGGAGAACATTGCATGAGATGAAATAAAATAGGACCCTCAGAGAGGATACTTAAAATCACCCTACAAAGTTTTAGTTTGAGGGCTCTTAAAATGGTTGGTTTCAAAGCCTTATAAAAAAAGCTTACAAATGAAATGAGATCTTTTTTCACTTAGTGATGATAAGGAATCAAAAAGAGCAAGATTTTAACTCCCTGTTAAATGAGAAGATACAGCAGCAAGTATGAATATGAGCTTCTGTAAATAGCTCCTTCCATATTCCCTTTAGCAGGACATGCCTCTCCCAATTTGGTTAAATAATAAAAAATGGTGCAAGAAATTTCCATCAGAGGTGGAACAGGGCAGCAGAAAGTTCACTACACCAAAACAAAGGTCATGGGTGAGCAGGACACAACTCTAATTTGGTGGGAGCATCACTCAATCTTTCTATACATTAATTACCTGCAGCTGAAAATAGCAGAGGTATCTAACCCACAGATAAGTAGTAAAGTAAAACAGATGTGAAAAACCAGGATGATGTGTAATGTGAAGGGATAATATTACTCCCTAAATGCTAGAAACTGCTATTTTCAATTTAAATTCAAGTAACTTCCTATGTAACTTAAAGATTTCAAAGCATTTAATAGGAAGCATAAGATAAGCCCTAAGGATGGTGAATCGGTAATAAAACAACGAAATTAACATGGAAAACCATATGAGGATCCTTTACAGCCTTTCCTTTAACCAATCACATAGGAAGAGTGTGGAGACTTTAAGTTCACTCCAAAATAGCTTTGCAAACTAGTACCAAAACTTAATCAGCTTCCCACTCCAATACATGTCTTCATCCTCCTAAGCTTTACCCAAAATGAAAAGAATGTAGTAATTGCACAAATAATTTATTCATTCCATTTATTGCCTAAGTGGGCACACAAAACTGAATAACATTAAAAAATAATTCAACGTGTATAGTCAAGGTCAATTTCGCAAAGTAAGACATACCTGACCCAAAAGTTGTTGGGCTTTGCCCATAGGACCCCGCCTATTCAGAGACATTGAGGATGGGAGGAGCAGACAGGAAGAAAAGACAGTTGAGGATCCCCTTATAATAAAGTATACATTATTTTCTATTTTGTTTGCCCAATCTTTCATAATTAAATAAAAGAACATTTTGTTCCATGTATAACCAAAATAAGCAATTATATATTATTTTAAAACTTTGCCTGATTTTATGGTATCATGTATTTAATGGGTAATGTTATAGTTATTAAAAAGTACATATCGCCTTCAAGACAGTATTCTAAGTTTGTTGGCTTTTTTTCAGGGTTCTGTGACAGGGCCCAGCAGTTCCTAAAAGTGCTGAAAACGAAGTGGTAGATGAGCTTGAACTTGATGGTTTTGAGGTCCTTAAAAAACAATACTGCGTTTTTAATGGGGTTACATAGGGTGAGGAGCTAAAGAGCTTTTTCTTTCCCTGCATGTTTCTCACTTTGAAGTTAGAAAAGCAGCTCAATCTGATTGAGCTAGGTTGGGGGTAAAGAACTCGCCAGGTTTTTACAAATGAAAGCAAATGCTTAGAAGTAGAATTAAAAGCCAATGTACACTAAACTGTTAGTGTTAACTGATGCCAGCCCGATCCTACTCAAAAAGTGGAGTGTGAACCATTCAAAGCAATACTTTTCTCCTTTCAGAAGGAGAGGCCTACACACCAGGTAGCAGAGCAGGAACCATCAGGGCATCTCACTCAAAACTCACTGGTTGGGATTTACCGCATGCATCTCAGAGACAGGTAGATTTTGAACGGGGAGGTATGTCACAAAACATCCGGCTCAGACCATGGGGTCGGAGCAGAACACCATGTTTCATGGAATTCTCATGTTTTACATGATATTAATAAAGAAAATTTGTAAAAAAAAAAAAAAAAAAAAAGAAAGAAAGAAAAGATTTCCATGATCAAATATGTTTGAGAAATTGAGTTGATCAAGTTTAAATAAGTTTCTTGGGCCTGTGAGCTTTTTTTGAACAGATAGTTCTTAGATGATGTCTGGATGTTTATGTTCTTTGGGACACAGTTTGGGAGACAGCAAATAAAATATTATTATCCCTGGTTTACAGATGAGGGAGTGGAGGCCTATGGAGATTATGTCCTAGAAGGCGAAGAACACGGGTCTGCAGCCTCCTACCCAGCCAGGGACCAGTCAGAAATCCAAGAAAAGACAAACTGCAGCTAGAGCTCCCAGCAATGTACATATCCTGGAAAGGTCTCCTAAAATGAGTGCTTTTGAAAAGTACACACTTTTCCTTTTCTGATTCAGTCAGGACATGTAGGCCCTCCCAAATCAAAGTACCTGATACAAAGGCATGCAGATGCTATCAATCCACTCGAGTTGCAACCGAGGCAGTTCATCTTTCCGGTTCCGATCAAAAATAGCCTAGAATGGGGTTGGTGGGGAGAGAACTTTGCTTTATTACACCAAAGTATTTTACAGGGTGCTTTGTCAAACACTTTGCTGCAATGATCCGTTTTTTACAAACTGAACCCTTCACAAATCACAATCAATCTTTACACGTACTTTCTTTTCCTTTATCTATGATAGAAATAAAATGTTTTTTACCTCTTTTTATGATATTTGTAAGCAAATTTACTTGAACTTTATAGTGTGCAACTTCTTGGGGCAAAAATCTGTCTTCAAATATAAGTAACTGCTACTAAATCAAGTCATCAGGTCACTGGGAATTGCGTACAAGTCAAGGGGAAAGGAATATGTTTTACTGCCACAAAAATAATGCAGGCTTTTATTTCTATAGTGAGAGGTTGGGATAGAGTGGGACAGATTGGAAAATATACTTAAAAGCAATTTTATTTTAAATAGAAACCATTTATATTAATTTTTCAGGGTGAGGGGTTGATTTGGAAATTACATATGTTTTTCAGTAAGGTTCTATCATTAATAATTTTTAAATATTTATCTATCATTGTATGGATGATGGTAGGTGGCACTCATTATCTCTTCATTCTCAGCCCTTAAACTTTATGATGTTATAATGTTCGAGATAGTTTAGGTATATTTTTGAGAAAAATAAATAACATTTTTCTGTTGGGCAGACTTAAGGGAAACAATCAATTGGAATTTTAGTGTTAAAATTAATTCACTGAACAAACACTGCCAATTCTATGCCAGTGAGACTGTCCCTCCCTTCATTCTTAAGGAGTCAGGCCCAGGGTTGAGAAGCTCCCTTGTGCCCTTACTTATCTAGAAGACTGGGCTATCTAGTTATAACTTGCCCTCCCTTAATGTCATACAGTAAGTTTTGTCTTTCCTCTATATAAAATGTGGCATTCACATCATTTTGGTGTCCTTATAGGTCATGAGGGTGGAGCCAAGCAATCCCTTGGTCCAGAGATGTTGGAAAATCCTGCATCCTTCAGATGTATGAAGAAGAGTGGGAGTGGACGGGGCAGAAACCACTAGCTGCCAAATCTGAGGAAAATATCTCCAAATTGGGGAGATGGCCACTGATTCCCACAGGTCTTCTCATCATGGTCTTGCAGTGGGAGATGGGAAAAATCAGGAAAGAAGATTGGAATTTGGAGAAAATTGTGAAAATATGTTGGAGAGAGGGATAGTTCTTGTGAACAATATGAGTCTTGGTCCAAAATGTTTCTTTACAGCTGGGTACAGTGGCTCATGCATGTAATCCTACTTTGGGAGGTTGAGGCAGGAGGATCACTTGAGCTCAAGAGTTCAAGACCAGCCTGGACAACAGAGTGAGGCCCCTGTCTCTACAAGAAAAAAAAAAAAAAAAAAAGAATTAGCCAGCTGTGGTGGCATACACCAGTACTCCCAGCTACTCAGGAGGCTGAAGTGAAAAGTTTGCTTAAGTTCAAGAGCTCGAGGGTGCAATGAGCCACAACTGCGTCATTGCACTCTAGCCTGGGTGACAGTGAGACTCTGCCTCAAAAATAAATAAATAAATAAACAAAATATCCCTTTAAAAAATATTATTCTGGGCTGGGCACAGTGGTTCACACCTGTAGTTCTAGCAGTTTTTGAGGCCAAGCCAGGAGGATCACTTGAGGTCAGGAGTTTGAGACCAGCCTGGCCAACATGGCAAAACCCTGTCGCCACAGGCAAAAAATTAGCCAGGCATGGTGGTGGGCACCTGTAATCTCAGCTACCTGGGAGGCTAAGGCAGGAGAATAACTTGAACCTGGGAGGCAGAGGTTACAATGAGCCAAGATTGTGCCACTGCACTCCAGCCTGGGAGACTCCGTCTCAAAAAAAAAAAAAAAAAAAAAGAATTATGTCTTATTTTCTCTATAGTTCACTTTGCGATCTAAAATTTTTTATTTATTTAATTACTCCATTTCTAGTGGATATTAGAAAGTTACTTTTTAAAAAATGCAGTGATTTTTAATATATTTATAAAGTTGTGCAACAATCACTACAATTATAGAACATTATTATCACCCTCAAAGAAACCACATACCATTAGCAGTCAGTCTTGTTTTTTCCCAAACTCCCAGCCTTAGGCAACCACTAATCTATTTTCTGTATCTATGCACTTGCTTATTCTGCACATTTTCATATAAATTGAATCTTATGATATGTGGTCTTTTGTGACTGGCTTCTTTCACTTAGCATAATGTTTTCAAGCTTTATCCATGTAGCATGCATCAGTACTTCATTTTTGTTGCCAAATAATATTTCATTGTATAGATGTTTTATTTATTTGTTCATCAGTTGATTGACGTTTGACTTGCTTCCAGGACATTATGAATAATAGCTGTGAACATTCACATACAAGTTTTGTGTGGATGTAAGTTTTCATTTCTTTTGGGGAAATACCTAGAGGTAGAATTTCTAAGTCATATGGTAACTCTGTTTAGCTTTTGAGGAACTGACAAGCTGTTTTTCAAAGCAGCTCCACCATTTTACATTGTATGAGGTTCCAGTTTTTCCACAGCCTCACCCAGTACTTGTTATTGTCTGTCTTTTTTGCTATAGCCATCTTAGTGGCTGTGAAGTGATATCTCATTGTAGTTTCAGTTTCATTTCCCTGATGACTAATGATTTTGAGCATCTTTTCATGTGCTTTGTGTCCATTTACATATTTTCTTTGGAGATATGTCTGTTCAGATCCTTTGCCTATGTTTTAAATTGAGTTCTCTGTCTTTCTATTGTTCAGTTACAATAGAATATTGTATTCTAGATACTTGAACCATAAAAGATATATGATTTGCAAATATTTTCCTGTAATATGGGTTGTCTCTTCACTTTCTTGATAGTGTCCTTTGATCCATGAAAGTTTTTAATTTTGATAAAGTTCAATTTAATTTTTTTTTTTTTTTTGAGACAGTCTTGCTCTATTGCCCAGGCTGGAGTGCAGTGGTGCAATGTGGCTCACTGCAACCTCTGCCTCCCGGGTTCAAGTGATTCTCCTGCCTCAACCTCCCAAGTAGCAGGGATTACAGGTGCCCACCACCACCCCTGGCTAATTTTTGTATTTTTAGTAGAGTTGCGGTTTCACCATGTTGTCCAGGCTGGCCTCGAACTCCTGACCTCAAGTGATCAGCCCACCTTGGCCTCCCAAAGTGCTGGAATTACAGGCACCAGCCACCTCTCCTAGCTGTCCAATTTAATTTTAATGAAGTTCAGTTCAACATCTCTGGACCAACATCTCTGGGTCATCTTATCTTTTGCCTCCTTTGCTTTTGGTTTCATATTTAAGACACCATGGATAACCCCAATCCAGAAGATTTATACCTATATTTTCTTCTAGTTTTATCATTTTAGCCCTTACATTTAAGTGTATGATCCATTTTGAGTTTATTTCAGGGTATGCTGAGAGGTAGGGAACTAATTTCATTTTTTTTTTTATTTCCTGATCAACAGCTGTGAAATAACTTCATTCTTTTGCCTGTGGATAAAAGTTGTCCCTAAGCCATTGTTGAAAAGATGTTATCTTGGCACCCATGTTGAACATCAGTTGACCATAATTGTAAGGGGTTTATTTTTGGACTAGTCACTTCTTAATCAATGCTTGATGAGAGAAAAATGAGTGTGAGGCCCCACACAGTGCTGAACTTCACAGCGTTTTGCATCTCATAAAATGAGTATTAGTAATTATTTATTTCATGTCTACATTCCCCACCAGTTGACATGGTCCTTGAGGGCAGGGAAGGTAGTGTCTTACTAATTGCTGGATACACAGTGCCTTGCTTCATGCCCAACACATGGGGGCACTCAGACTTTCCTAACTGACTCACTGCTTCCAGTCCTGACCCTCTGGCTGTGAGCAGAATAGCCTTTATCTTCATGAAGTGACTCCCATGACATCTGGGACCATGATACCTGAGGAGGCTGGCTCCAGGACAGTTTTCTTCCTACATATCAAGGGATAATGGGCACAGCAGGTGTCAGCTCTGGGTGCATGCATTTACAAATATTTCTGGAAAAGAACGGACGACTAACCCTGCCACATCAGCCAGGCCTCCCTGAGGAGATGGTCATCAGTGGTGATCTGTAGTCTTTGTGAGAAGACAGGAGCATTTACAGCTATGTTTCTACCACAAAATTAATTTCATTTATGTCTGCAGAAAATGCCTTACCTGAGCCTACAGATAAAGTCTCCTTAGTGCTACGCTACTGCATCTGCCAGCTCACCGGTGCTGGCAATTGACTCATATTTTTTTTCATTTAATTAAATGACCTGTGGTATTGCTGCATTAAAAACCCTTCAGAGTATGCCTCTGAAACAGTTTTTAAAGGGGGAAAAGCTTTTATTTGAAAGTAGATATGAGAGAATTTGGGTCATACTAGATTTTATACATTAACTGTATGTATCCCAAGCTAATATTTTTTATTTTTATGACAAAATTTGGTAACACCACCAAAAAAAGGGATGTTTTGAAAACTAAGTCAGTGTTGCTTTGAAAACTCAAATAACTGGTGTGTGTGTGTCAACCTATATAGCCTCCTGACCTTTGTACATAAGCAACCGATTAAGAATAGTCAAAATTAGTAAGACTGTGCGTTCTGACTTCAAGCAGGTGAAACTATTCAAACTAGGAGATAGTTCTTTTGCTTTTCCTTGTTTTTAAATGCCAGCAAAGAAGGATGTCTTAAAATTTGAAGATCTTATAAATACCTCCAAATGTTCAAGCTCAGTTAATTTGGGTTCTTACAAACAGACATTCTTGATAATAGATACATTCCTTGGGTGTCATTGAATCTATCGTGCTATGCCAGGTTTTAAAATGCTTTGCACCACTCTCAGAGTCATTGGGTTATATGTTTTTAGCTAATCATTGCGTTATATGTTTTTAGCTAATCTTTGGGTTATATGTTTTTAGCTAATCATTGGTTAGTAATAAAGAGCTAATCATCAGGTTATGCTTTTAGCTAATCATTGGTTAGTTATATATTTTTAGCTAATCACTGCCTGCCTTGAGGTGGTGACTGAGGCAGTTATGTCTTCTGTATTCTTATGCTTAAAAATAGCATCATCTTGAGCCTACAGTAAGCACTTAAGCAACAATTGAACAGGTGAGTCCAATATAAATCGGGTTCCAATCATCAGCACCTAGTTCCCCAGGTGAAACTTTTTCATTTTACAGACAAAGGAAAGAATCAGAGATTTGCAATGATTTGCTTTTGGGATTTTGAAAAGTTGGAAATTGGAAAATAAAATCTAGCTTCTCAAAGCTGGACAGCCTGCCTTTAATTTTTGCTGTATAGTATTTCTATTCTAAAGTAGGCATACATGAAATGCCAGCACTGGGTTTTGAATTATTCAGATTCCACTTTGCTCATCCTCCCTCGTGCCTACTTGTCCCACTGTGGGTGCACAGGAAATGCTTGTTAAGTAGCTTACCACTCTTAATCAGAAACCTGGGAATAAGAGTGTTTAGCATTTAAGTTTAATTAAGGTTTTAAACTTTCAGGAGTGCTTCCTTAAACCCATTTTCAGTCTTTCCCATTTCCAACTTGTAATTTGGAGTTGTTTTTGAAAATGTCATTCAAAAGGGTAAATACATGATAATTAAAGGATGAAACTCACTGAAGGAGTAAGTTTGAGTTCTGATCTCTCTCGATCTCCTTGTTCGAAGAACTCGCTCGTTACAAGTTCTGCCACCTGAAACATAAATATTTTAATTCAAGCTTATGTGTAATTTATCACGAGACTCAGAAGTTCTTTCTTGCTTATGTATTTAGTGATCCTCATCAACACAGACAATCATTTAAAAAGCTTATGAGGAAGTGAGTATATTAACCTTTTATGTTTGAAGGTGTTACAGAACTTAATGAAACTGATTTCCTTTTAATCAGGAGAACTTCTGCAATGTGATTTTAAATGCATGCCAACAATATCCCACAGCACAGCTTCCATATTTGGGATGAGGCAATAGATTACCGGCTTCAAAGTGGGAAAAGTTCTTATACAGAAAAGTGAAGCAAATATTCATTTAATAATAATGTATAATTATCATTATATTATGTAATGATAGTTTAGCCAACTTTTGATTGTTTCTATGTCGATTCTTAATTTTGCTGCATACTTTTATGTTAGCCCAGCTTCATCTTGCCACAAAACTCCTCAACTTCCTCCCTACCAATATTTGTGTGCACTCTGGGAGGGATAACCCCAGGGCACATCCTCTGCTTCCTACTGTTGCAATCAATCAAGAGGCAGGACTAATGCTAGATTCACTATTCACAGCAGACTTTTACAGTAGGTCACGGTATAGTTTGAAGAGCGTGACTTGGTCTTCAGGCTGTCTGGATCTACGCACTAAAAGTGTTAATTTATGGTAGGGTCTAGTTGGTACAAGGACAATGGGACACTTGTTCTACCTTAAACCTGAAATAGAGACTTATATTTTTCTACTTTTAATCCATTAGCTTGGGTGATCAGCAGCTACCGATTATTGCCAAGCTAAACAGATTTCCTTTTTCTTTTCTGCAACTTCACTTCTCAGGATAGTTTGTGGGAAGCAAATTGATATAACAGATTAAATGTTGATCAACAGTACTATGGTGTGCATCTAGAAAATTTTTGAGATGAACTAGCTGGATTTAAAACATGCTGGAAGAGTAGAATAAATCCCAGACAACTTCATGGCAAGAGGACCTGGATACCAAACTAATTTTTCTCTATGCCAGGTTCTTATGAAGATAAGGTTCTTAAACCTGGCAAAGATGAGACAGTTTAATTTTGGTGAAGTGCATAGTATCAAGATAATTTAACTCCACTGATCTCTCAAGAGATTTGGTCAACCACACAGATCATAGATAAAACCGAAACACAACATTAAACACACACGCACAGACACACAGACACACACACACACACACAAATCTTAGAGTAGCATGTGTACAGTCACATACAAAGAAATCAAATATCCAGTAAGCTCAGATTTCTAATATTTCTAATAAGAAACATGGGCCCCTTTCAAGAATTCAACTGCATAAAACTAGTTGGAACTGACTGAAAAATCCCTTTACCCCAACCTCTGGCTCACTTGTATATGTGCCTGTTTTCTTGGATTCAATTCACTTGTCTCCTCTCCAATCTCTCCTGCTACCCTGCATTTCAGCACACCAGGCTTCTCTCTTCTTTCTCTGGCTTTCCTTTGAAGAAGAAATGGTCCCCTAAGGGTATGGCCTTATTTATTCAGTTCCCAGAACTCTCCCTCAGGTTGCTCTGAGCTAGGTCTTTTGCATTAAAGAATGTAAATGTGCACATCAGGCACTTCAAGGTGGGAGTCCTGCATAGGTCTGTAGCCCCTGGAAGGCAAAGAAATTAAAACAAAATTCTGTCATTGCTGTTTCTCAAGTGGTCCTTGGTATCTCCCCAGTGCTCCTTTCACAACTTAGCTTGCATAACTGCTTTGTTTGTATTTAAAAACCCAATCAGGAACATTAAGTTGTTCCTGATTGAATTTTTTATTAAAGAAGGAAATTGAGATGCTAATCAGGCCTTGGGGGAATCACTGGGGAAACCCACATGTTTAGAGTCTTGTTTGCAAGAAAGGAAATGAAATAGACCCCAGTAGAAAACATTTTGAAAGGGAATTTTAAAAAATCAACATCCAGGAAGTTAGAGAAATATTTTTAAAAATATTTTGTTCAAATGTTTTGTCCAATGTTTCCTAAAATTTTGAAGTGAGCATTAAAAAATTTAACCCATCAATTTGGAGACAAACAAGAATGAGATTGCTAGTTTAGAACTGTGACAAGCTTTTTGATGGAAACATTTGGAAAAACATGGTTTTGTATTTTATTTCCCTGAACTCTTAGGTTTCTGCACTTGTCAACAGAACCCCACATCCAGAAAATAAAATAATATTTATACTCGTGACTGAGAAGACCACCTACAAGCAGCTATTGGGCCTCCCAAGTTGGTCTAAAATATTAAGGCAGAATTTTTTTTCCTTGCAAGTACTTTGCCCCATCACTTTCTTGTCCCCAGGGGCTACTGCTCCCTCAGTTCTTGACACGCATTTCACTGGGGTTTCTGAAGGTGCTGGCACATCATACCTCACCTTACTCCCTTTCTGGTCTGCTCTCAGTCCTCCTAACTTCCTCACACTCCCCACCTCCTTCCAACCCGATATAAGCAGCCTCCCCCGGTACTACACTTTCCCCTAATACCTGGAAGAGCCTCCGACCTCTTCCCTGCAGTCTGCTCTCCAGCTCTCCCAGAAGGGAGGCCTTCCCACAGTCGGCAGGGGATAGGGTAAGATAAACAGTGGGAAGACATGTGGAAGGAAGCTAGTCAACCACACAGATTCTTCACAATTATGCTGCTTTATGTGACTTTTTGTAACTTTAAATATGTCATACTGAAATTTAAACCAAAGCACAATTGGTGGAATATTATATAGGAAAACTGCCTGATCTTCATTAGACAATGTTAGCAGGCAATAAACCTTTATTTGTGTTGAACAGCTAAAATTTCAGAATATGTTTCTTACTGAACCAAAGCCTAGCGTAGCATTGACTAATACAAAAATTGGTATGGAAGTGAGGTGCTGCTGTTAAAAGAGAAAAGAAGAGAAAGAGAAAAGGACCCTAAAATATGTGTCATCAGCTTGCGGGCCAGGTATCAGAGAGTGAGGAGGCTATAAGGATAAGAATCCATGGCAAAATAATTTGTACAATTATAACTAAAAGCTAACAATGTTCTGAATAAACTTACAGTCTTCGGAGATGAGATTAGAAAACAAAATGTTGGTAGCATGTGATGGTTGCCACTGACAATTTTGCTGGGAATTACAGGAAGTAAGTTTAGAAAAGAATGAACAGGCTTAAAACCAGGAAAGAAAGGGAATGGGAAAAGTCACAAGTTCAGGGACTTGTAGGGATGGAAGATAAAGTTGTTTCTCAATTCCAAACTATGAACGTGAAAATTGTGATATGCTTTGAATGACGAAGTTTGATGAAGACTCAGCTTTGTAACCAGAATAAAATCAAAGGTCCTGCCAACATACCTATAGTTAGAAACTGAATGAATTAGGCAGTTTGCAGCATATCCTTTTAGCTGGAAAAAAGTGGCTCAAAGAAATGATTTACCTATATGGCTTTCTCACTGAAGCCTGTTAGGCCCAAGGCACTAGGAATTAAGTCAGAAGAGAGAAAGAAATATATTTGCCATATTTCTTGATTCTTAAATGTAAAGAAGCAAATAAATACAGAATATCTAAGATGTTTGTATAGAATGTGGATGTGGTTATTGGCAAATGGGAAGGACTAGAATCAAAGACATAAAAAAATGACTAAACGAAGAAAAGAGTTTTAGTGCTAAAGAAACCCTGAGCTCATGATTACACAAAACAAGTGTTGGGCCTTCAACTCTCTTTAGGTGAGAAGAAGGCAGCTTGACCTTCAGATAAAGCTAAGAAGGATGATGAGAAAGCAATAATTTCTCAGGGAGGATTGAAAGGTAATGGGAAATAAGGAACTGGAGAGCATCTCCCAGAGAACCAGGGTCCCCTGCATGGTAGAGCACCGTCACAGCTAGTGCCCAGCAGGATTTTGGAGTTGCCATGGACCACTCACCACTCCACATTGCTATGAATGTTGCTCATCTCCTCCCCTTCTGAATGGGAGTGTTATAATGGGTATTTTGTGTTTTGAGTGTATGTTGGTTGCTGTATTTTGGGTTTGTGTAGGTCCTTCATCTGCATCCAGATCTGTTTCAAAGATGAGCATGTATTGCTCAGAGATCCTAGATTTTGAGTTTGATGCAATGACTGATGATATATTTGGGTTATCTTTCTTGGAGGAAGAATGAGTATATTTTGTCTGCTGGAGGGAGAATGAATCACAGTTTTGGTGTTGAGAAGGGCAAACCCTGGTAGACATGCATTCACTATTTCTGGCTTTCTCCTTTCTGAGCAAATAGAAGGATTGTTCTTCCTGGTTGGGGGAGTCATGTGACAAGTTCTGGCCGATGAATTGTTGTGGGGAGTATTTAATTGCCAGTGCAAGCCCTCCAGGGCCTCTGTCAGAAAGATCCGGGTACTGGCTGCTCCTTCAATCCCAATACAGAATAAGGACAAAGTGGTGCCTGCCAACCCTAAGTGCTCATGTTCATGGGAATTTGTTGTTTAAAGCCACTGAGATTTTGGGTTAAGTGATAACATAGCCTATTCTGTGGATACATTTGCATCATTTAAAAATGCTGACTAATGCATTCTGTGAAGAAAAACATAAAACACTGCTAAGAATGAAAGCTCTGGAGCCTAACCTGCTAGGATCTATACCTAGCTCTACCACCTACAAGCTGTATAAACCCAGGCTACTTACCTTTTCTAAGCCTCATTTTCCCCATTTATGAAATGGGTATAACTACATTAGTTTCCTAAGGCTGCTGTAAATTACCACAAAGTCAGTGGCCAAAACAACAGGGACTGTATTCTCTCATAGTTCTGGAGGCCGGAGTTCTCCATCAGTTCACTGGGCAGAAATCGAGGTGTCAGCAGGGATGTGCTCCCTCTGGAGGCTCTTGGAGAGAATCTGCTTCTTGCCTCTTCTAGTTTTCCCTCACTCGTGCCTGCATCCCTGCGATCTCTGCCTTGTCTTTGCATTGCCTTTTCTTCTGAGTGTGGAATTTCCCTCTGCTCCCTCTTATAAGGACACTTATAGGATTTAGGGCACACTTGGATAATCCAGGATCAGTCTACAGTTGAGATTCGTAATCACATTTGCAAAAATACTCTTTCATTAGAAGGTAATGTTTACAGGTTTTGGGGATTAGGACCTGATATCTTCGGGTTGCCATTATTCAGCTGACTACAATTTTAAGGATTAAATGAGATCATATACATAAAGCAGTCCATAAATATTAATTACGTATTGATATGGAAATGTATCTTATTTTCTCTAAAATGTCAAGTCTCTAGATGCCAAGTTACTGTTTTGGACCTCGCACAGTAGGTGCATTATAAAACATACATAATAATTAACCTCTAAATAGTATCAGTAATCCACGATCTTAATTTGGGTAGTTACTTAATTGAAAACTATTCTTATAGAATTAATGCTTTGTGGCAGAGAAATCAGATAGGTAGTAAAGGCATGGTTTGTTTTTCTGCAAATTAAATCGGACACTTCACATTTTGACTACAGAGCTTTCTGATATCTAAATAATATTTAAAAAGAAAAATATAATTTCCTTTTTGTCTCCTTTTATTTTCAGATATTAAAAAAACAAGACCCTGTGCTAAGACGTGATTATCTTGCCAAAAATCCTATCTTTGAAATTCCTGCCTTAATGGTCAATGTATTATTCAGCTTTAGCACATTAAAAAAAATCTTAGAGTCAGAAATATTATTGCTCAGTGAAAGCACAATAAAAAAAAAAAAAGGCTGTGCAATAAACCATGTCGCGCCCAAGCCTCCTGCTATTTTTTACACCATGTTAATACTGATGCAAATTGACTAGGGTTTCAGTGCCTGGTAGTCAGGGCTCTGGGAATATTGTGTCCCCCTTACCTCCCCCAGTCCCTCCTCTGCTGAGCCCTGCCATTAATCACCACTTGCCTGTCTTGAGATCTCCCACGGTTTGGTCACGGCTCCAAGGTCACAGGCTGTCATTAACATTGATCTGAAAAACAGAACCAAACAAAACAGCCTGAATAATCTTTTGTTGCATTCCTAAACAAACCCATCCTAGATACATAAATAAATAACATAAAATGGAAACGAGGCCAGCTCACATCTTCCTTTCCTCAACAAGGGCCAGCACTGTTTACAGTCCCTGTGTTCAGCATCTCCATCATGTGGCCACACTGCTTAGGAAGACAAAGCTCTCACACATCCTCCGGTAGCCCTTTTGTTTTGTCTGCAGCAAATCAAGGAAAGCAAGGCACTACTTTCTCTGCACCTGAGCTAAGCAAGCTCTGCTTAAAATAATTTATAATGGACAATGTTGTTGGTTTTGTGTAAACTACAAGGAAGAGAATCAGTATATAACACTATATACATGGCTGATGAAACTACTTATCAATCTATCATTGATTGATGGGAACAAAAGAAAACCCACACCAAAGAGGCAAGGCACATGCCACATAAGGGGCTGCTTTATTTTCATCTGCTCTATAGAGCTAAGATTTACGGGCAAGAGCCGTATCGTTTTACTCCAGTTTACTACCTGGCTCCAACCATGGTTTATAAGCATTATGAAGAAGAAACATACTCAGCTCCAGCTTTCATTAATTTGGGCACATAAGAAAGCACAGAAATGGTCTGAATCAGAGTTTTGAGGGGCAGGTTTAACTATAATTCACACTAAACCATGGAAACATGGGGAACAATTCAAATTGTAGATAGCTCTGGTACTTATATATAATTTAATGTGGTGGGAGGAGGAAAAATAAGGCACACTCTGTCCCAAATCTGCTTTCTTTGTGCTGAAAACCAGCAGAATTGATGAAAAATAACATAGAATCTGAGCTGGGGAACCACATCTTGGCTAACTGCTTTTGAAAGAAAGGGATATGTAGCCAAAGGTCAGAGGGTTGTCCTGATGTCGGGTGTTAACATTTCATACCCTGCCAGATCTAATACCTTGGAAACATGTCTGCTGTCCAGATGGCAGAGCATGCTTAGATGGCAGGGGGGTCCCCCCACAGGAAACAAGGCAGAGTCACAGATAACAATAGGTCATTCAAGGCACAACCAGGCACACTGGCATCAGCAGCCCTCTTGACCGGAGCAGCATTCATGAAGCATCTAATTCCAAATATCCCTGTGTTAAGTACTACTCAAAGAGAGACACATCAGCCTATTCATTTTTGACCTTCTGTATCAGGCATTTCTACATTACTTACCATGTGTCTGTCTCTGTACTAAGTGCGTTACTAACCAACTGCTAACTAAACTACTAACTAAATGAATCATCATCACCACCTCAGAGGTGGTTGCTATTATCCTTATTTTACAAAGAAGTAAACAGAAGCATGCAGAGATTAAATCACTTTCCCTTCCCAAGGTGAGTAAAGGACTCAGGATTCTGTGCCTATCACAAAGCTACCAGATGCCCTCTTGCTACACATGGATACTGTCAGTACTGGAGGAGGACAAGACTGGCTAAAGCATTGGATTTCTCAGCATCTCTCCTGCACAGCAAATAATCTCTGTGAGGTTGCCTGTTTGTATCATAATGTGGACAATTATTTAGGTTCTATCTGATTGGTAATTTGACACTTACTCCTCAAATTCATATTGTCATTAATCAGTTGATCAAGTTTATTGAGTATCTGCTAGGTGCTCAGATGATAATCCTAATAGTTACTACTTATTGGGAAGCCTCTACAGAGTGACTAACTCAGTCTCTATATGTGGTAGAGAAACTATTATTATCTCCTCTTTACAGATCAAAAAAATAATGCTCAGAAAGGTTAGGTAACTTGCCCAGGGTTGTACAGCTAAGAGTGTCAAAGCTAGGATTGGAATCCATTGTCTGACAGAAGAATCTCTACTTCAATAAATGTGGTGGAGCAGGAAGTCCATGCAGAGAAGGGAGATAGGACAGGCTGGGAGGTAGGACCGCTGGAGTGGCTGCAACCTTTGTCCACCTGGCACTGGGGAGTCACACTAAGGCTGGGGACTCAGGAGGGACCTGGACAGACCATTAGGGAGGAAACATTGGGTGGTGGATGTGTGGATGGTTTGAAGAAGAGGGTGAAGGAAGGAGACTCATTGGAGACATAAATTGATAAGAGCCTAAAACAAGGAAGGGAGAGTGGGAAGGGAAGCACAGGGATGGAAGATTACAAAAGAAGAACTGAAGAAAACGAATGAGCAGTTGTATCTTATTTTTTAGATTAAGGCTCTTCAAGAAGTGAAATATGTTTTCGAGAGTAAGAGACCAGAGAGAGACTTCTTTCAACTGTTTTAGTCTGAGGTCCCCATAATTCTAGTTCAATTTACAGTAAACATACCTCTCCTCTCTATGGCAAAATTATTTCAGTAATAATCTTGCGACAATCATTATCTTCTTGATTTGTTCTGTAGTTGTAAAACAATTTAAAATGAACACATTTTAATGTTAAAGATATATTCAAATTGAGTAAAAAGATTTTGTGTACAGACTGAAATTTGCACTTGCCAAACAAAAATATGACACTTTGCAGTTTGCACTTTATTTCTCTGTTTTAAATTTTAAACATGAATAAAACCCATGAATGATCACATAAAATGGCAGAATGGAAGTATCTCAAATTATGTGTCTTCATCTTTACTAGCACTATGCTATCATTGTTTATTCTGAATATAGTATAAAAATACTTCATATTCCTGCTTATTTCTTTAAAAGCAGGAATATGAAGTGCTGCAAGGTTGGAAACACAAACGGCACCCAGAGAGTTTGAGAGGTTCCGAACAGTTAGGAACTTACTATTGAAAGTGTGTAGCTGCATCCACCTTTGTCAGGAACCAGCTGTATGACTGGGCATTCTTAGAATTAACTTACATTATGTGTGCAAAGAAAGGATAAATAATAAACACTAATGTGAAACTTTCATATCAATTATTTTTATCTTAACAGTAACCTCAGCAATTGTTTGGAATTTATACCAACAAAAGACATTTCTTAAGAGGTATATCTCATCATTGACTTTATTCAGAATTGCTGGCACATGGTGATAATAAAAAGCAGACCGAATTTTAGTTGGCTTTATTACTATTTTAAAATTCTCTACAGATGGTGCTCCTTCAGATCACCACCCTTGGTGCAAGGTGGTCAGAGTGTAACCATGAAATGGGGGAGGGAGGACAGATGAGGGGAGAGGGGAGAACCTGGAGCTTCTCCATTTTATGTACTGCACTTCCAAACAAAATATTTCTTCCATATGGGGTTCCTTGTCAAAAAAGTCTGAAAACCTCTGTAGGAAAATATCTAGGTCGAGAAACTGAGAACTGGCATTTCAGGAAAAGAGCTCAGAAGAGAGTCTAAGCCCAAGAAAAGGTCTGGGAGTCATTTGAGAAGAGATAGTAGTGAAACTTATAAGGATGCTGAGGAAAAAGAGAAGAGAATAAAAAAAATACACCCTTGGGGGACAGTTCTGTTTAGGGGATGGTGGGGAAAGACGGGCTAGAAAAAGACTAAGAAGGAAAGAATCAGAAAGAAAGGAAAATCCAGAAGTGTATGGCTTTACGAATCCAAGGCTCGAGAGAGTTTTAAGAAAAGAGAGGCCAACTCAATTAGGGGCCATAAAGAGAGCAGGAAGCTGAAGAGAACAAAGGTTGTAGCATTTAATACTTGGAAGGTGACTGTGATATTCAACAGGAGCAGAAATCACATATTACAGACTTAATTCCTCAGTAAGGAATGGGTAAATACTCTGGTATGTCAGTCTTTTGGAATACTGTGCAACAATAAAAGATGAGGAGGTATAAACATGGAAAGAATTCCAAGGCATATAGTTGAGTGGAAAAACAGGTTCACATTGGTATGTAAATATACAATTTATGTTAAAATAGACAATCAAAATACACACTAAACTATTTTTCCTAAGGCTACATGTGTATGTGAATACCCTGGAAATGGTCTGGAAAGACACAATACACTAATAACAAAACATAGCTGTGCAACCCGTATCGGGATTGGGGGTTAAGCTCAAAGGAGATTTGGGGGCTTATTAGCAATATTTTGATTTGTTACAGAAAAATATATTCATATAATTACCGTGGAATTGGAAATTATACAAAAAGAAAGAAATTGCCTTGCAAGAAGTTAGGAAGTGTGGAGTGAAGTGGGGGAGTGCAGGGAGGAGAAACTGTGACGAGGCCTGGAGAAAAAGCAGCTTATAGGGATGACTTTTTAACTGGGGAGGCAGAGTGTGCTTTTAGGTTTAGAAGGGTCATGATGAATAAAACGTATTTTGAAAATGGAAGCCAAAGGAGCATGACTGATAGAGCCAGGTTGGGGTAGGGGGTGGGGAGGTGGAGGGAATGGAATTAGGGCACCAGTGGAGGGGCTGGTCTTGAAGATGAAAGACGGAGAAAAAGGTCTGTAAAGATCATACAGAGGAATATTAAAGTACAGAGGAAAGAACTACTTCCTCTGGGAAGAGGGCTGCAGGAAAGGCACGAGGACAGCTGCAGAGGGTGGGGCAGGCAGTGGCCTGTGCTCAGAAGATGGTGGCAGAGGTTTTATATAGCAGATATGGCAAGACTATGTCAAGGTTCCCACTTGGGTTGATCCAGTAGTTGCCTTGTTGTGGAGCAGATCCAATGTGCCCTAACCCTGGCCTCACAAGCTGTCCCAGCAAAACCTAGCAATGTTAGAACAGGAATAAGACAGCAGAAGGTCTGGGGTGTGTGAGGTGGAGCTAGTGGAAGGGTGGGGTATGAGAGAAAGAGGAATGGTGCCTACTATCTGGAATGGCTGCAAGAGAGGTTAAAATGTGCCCCATAGTTGTTGCTGTCCTTTCTAGATACCTTGGAAGTTGTCCCAGGCAACGGCTAGAACAGACTTTTTATCTCCACCTCCAATATTGTTCTTATTGGTTTTCTAGCCACAAGGCCTTTTGTCTTTAAAGAAAAGCAAAAGTTGCTCCCCACTTCCTTTGCGCTGTGTAACTCTGATTTCTAGGGTGCAAAAATCCTTTCTCCACCCAACTTGCACCCCCACTTCCCCAGAAAACAGAATAAATCATGGCTTGCTAAAACTGAAGTGATTTGAACTTCATTTTCTAATTTTGATGGCAGATTTTTGGAGAACAGACAAAAATATAATAAATTATAAGATGAAAAGACATTCTCAATCATTTCTCTAGTTATTCAACTGATTTCTGAATGTTTTAAATGTAAGCTAGGATTTGTTACTTTAAAAATCACTTCTATGTTCTTAGCACTGTCAGAAAAGTATGGCTAAATGTCCAAATAATGAAGAAACACATCAACAAGAGCTTTTTCTTACCGAAATATATCACGATGGTTTTTGATGTTCCAATCATATTCTCCTTTACTGACAAGTTCAAAGAATTCAGTTCTCCTCCTGCAGGAAAATCAAATGAAGAAAGAAGAAAAAAAACCTGGAATGAAATTTCCCAGTCTGTGGGGTGACATAAATACATTTACGGGAAAAACATAAGACCACCTGAACCAAGTAACTTAATATTTGAAATCATGAGGCTAAAGCGCTATCAAAATAAATCACTTTCTAAAAAATGTTGAGGCTTCAAGGAAAAGTCACAATCATTTCTGAATGTATTTACAACAGAGGAGATTATAGAGCCATAAAACAGAAAACAATGCATTTAGGATTATGTGCTGTGAAGTCCTTGTGACACTTACTCAAAGTCAGAGAAGGAAGGCAAGGACAAATAAAAAGTGGGAACAATTCTAGAATGTTCTTTTATCATCCAACAAAGAATTGAGCTGCACGATGATCCAAGATAAGATAAACTCCCTGGTAGTAAATTCAAGATAAAAATGTTTTTCCAGGTTAGAAAATAACTATTTCACCATTTCAGTGCTTAAACACATAGGCTATGAAATCTGAAAGTAACTGTGTTTAAACACTCATTCAGTAACTCACTTGCTGTACAACTTTGGGAAGTTAAGTAAACCCTCTGAGTCTCAATTTCCTAATCTCTAACACGGGGATTTTGGTGGCTAACTCACAGAGTTAGTGTGAGGATTAATGAATGACATGTGAAAAGCACGCAGCATAGTGTCTGAACATTTTAAATGTTTACATTTAAATGTTTACAGTGCTTGACACTGTAAACCAAAAATAAAATTCTAAGCCCCCAACCAAATCAATGAACTTCTCTTGGTCAAGGGCATTCCTAAGTTAACCTGAAACACTAGTTCAGGCCTTGATGGGAAGTGGGAGTTGGACATGCCTCATTATTCCTTCCTCCGTTTTGGAATGCCGGTTCAGTTGACCAGCATTAACATTAAAACAGGGACCTTAAGACTGACAAAGCAGACTCTTTGTAACAGTAAGATACCAACATGACAGATAGCAAGCCCTAAAATAAATAAAAGTATTTTATCCCAAAATATAATTATTTGACATATTTTGAAATGGCCTTGCAAAGCTGTCTCTTATGGAGAAAATCCACATTCTGTAGAGAATCCCCTTCCCTTTCCAGGTCTTTTTCCTAATCCAGGAGAGGATTAACTAAGAGCTTGGAACCTTTTTAAATCTGATAAGAAATATTTACAACTTATTCTCTCTGAAGGCTGCTGCTACCAGGAGGCTTCATCTGCATAACAAAAATGTTGGTCTCCACAATCCCTTATCTTAACGCAGACACTCCCATCAATTGATTCTAGGTCTTTAGAAAAACTCTTTCAACTAATTGCCAATCAGGAAATCTTTGAATCCCCCTATGACCTGAAAGCCACTCCCCTCTTCAAGTGTCCCACCTTTCCTGACTGAACCAGTGTACATCGTACATGTATTGATTGATGTCTTATGTCTCCCTAAAACATATAAAACCAAGCTGTAACCCAACCGCCTTGAGCATATGTTCTCAGGACTTCCTGAGTCCATGTCATGGACATGTCCTTAACCTCGGCAAAATAAACTTCTAAATTGATTGAGACCTGTCTAAGACACTTTTTGGTTTAACACATACATACACCCATGGCTATCCATTTGGAGATATATAGATGTGGAAAAGACAAGAAAGGAATATTTTAAAGTTGTGAAACAGGGTGATATATTTCTGTTTTCAAAACTTTAATTAGATGATTTTCATTTTTAGTGAGAAAAGGAAAAAAAAGAGGACATCACCATTTTGATAAAAATCACTTCCCAAGTTTTCATCCTCTTGGCACTTGCTAATGAGAGAATATATAAAAGATTCTAACACACCATTTCGCAAAGTGCATCTCTCAAAATGCTAGTCTTGAGAGGTGCTCCATGTGAAGACATTTCTGGCCAAGTAGGTTTGAGAAATACTGCCCTGAATATACCTCTCTTGGAGACATCATCCACATTAGCCTTTGAAGTCTCTGAGAAATATTAAGGTAGAAAAACCTGTTTAACCTTATTTCGCCACAAATTCCACATAGTACTGATGTTTCAAAAACCACACTTTGGAAAATACCACCATCACATATAATTTACGGTAGAAATCAGACTAGGATCTTAGAAACTTAGTGCTGACCCTCTGTACAGGGGGACAGAGGACAAGCGGTTGAGAACCACTGGCTCCTCTGTGTCTGGCCTGGGATGCTCATCACCAACTGACCAGCTGTGTGGATTTCTTGCCAATGGGTCAGACCAACTACTAAATTTACTTGAAAGGAGACAGGTCAGGAAGACAAATGTGTAGCTCACTTCTGTATTAGAGACACAAAGATAGGCCCTGGATCTATCCTTTCAAGATGATGCAGGTCAAGGCCATGCTACATACAGCATGGAAGAATCTCCAAGGCAACCTTAGAGCAACTGGTGAGATGGCATAGCCCAGTAACATAGAAGGGCCCAGGAACTCCTTCTGCTTTAGGTGAGCAGGTATATATATTTCTTTTCTTCATATAACTTTATTATCTTCTTCACTTGACCGATTCCCTTCTTCATGATCAATGGTCATGCCTTTTTCATATTACTGAGACAGCCAAGTAAAAATGGCTCCCCAGAGAATCTCCAACTGGTCTGCACACTGGAAGGAGAGCTGTGCCCTCAGGAAATTTGTGCTGTTCACAGTGGGGAGGAGCCTGTCGCCTTCTGTTACTGTGTGGGAACCTAGGATTCAATTTGTGAGATGGGGGCCTATTAACAGGAACCCCTCTCACTTTGCTGAGGAGCTTTTTCCTTTTTGGCAAATAAATTCCATAACCTCTCACCCTTCAAAGTGTCTGCATGTCTAATCTTTCCTGGTCATGTGACAAGAAGCCAGTTTTTTTCTATGACATTACTATGACTGACTGTGATGTGAAATAGAAAGGGAAGTAGTGGATGGAAAGAGCCCAGGTTTGGCCTCACAGTGACCTGGGCTTAATGCTGACTGTCACTTATTAGTTGTGTGATCTTGGATGAGTGACTTCACATTGCTGAGCCTCACTTTCCAGCTATGTAGTGAGAAACTGAGATAAAGTGTGCTAAACACTTGGCCCTGTTAGATACTCAATACCTGAAGCTATGGTTAATATGTAGATAATATTAATTCTATTACTGCCAACAATAATACGCAGTGGACTAATTGGACTAATGGAGATCTAGCAGTTTACCCAGTTTTCTCCTCTCACTACACAGAAATTCATCTTTTTCAAATTATTATGAAGTTCAACAAGTATTTATTGAACATCTACTCTGTCCCAAGTCTTTATTAGGCTTCACGGTCACAGGATAATTGGGGGTTACTTTTAAATGTCTCTGAGTTTAGCCAGGGCAACCAACAAATAAACAGGTAATTCCCTCTTTAAATGTAGCATGAATTAGAATAACAATACTGAGACTAGAGTGAGGTAAGAGAGGCACTCACCTGGGGCATGAAATTGAAGTTACAATCTAGTCTGCAAGAATCTGACAGGGCTTTTCTTGAATAGATTTTGTGTTGTTTTCTTACCTCAATCTCTCCAAATGGCAACTGCGAAGCCCTAGAAAAATTAGGATCTAGGGGAAACCAGTGTTTAAAGAGTTTGTTTGAGATAATAATTCTCATTCATTCGTCAATTCAACAAATATTTATTGAGCTTCTACTATATGTCAGGCATTGTTGTAGGTATTGAGAGGCAGAAATGAACAAAAGAGGGCCAAGCCCCTGTCTTCATGAAGCTTGCATTCTAGTGATTTCTTGTAATAACTCACAGAATTGAAATGGCCACCTAGGCACATATGATGACAAGGATGATGCCTGACAAGCTCTTTCAGAAAGTCTTTCAGAATCCTCCAGGATCCTCCCAGCCAAGAGAAGTGTGTTCTTCTGTGCTCCAAGGACACCCTGGATATACCTTAGCTGCTTGGGGCAGCTGTTATTTTAACATATTGTGTTCGTATCCCAGCTCTGCCACTCACCATCTGTGAAACCTTGAGCCAGGTACTCAACCCTTCTGAGCTTAATCACAGTAACTAATCCTTACTGATCACCTAGTTTTGCCAGGCACTCTGCTAAATGTTTTACATAAATCATTTCATTTAATCTTCCCACCAACCCTACAAGGAAGATCCCATTACTATAACTCTTTTACTAATAAGAAAACTGAAGCTGAGTAAGGTTAAGTAACCTACTCAAGGTCGGTCATGTGAGTAGTGTCAGAACCCAGCAAGTCTGCCAGGAACACAGTAAAGACCTAATGAATATCATCCTCATCATGGCTGGAACTAGGGTGAAGCACGTGAGGTGAGTAGTTCAAGTTCAGATCTCATCTTTATTTGGAATTTTGTTGTTGTGTTCATAATGGCTTTTTTGCATTTATTTTTATTTTGTTAAACATTGCATTAAAATATTTATCATGATAAAATATTTATCATGATAAGTCTTTCGGCACCCACTTCAAACAAACTCTTTAAACACTGGTTTCCCCTAGATGCTTATTTTTCTAGGGCTTCACAGTTGCCATTTGGAGAGATTGAGGTAAGAAAACAACACAAAATCT
Organism: Sapajus apella; assembly: GCF_009761245.1. Lineage (NCBI taxonomy): Eukaryota > Metazoa > Chordata > Mammalia > Primates > Cebidae > Sapajus > Sapajus apella. The sequence continues at coordinate 17,134,176 of NW_022436968.1, read as the reverse complement.
ATTCAAGAAAAGCCCTGTCAGAGTCTTGCAGACTAGACTCTAACTTGAACCAAATGTACAACATAACAAGTTGTAGGAAGTAAGAACACCATTTGCATCCAATATCTGACTCACTTTCCACTAACTATTGTTATATCTGCCCATAGTATGATCACTATAGGGAACATAACATCTTTGATATAGAGTTCCCTGGGTGCCTAACTCTTTGCAGAAAACAAATTCCTTTCCTTTTCGTTTTTTTTTGTTTGTTTGTTTTGGAGTTTCGCTCTTGTTGCCCAGGCTGGAGTGCAATGGTGCCATCTTGGCTCACTGCAACCTCTGCCTCCTGAAGCAATTCTCCTGCCTCAGCCTCCTGAGTAGCTGGGATCACAGGCATGTGCCACCACAACTGGCTAATTTTGTATTTTTAGTAGAAATGGGTTTCTTCATGTTGGTCAGGCTGGTCTTGAACTCCCAACCTCAGGTGATTCGCCTGCCTCGGCCTCCCAAAGTGCTGGGATTATAGGCATGAGCCACTGTGCCCAGCCCAAATTCCTTTCTTTAAAAAAATGCAAATCTATGATATGACAATCAAACAGCATCATAAGAATAAACTCCCCAATGATAGAAATTTTAACAGCCAGAGTTGCTGGTGTGAAAGTCTTAAATCAACAGAATCAAAATCAGTCATAGACTTCACATCACATTAGCAATGCTAGGATGAAAGGGAACATCCATTATCCCTAGGGGACGGTGAGAGGAGCCTTTTCATAGGGTATATCAAAACGTAACATACTATATTACTTGATCCCTTAGTTTGAGACCAGCCTTAGCAACAAAGTGGGACTCTACCTCTACAAAAAATACAAAAATTAGCCACGTGTGGTGGCACATGCCTGTAGTCCCAGCTACTAGAGAGACTGAAGTGGAAGGATGGATTGAGCCTGGGAAGTCAAGGCTGCAGTGCGCTGTGATCAGGACACTGCCCTCCAGCCTGGGTGACAGAGTGAGACTCTGTCTCAAACAAAAAAAAAAAAAGAAAAAAAAAGAAAAGTCTAGTCACTGCTGGAACCATATACAACACATCTGGTAATGTATTTGGTCACATATTACATAGCCAAAGAGACGCTTTAAAGTTTAAATCAAAGTATATTTAAATTTTTTTTTTTTGAGATGGAGTTTCACTCTTGTTGCCCAGGCTGGAGTGCAGTGGTGTGGTCTTGGCTCACTGCAACCTCTGCCCTCCAGGCTCAAGTGATTCTCCTGCCTAAGCCTCCCAAGTAGCTGGGACTACAGGCACACACCACCATGCCCAGCTAATTTTTGTATTTTTAGTAGAGACAGGGTCTCATTATGTTGGCCAGGCTGGTCTCAAACTCCTGACTTCAGGTAATCCACTCACTTCAGCCTCCCAAAGTGCTAGAATTACAGGCATGAACTACTGTGCCCAGCCATATTTAAACTTTTTTAAAGTTCCTGAAAAAGATCCTTCTTGAAAGTTCAGGAGATGGAGTTAATCATTTTTACAAGGCTACAAAAAGGATTTTGAAGTGATGATATGCCAAGATCATGTAATAAATTTATTGTGCATGTTTAATAAATTTAAAAGGTATAAAAATTATACAACAGACATACACAGAGTTTCCATCTACCTCTATGCCTAGAAATAAAGCTCTGCCAGTCCTGTTGAGGCCCTGTATACCTCCCAACTGTTACTTCTGTCTTCCTCCCACCCACCATACAATGACCATTTTCTAAATTTTGTCTAAAGCATCATCACATATACCCTTATAATTTTACTAGGTAAATTCTATATAATATTGCTCTACATGATTTAAAACTTTATACAAATAATGTCATCATAGTGTATATATTATCTGGCAACTTGCTTTTTCCATTCAATGCTTGTGAGAGTCACCCACGTTGTTATATACAGTTCTAAGCTATTCCTTCACACTGATGTATGCTATTTCCATCTATTATTATACCACCGTTTATTTACCCATTTCCTGATGATGAAAATTTATATTATGTCCAATATTTCTTGCTATTACATACAATGTAGCTATGAATTGTCTGTACATGTTTTCTTATGAATTTGTGTGAGTTCTCTCTCTCTCTCTGTGTATGCATATGTACATGTATATGTAAAATTGCTGGGTCATAGAATGACTTCTTTTCTATGTTTGAGTTTTCATTATATATACTGGTAGGGTTGTATGGAACATTTGAGAAAAATCTGCTATTCTCTCATTTTATAGGTGAGGAAACTCAAGGTGAAGGAAGGTGAAGTGACTTGCCTAGGGTCCCAGGGCAGCTATAGGAAGATGTAGGTAGATTACAAACCCCCAGCCTCTTGGTTCTGCCCTCTGAAATAATCTTTGTAAACTACGTGTAGCATAAACCTTTGCGGCCAGATAGCTTTTCATGTTGTGAGTGTGTGAACAGTGGTGGCCAGCAGCCCTCATTCAATGTAACGGCATCACAGGCTGCTATACCAAGACAATACCAAGAATCAAGGCAGACATAGACAGGGGTCTTTCCATCATCAATAAGGGAGTGCTCCAAAGAAGAGCTGCAGATGGCTTGGGCCAGGTCAGTGGTTCACGTTCCAGGTGATGTATTTCTGACCTTCTTCCCAGTAATAATCATTACAAAGTAACAATGTGAAATTCACTGTGCTTTTGGGAACAAGTTTGCCCATACAGCTGTTCTGTTAGCATCTAAATGTATATGTGTATATAGATTAAACAGGGTAAACAGCATGAACATATGTGAAACTGTTAGAAACAGGGAAATTTTTAGAAGCGTGAGGCCGCTAAAAAGAATATTTGAAAATACACAAAATTATACAACACCCTCTGGATCCAGACTTCTTTGTCATGAGGAACTGTATCATTAACTTCTCACGCAGATCATGGGGAACCTTGGTTTTCAAGGACAATGGCAAGTACCTCAGCTAGTGAAAAGCAACTTACTGGAAAATCTCATTTATAATCAGATATGTTTTTATTAGGCTTTTATCCTGCTCTCCTGACATATGTTCCACTCAGAAAAATAGCAGTCTTTAAAAAAGCATCATTTGAACAGAACTGCTAAAATTACCTTCAAAAATAATTCTAAAGATTGGTTACCAGTCACCCAACACTACATTGAAATCTTTCTGGTTTGTAATTTATCTTCAAGGCATCTTTTATTTGTAAAATGAGAAATCACCATTTCTGTGTACATTTTAATCATGAATTTTTTTGTTGCAAATTTATGCATCTATACACGTACATACATATTCTTTATCTATCTATTCATCTAACTCCTTTGAATCTACTGAAAGTCCATAAGCATTAGGAAGTTTTAATGCTGAGGTGGCCAATCATCATTGTAACTCTCCTCAGTTTCAACTCCAGGGTTGTCAGGTAGGGGTTGCTGGGTGTACGGATGTGTGGACAGGGTGGGTGCGTGCTTTTGGTTGTCTTACAGCTTGCTCAACAGGCAAATCATACATCTGCAAATAATTGTTAAATGCGGATTCTAGAGGGATTTCTGGACTTTTTAAACCATTGGAGAGGACTAGAAAATTAATACACAGATGTTAACTACCATTGTTATGACTAAAGAAAAGAAAGTGTTTTATTTAATTCTGAAGTGAATTTTCTCCCTGCTTTAGACTAGCACTGATAATAGAAGGGCCTGCCAAGAACCTGAGTGAAATGACCTGTTTGATGCTTGCTGTTGTTGATGGCACAAATAAACTGGCAAAAATGCAGGAAACAGAAAGGTAAGAATTGCTCTAGATGTTGAAAATGGCAGATCAGAGACCACGAGGCCCTAGCAGTCAGTTCAGTCAAACCACAATCACCAGGCAAAGAAGCCGTGGACACCATGGCTAGACGGGGCGCACTCCAGCTGCTCCTGCATTCAGTTCGCCACAGCCCTTCACTTCTGGGTGTTGCTGCCCTCTCTCTTCCCCACTGGGCTCTGAGTCCCTGAAGGTAAGAACCATGTCTTATCTCTTGTGCATTCCCAGCAACTAGCACAGTGCCTGTTACAAAGAAACCATTAAGACGTGCTAGCTGGATACATTTCTCGTATTTTAGTGAGTTCTGATTTCATGTGGATGGGAATATGGGATGAGTATATGGCAAAATGCTTTGAAATATGTCAAGAAATACCAAAATACTTCCTCCATCAACCTACTACAGGGGCTCTATCCTAGTGTTATAATAGTATATAATTTCAATGAGTTAAGTTATCAGGCTCTGTTAAAATATAATAATGTTTGGGAGAGAATAATGGCTTAAGTTCTATCAGTCATTAACACCTTATTATTCATCAGTTTACTTTCTAATATGGGGTTGGTGGACTGTAGGCAACTGGAAGTTGAGAACACTGGCCATAGTCGGCTTTTAATAAATTAGCTGGGCATGGTGGCGCATGCCTGTAGTCCCAGGTACTCGTGAGGTTGAGGCAGAAGAATCGCTTGAACCTGGGAGGTAGAGGTTGCAGTGAGCTGAGATAGTGCCACTGCACTCCAGCCTGGCAACAGTGACTCCATCGCAAAAAAAAAATCCACTTGCAACTGCTGCTAATTGGAGTGTATATTCAGGGCAACTTGAATCCATGCTCCTGGGTTGCAGTTCTCAATTTTGGCCCAAATAAACTCTCTACTTATATTAATTTTGCCACAGCTTCTTCCTTTTAGGTTGACATTAATAATAGTACCTATTTTAAATAGGACTGCTTTCACTGTTGAATGGCATAATGTGTATATAAAGGTCCTAAGCAAGCACTCAAAAAAATATTATTTGTTGTTTTTATTACTAATAGTAGAAGGTGCATAGGTCATCTTTGTTGATTTACATGCAGATAAATAGTACAGGGCATTTGTACCATCTCTTTGAAGTTACAACATTTGTAATTTTAGATCTGTCGGCCCACTCCAACAAGCATCATCTTTTATGGTGCATATTTTATTAAGTTTTCTGGCTGAGTGATTCCTTTTTTTTATAAGAAACTTTACATTGTCAAAGGTCTTTCATAAAGTTAATCTCTTTTAACCGCCACAGGATCCTAGGAGATTAGAATGGGTGATATGCCTATACACATGTTGCTGACAAGGAAACTGAAGCAAAGAGAGATCTGACTCTTAAAGTTGGTGAAATTACTACTTAATTATCAAAGCCTTATTCACTGCAGGGACTCAGAAATAGGCACAGAAATCAATTTCAGAAAATCACTCAGTAGTAACTGGAAAACGTCTTCACTGAGTTAGAAAATCAGAATGAATCATTAACCCCCAGGCTCAGGTTGTGAAACTTAGAAGTTCACATTAAGGATTTTGTTTTTGTATTTTAATCTTGTGAATTCTGCTTTCATATGCCATTTGAATAGCACAGAATCCCAAGGACACACAAGGTCTTTAGAAATTAAAGTCATAAACTTTTGTGGATGTTTTGAGAGCCTTTCCACATTTCCATGAATCTTATATATTTTTTCTTGTTAGAGCATGGCAAGAAATCCTTCCCCTGGGAATGAGTCAGAAACCCGTCTCCAAAAGGCAGGCCTCTATCCCACCCAGCCTAGACCTCTCCTAGAGGGACAGTGAGCTTCCTATTTGGTTTATTTAACTGTATCATGACTTTTGAGCTGAGTAGTCAGGGTAGAAGAACCAACAATAATCCAGACTTCCAGAAACTAGTTGTACGGGGACCTTTATATCCTCTTGGCCCACCTAGCCCTCTCCTGCCATTGCTGCTACACGCCGTGCCTCGGTGGTCAGGCGGATCACATACTTTCTGCCCTGGCACTGCTCTGACTTCATGTGTGGGACCAAAAATGGGATGGCTGCAGGAATGCCCAGCCATCAGGCACATACAACCTGGAAGTATGTGAGAGTTAACACCCCACAGAGTGACCTTTGGCTGATGAGGATGGTGGGTGGTAGACAATTTTGAAGTGCAATATATGAGACTTCACAGATGGTCCCTGCAGCATCAAGCTGACCATAGCAGTGAACAACAAAGAAATGTGTCCTTCCTTTCACTGGCTTCCCTCCTTCCCCATTTCACTGTCCCATCCCCTCACTCTTATTCTTGGTATCATTTCCAAAACAAAACTACCTGAATGCAAGCCCTTAGCTCCAACTTTGCTTTGGTAGAGGACACAGGGACCCCAAGCTGGTGTTTAAACTGATTATAGAACATCTGGAAAGGTTAACATTATCACATAATATATCCCCAATTAAAATTACAATTATTTCTTGATTCTTCCATTAGACAGTGAACAATTGTGATTGAAGAAAAAGCCCTGAAAGAGGAGGTGTGGGTTCCAGTTTTGCCAATAATGAGTTATGCGACCTGAGCTATGCTGTTTAACCATTGGGATCTCAGCGCCTGATCAGCAAAATAAAAGAGATGAATTGGATTGCAACATTTCTAAGATCACTTCCAATCCCACAACTGCACATCTATTAAATAAAAACATCTAGGTGACAGTTTGCAGTAGCTGCTTTCCCCCTCATTATAACCCTAGGGTTGTTCTGGCTAAAAATACGGCAATATTTTAATGCAACTTTAGACAGGCAAGTGAACCAGTCCTCTGAAGGTCTAGATTAGAGAGTGGGCAGCTATTCAGAACCTCAAAAAACAATAATGCTGACAAAAAGAGAACAAGCCAGCTTCTTTGGGAGTCAGCAAACATTAGCAGGGGCTGCAGCATTAAGATAAGAACAGGGTAATGAGAAAACGAGTTGCAACCAACTTCCTTGACTGCATGCCAGCGGTCACTCAGTGATTCATCAAATCCCTAACAGGGCTTGATAAATGGACTCTGAGTGTTGAGATTTTTTTGCTCTCTCTTTAGAAGTTACTTGGAAACATAGTTTGGAAAATACTTCTACTTTGAGAAAAATAACACAAGATCCTGCAAGTGTGAGGGACAGGCAATAAAACATTAAAAGGATACAGGCTTTCCATAAATTCCAAATCAAGGAGCATTAATCAAGAAAAAGATGAAAGATTATGTCATTTAGGTCAACTAAAGGGCCACAGAACTTGCAAAATAAATAGGTTATAAAGCAAATGAGGTTGTAGATGTCACCATTTATGAGACATTTAAAAGACATGACATAGGTACTGTTATCTCCGTTTTATACTTGAAAGAAAGGCTCAGAGAAGTAAATAATTTATCTGCTGGCACACAGCTAATTAGTGGCAGAGCTGGGATTTCAATTTTTTAAGTATATTTTTTAAACTAATTATAAATTACATGTATCAAAGTAATACATGAACATAGTTAACAAATCAAATAGCACTAAAGACATATAATAAAATATAGCAGTGTTTTCCGTCTTGCTGCCTTTTGTCCTTGGCCTGTATTTCCTAATGCTTTCATTTGATTTTTTAATTTTGTTTATGTTCTTAATTTTTAAAAGTGCTTTCTTTTTCATGGTTGCTCCTATTATTATTTTTAAAAAGCATCCTGTTCTTGTTTCCTGGATGCAATATGTTACCTCTCTGAGAATACTAACAGCATTTTTTAGTTTTTTGTTTTCTTCCTCTCCCTGTTTTCTCTGAATTTCATTTTTTTTCTGTCTGTTTTGGCCCCCGTCCTTCATATTGGATGCTTATAAAATGTTCTGTGATTCTGTTTTCCACGTGTAATAGTAATGCATTAAAAAGCTAAATGGGAGTTGTGTGTGTGTGGGAGGGGTACACTTGCTAGATAAAATAATTTGAGTTTCAGATAAAAATAATTATTTTCAAAATTTTTATTGATACATAATATTTATACATATTTATTGGGCACATATGACATTTTATTACTTGCATAGAATGTGCCATGATCAAGTCAGGGTATTTAGGATATCTGCCACCTTGAATATTTACCATTTCTATCTGTTAGGAACATTTCAAGTCCTCTCTTATAGCTATTCTGAAATATACAAAAAATAATTTTTAGTATAAATATGTCCCAAATGTTTCATGAGATATCTAATTATCTTTCTATCCTAAAAAACTATTCATTATTTATCTGAAATTTAAATGTAACTGGACTTTCTGTACTTCTGCTTGCTAAATCTGACAACCCTGGGTGTGGGGCTTATAGACCCCTAGCTTCTAAGTGCTTGGCCATGACCTATCGGTTTTCAATCCAGAGACTGGTTCCATTTAATTTAATCCCTTCTTCTGAGCACCATATCTCATTCCCACCCTGTACCTTTCCTCAGATCAGAGGTCTTCGTTTTATTTCTCCAGAGAATAAATTTCTGGCCTTCCTCAGGTAGAATAAAGGGAGTGACCTGGCTGTGTTGGTAGAGGACTTCCTGGGTGCTGAACATTTTATAGACTGACTTTCTAGCAATCTCTTTGAGCTTTGAGTGTCTTAAGCTTTGGACATCCCTTACAATTGAACCTAATTCTAACTGATGCAATGCCACAGTGCTTTTCAAATGGAGTCATTTCAAAGCGAGTGACACGAGACTTCCTAGAAAAAGTGGTAGAAGAGACAGATCTTAAAGGATGGTCAGTTCAGGAAGTCAGCGAGTGAAGGAACAGGATTCCATGTGGGAATGGTGATAGGGTGAGGGCACAAGGAACATTACACAGGGTGTTCCAAAGGGTAATGCATAGACTAGTCTGGTTGACATAGAGCAGTCACGTAGGGAGAAGTGGAAGGTTAGAACGAAATAAGGTTGGGGCAGATTATAGAGGACCTTGAAAGTCAAACCAAGTTTAGAGCTTCCTTTGAAAGCAATGAGGACACTGAAGGTTTTTTGAGATGGAAGTTGGAGATACAGGTCTACAGTGTGAGGGAGGGTTAGAGTGAAGAATTTCAGAGTCTTCTACACAAAGGTCATAACATACATAGAAGTAACATAGAGATGAGGCCAGAGGAGTGATCTGAGTAGAGAAAGAAGAACATGGTTCAAGAGCTTAAACACAGGAGCAAGGAGAAAAGAAACCTGCCAAGGATCTAGAAGAGAAAAGAGAAAGGCGGCTGGAGATAGGGGAAGCAAGGAGAGTAGAAATTGATAATAACTCATTAAACCTTCAGATATCTCAAAGAAGATGGAAACTATCAGAAGTGAGTACAGATCATCATATCCGAGGAAAGAAATGTATGTCTCTGGTGACCTCTGAGAGTACAATCTTAATAGAGTGGAGACAGACTCTGTTCTTGATGGTGTAAATGGGTGTTAGGAAAATAGAGGTACTAAATGTGCTCTATTTATTTAAAAAGGTAGACAGTAAAAGAAAGGTAAATAAAAAAGCAACTAAAGATTTCCATGGGATCAAATGAAATAATTTTTTAAGGGAGTAGCATAGCTTGGTCTCTAAGATAGGAAAAAATTGTGCAAATCAGCGGCAGGAGAAATTTCCAGGCTGCTAAAAGAGGTGGCACCTGATAAAGCAGGTCTCACCGGAAATGGGAGGGTACAATTTCCAGCTCAGAGAAAGGCCTGAACTTTGGCAAAATGCAGAGAAAGAAAGAGAAAGAAAAGAAGTAAGGAATGAACTGTTGGATTGCTAGTTAATTTTCAATCAGTGAATATTTTTCATCTTTATTATCAGTGCCATTATACAGCTGACCAGAAGTTAATAGTCTTAAATAGCAATATTAGTCAGTATCTAAAATTAAAATGGCCATCACTTAGTTTCAGAGTTGTGTGTCAAACAAGGCTCATAAACAAGGCTCATAAAACAGAAGACAAATAGAAATCTTGCGATTGTAGCCTTGATTCTCTCGCTTATACATAACACCTTAATGAACATCATTTATAGGAGAGAGAAACGACAAAAAAGGTTTAGCTCATTTACACACTGATATCCATGCTAGAATAGTAGGAAACCGCCAGTGTAGACCTGGAGATCAATTACAGGATGGAACTTTAGATATCCATTTGTCAAATAGATCAAATGCCAATACCTACTCAAAGTATAGTGTGAGGTCTGTGGCCAATATTGACTGCTTCAAAAGCTGCATAAGGTCACTATATTCCTTGGAGGACAGGTTAGCAAAGATATTGTGACCCTGTAATGAGAAAGTCAAAAGTCACAAGGGACAACATTAAATCTGTGGTTGTTGATTACATGTTTTTCCTTTATTAAAAAAAAGTCTTGGAACATTTAAAAAATCACTTTTTAAAAAGTGTAGTGAAATTCTGCATAAATATAAACAGATTCCCTGGAAGCATAGCAAAGTCAGAATGCAAGTCATTTTTGAGAAAGTCTACCAACTTTGTTACGTGCTTAGTCTGAAAGGGAAATTTGAAATTGTTGGAATTTATCTTACTGTGAATATGTTGTGCTCACAATTCCATCTGACTACCTGTTTCCTATGGAATTACTTAGAGGAGAAGCTTGTAAAACATTTGAGAACATTTTTCCCCCTAAAATAAATACTATTTTTACTTCCAGTAAAGGTTTAAGCTGGCATTTTGGAAACACTTGCCATAGCAACAAATGACTTTAAGAAGAATAAAAAGATCAGACCAGTGTTTCTCAACTGGGGGAGATGTCAACAATGGGGAACATTAGCAAGGTCTAGTGACATTTTTGATTGTCACAAGTGACAGGAGTGCTACTGGCATCTAGCAGTAGAGGCCAGGGATGCTGCTACGCATCCTGTGATGCACAGGAGACTCCCACAACAAAGACTTACCTGGCCCAATATGTCACTGCTGCTGAAGCAGAGGAACCCTACCTCCCACCATTAAGGTGCATCTTGATGAAGTGTTTGGCAGGCTGCTTTAGTATGGTGAATATGAATAATTATTGAATAGCTAGGATGTATAAGGCATGGTTCTTGGCACAATGGGATTCTAAAATGACCATTACCTAAGTAAAGCCGGGATGACATTTTTATCTCCGTACCTTTGAAAGGTACCCTTGTTTTCATCAAAATTTATGTTACCCACATTAGGCTAAAATATTTGTCTTTAGTAAAGTGAAAAATCCTTCTGTAAAGTGACCAACAATTCACTTAGTTTGTTTTGAAAGTTAGGACTCAAACACCGCATGTTCTCACTCATAGGCGGGTGTTGAACAATGAGAACACATGGACACGGGAGGGGGGCACTACACACTGGGGCCAGTTGGGGGGAAATACGGGAGGGACGGTGGGGGGTGGGGAGCTGGG
>NW_022436968.1:17000981-17122961 GCF_009761245.1 Sapajus apella | reverse complement strand
AGCTGGGGAGAGATAGCAAGGGGAGAAATGCCAGATGTAGGTGATGGGGAGGAAGGCAGCAAATCACACTGCCATGTGTGTACATATGCAACAATTTTGCATGTTCTTCACATGTACCCCAAAACCAAAAATGCAATAAAATAAATGGGGAAAAAAAAGAAAGTTAGGACTTTTCATTTTCCAGGTTTTCTTAGTGTGAAATATGAACTCATCATTATATGGCCTGGGAACTGGATCAGTTTTAAATCATATGTTGAGAGCCGGAAGATGGTGGAGGAGTACTGCCTGAGAATGAACCATTATCCAATGAGAGGTAAATTAATTATTTCAGCGAATTAGAATTATCAATTAGTAAATTATCTCTTACCAGGCACCAGATGATGATCTGTTCTCCCAAGTTAATTTATTTCATTGGGTGAACCTGCCACTCCTTAAAGAATAGAGTATATTGGTTCCACCTGGGACCAGGTCCAATATTAATAATAATTTTCAAATGAGCTCTTCAGACCCTTAATTCAGCCATTAAGAAGACAAATAACAAAAGGAATGCTGCACCATGATTCTGCCCAGGTTTTTTGCCTGTGCATTACCCAAGGGTCAATCACAGGCAGGTGTTCTGGGACTGGGGAAAATGTGGTAGGAAGCTATGGAAAAGCAGTCACCTGGGTCCAGCCATGCACCAAGCATCTCCCAAAGAAATGCAGCCTTTAGGAGGAAGTTGTAGTAAAGGTTAACACTGAGATATGAAGAAAGCTGGTCTGAACTTGAGGATGCTGATTATTTTATGAGGGTGTGCATTTTATTACAGTCATGCATCATGTAACAATGGGGTACATCCCAAGAAATACATTGTTAGGTGACCTCCTCATTGTGTGAACATCATAGGGTGCACTTACACAAAACTAGATGATAGAGCTTACTGCATACCTATGCTATATGGGATAGCCTATTGCTCCTAGGCTACATCATACACCCATACAGCATGTTCCTGTACGGAATGCTGTGGGCAACTATAACACAATGGTATTTGTATATCTAAACCTATTTAAATATAGAAAAGGTACAGTAAAAATATGGTATTTTGAAGGATATATAATCACTAATGACATTTACAGCTAAGAGTGACAGTGCTAGCCAGAGCGGCTTTAATTTTTTTAAAAAGTTAATTTGCAATCAGTGTATTGTTTATATGTTTATATGTATTGTTTATTAGTCTTCTACAGTGCCTTAACATTTTGGTCCCTGAAGTAGATTTGAGTCTCTCTGAAATACTGCCTCTACTCTGTTAGGGAAGCAGTGTGTGGCATTAATGGAACGACATGCAGATGTGGAGGAAGAAAAGTCTGGGCAAACTTCCTCAAGCCATCTAACCTCTCTGCACCAGAGCTTACTTGGAAAGTGGAACAATACCACCAGTGGCATTTCTGCTTTTCTGATGGGCAGGACCACGGAGGGCTGGAGGCAGTGCTGGGACAGAGCATGGTTCCGCCTTTGATAGTCTCTGCTCTTCATAGGGAACCCCAGAGTGAAGGACGGCCAATGTGTTTTGTTTGTATGAACACAAATTCTGAGTGAGTGGGGTTTGTTTCCCTAAGGAAACCTGGCATTCTGTTTATAATGCTTGTTATTACAAAGGTGGTGGTTTGTGGAGCCAGAGGTGTATAGTCATCACCTTTATCAGTACAGAAAAGATAATCTGAATCGAAGTTCTTCCACAGAACTTTTGGAGGAAAATTCCGTAGCTACAGAGGCCAGGATGCTGGCTTTTGCCAGTTACTGAGAGCCTAACTCTTGGTGTTTCATTCCCAACTGAAAACACATCATTCCCAGCAGGTTTTCCCTTGTGCAGCCTGCATTCAGGTTCCGGAGTGCCGACTCTCCTTTATGGGGTTGAAGGCCTCCATGATATTGCAAAAGACATGCTTTCTCAAGATAGGCTGGAGGAAAAAACCTCCATATTTAATGATGCTATTCCAGCGAAGCAGGGCCTTAATGATGATAATAATAATAATTAATGGCACAGCTAGAGAACTGACAAATAATGGGGAACAGATGATCCCTTCCTGGCCTCAAAAAAAAAAAAAAAAAAAAGGTCTGTATGCCTGCAGAAAATTAAACAGATTCTTTCCTGGCAATTTAAAGCTCAGATGCCGTAGCCAGAGTCAGTTAGTGGTTTCTGTTTTTCTCTGTGGAGAGCTTAAAGTATAAAATTCCAACTACTGCTAACTCCTGCATTGCCACACAAAGCAAAATAAGGCATATGGCATCAGCCCTGAGTCTTAAGTTTAGCTGCAGTTCTCACATCCTAACTGGTCCCCCCAGCAATTTTAAGTTCTTTTATGTTTTATCGTTTCTTAGTTGTGCTAATAAAGTGTAACTTTCTCACCCTATTTTTACTTCTACCATCTTTTAAAATGACTTAGAGTTTCACAAAATGGGAATGTTGGGCCACTCACTATTTGGATTAAGTCATTCCCTTAGTGCTCTGTATCCTTTGAGGAAGGTTAGGTCATGCTCTAGTGACAAGCAGTCTATATCTGTTACCTTGTTAAGTGAATCTGAAAAGCCTCATAATCAATAATTAAGCCCAAGTGAATTAGCTCAGAAGACTCTGTAAGGTCCTGCTCAGGTATCTAAAAGAACAGCAAAAGCCACCAAGGCCCAGTAATTTGACTTCGAAATGGTTTTCCGGCTTCTTTGTCTCTACCTGTGGCACCACAAAGAAAGAGAGGGAGGAAACAGAGTTGTTCTGGTTTCTGTCAAGTGGAGAAGTAGACAGTTGGGCCTGTACCTCACTTTGAAGGATCATCACGGCATGGTTAAAATGGTGATGCTCCAAGGTAGCAGAGGTTCCATAGAGCTGGGCCAGGGCGGAGCCACTCCTGAAAGAGGACAGAGAAATATAAGAAAGTTCCTAATACATAGAACTTTCTAGGTATTAGGCTAGATGCCATGGATGATATATGATGAATTCGGCAGTCTCTGGCCCTGAGAAATTTACAGACTAGTGAGAAAGATGAGACGAGATCATAAGGAAAAATAATGCACATAAAAACAATGCAAATACTAATACACTGTGGAAATATGCTCCAGGTCCAATCGAAGGGCTATGGATGTTCTGAGGAAAAAAAGACATAATTGTCTTTTTAAATTCTGTGACTTCTGAGTGTTCAGAACAACTGTCAAAACGAATTTGAGCTTCCATAGGAGATGACCTTGTGAATATTCTGCAGAGTGCATTTTATCTACTCTACATGAAAAGCTGACAAACTTCCAGTATGGCTTCCCAGTCCACAGTCACACTATGATATCTCAGTATGGAACTCTGAAAGTTCTCTGGATTTGGAATGAAATCTCAGCTCTTCCTCCAAGTAGCAGCTTTGGATGGTTATTTGGCCTCTTTAAGATTCAGTTTCTTTGTCTCTAAGATTATATTATCTACCTAACCTGTTATTTATGAGAACAATAAAATATTTGAAAATGCCTATTACAGTTCCCAGCATGTAGTAGATTGTAGTCTATATTAATTATTAATCAATAATTAAAACACATATGACTATTTCCATTTTAAATTAATAAAATACTCATTGATACTTAAAGGGATTACTTTGAATTATCTGAAATTTCATTTTTGTAGAACAATGCATTTCTTAACAATGTCAGTTCTGCAAAGTGTTCATTACTTAGGAGTGTGAGGCAGGAGAATTGCTTGAAATCAGGAAGCAGAGGTTACAGTAAGCCAATATTGTGCCATTGTACTCCAGACTGGGGGACAGAACAAGACTCAAAAAAAGAAATTCAAAAACATTTATTTCCAACTTTGTTTAAGGAATGGGAGTTAGAGCATCTTAAGAATCAAGAGATCCCAGATAAGTCCACAGTATAAAAGGCAGCCACAGGACTCAGGCTAAGGATCCATCTAGAGCTTTTTGTTCTTTCTTGCTTATTGCAGGGGGCTTCGACACTGAAAGCGCCATTTGGCCTTAACTTGGAAATGCTGGAGATTGACTACACACAATTTGTCCTGCCAGTGAAAGAAGCAAGGACTGCATCTAAATGCAACATGAAGAATTTTGGTCACAAGCTTTCCTCCATCTTCAGTGTGAGGCAGCCCAAAACCACCATCAGTTCGGGGGTACAAGGGACCTGTAATTCTTGGAAAGACTCTCCCAACATGTGGTTGCTCATCCAACAGGATTAGGTTCAGTAGTGATTACTGAATATTATATGAAACAATAAAATATAAAATATAGGAATTATTATTCTTAGTAAAGTGCTTAGTAAGGAGGGTATTAGATTTTAAACATGTATGTGTTATTTCTTTAAATCTTGCCTTAATTTATATCATTTAATAAGTGAAAATTTGCTAGGTGAATCTTAGTAATCAGTGATAAACTAATATTTACTGTTTGTTACTATTTGTCTTACATAGAGCTCATTTCCATGAAGATACATGTTTCAAAATGTATACTATATGCCTTTTTCTTAGCTGTTAAAATTCTGTGATGCTTTGTGTGCACATCACATTCTAGTACCTGGCATGGAGTAAGTGCTTTAAAAGATATTGGTTTCTTGTCTAATAAGTTTACAGTAGTTACTATGTCGAGAGACTACAGTTCAAGTTGGGAGGTTGATAATAAGGGTGTTAGCATATTTTATAATATTAATATTATTATTAATAAAAGCAACCATTAGTATCTACCATGCACTAGTCTATATATTAACAACTGAATACATTATAGCATTTAGTCCTGACAGTGATCATGATATAAGTATTATTTTCTCATTTACACATGAGGAAAACAGGGCTCAGAGAAGTTAAATAACTTTCTCAGGGTCACACAGCTAGCTTTTATCAGTTCTAGATTTGTATCCAAGTTTTTAAGCTTCTTATTACATAATGAAAATGATAATTATAATTATCACACATATTTGATATTTGATTCCCCATTTTTACCAAGCTGGTTGTTATCAATGAAAGAAAATTTCAAAATTTAATTCAGAATTCTATTAGTATCACTACTAACCACAGGCTTAGATTCCTGTGATCATTCCTGTCAATCAGCCATTCTCGCATGCACCTCACTTACTAGTGTGAATGTTTTGTATCTAGTCAAGATACAAAATGTTATTTCTTCCTTTATTCATGTTGGGTTAACAGACTCTCCAAAAGTTACATCAGTTAGATGATCAGAAGTCATTCTGTATCTTCGTTTCAGTGAATAAGGAGATGTTTTCTCCTTTAAGCAAATGGGGATGGGGACAATGATGACACCTTTTAACAAATACACCATGGCTTCTGATGCACTGCTACTTTCTGTGCATAGGAGGGAGGCCTCTCCCCCATATCCATATGCCTCCGATCTGGTGTGTTCTATCTCATGGTATTTGTGCAAAGGCAGCCACTGTCTATGGTTTGAGCAGTTCCTCGGCGGATTCCCTCTTTGTTCCCTTCTGTAATTCCACCTTACATTCTTCCCACCTTCACACAATACTGATTCAATCACAGGAAATAGGTAGATTTTGCAACTGAACCAGTCTAATGTCATGAAAGTGTGGGGAGACATTGTGGGTCATTCATTCATCCATCATTCATTCAACCAATAAGCATTGATAATTATTATTATGTCAGGCCTCACGCATGTGGAATACAAAGGGAAATAAGACATGTTCTGATCTTCAGGAAGCTCACAGCCCCCTATAATTGTGTCAGGAATTTTTCTCTGATAAACTTTGCACTAAAAATTCTCACTTTTCTGCAAGCAAGATGCCATCTTAGACCTCAGAGATGGAGCATGGCACTAACACAACTTTGAGGGTTTTTTTTTTTTTTTTTTTTTTTTAAATCTAAGCAAGGATACTTCCATTTCCAAATGGATCCCTTATTTATACGATTAGATTTGGTCCCTGGCAGATTTTCTAGACTGCCAAACCCCTCACTGCCTTTTGTCTCAGGCCAAGGCCCGCTAGGAATGCTGCCTATATCTGCTGTTACACAACCAACTTCCTAGGACCACAAAGAACCAAGTCTACAGTTTTAATATAAGTGGCAATGTGTGTGTGTGTGTGTGTGTGTGTGTGTGTGTGTGCATGCGCATGTGTGTGTGCAGATAAGCTTTATGAAAAGTATTCTACAGAATACTAGTTCTTCTGAATGGTAAATAGCATTAAGGGAAGAAGTAAAAAGGGTTCCATGGCCAAATAAGTTTGGAAAATGCTGGCTTTAAAAAGTGAATCTGTTTATTTATGGTAAGAATTTTCTATAGGCGGCAATATGTGAAAATGCATTGTGATTTTGTGGCTGGGGGGGACATAATATGCAGCATTATTACTATTAATTGATCATAAAACCTTTTTTTTTTTTTTTTGAGACAGAGTCTCCCACTGTTGCCCAGGCTGCAGTGCAATGGTGCTGCCTTGGCTCACTGCAACCTCTGCCTCCCAGGTTCAAGTGATTCTCCTGCCTCAGTCTCCCAAGTAGCTGGGATTACAGGCGCGTGCCACCATGCCCAGCTAATTTTTTGTATCTTTAGTAGAGATGGGGTTTCACCATGTTGGCCAGGCTGATCTTGAACTCCTGACCTTGCGATCTGCCCACCTTAGCCTCCCAAAGTGCTGGGATTACAGGCGTAAGCCACTGCGCCCAGCCGATCGTAAAACCATTTATAAAGCGGTCATGTCTCTCACATAATATACTTCTACTTATAAAGGTATGCTTCTACTTTCTCACATAAAATATGAAAAAAAAAAACCCTGAGATCAATCACATATGGAAAAAATTGACTTTAACAACACACCTCATTTTAATTGTCTGTGCTAAGTATGCCCATCACAAAAGTGTCTTCGGGGCACACATCCTGTAGTTGTGAAAATACAATTACATATGTAGGGTATATGGAGAGAGGAAGAGAATCCACATTCCATAAGTACAAATATCTTTATATATGTAAGTATTTATGATGTGTGTTATTGATTAGGTCATTCTAAAATACTAAAGTTTTTCATTTTGGATAGGCAGCTCAATGAGGAGAAACTTGTTAAAAAGAAAAGTCAAAGTGAAAATTTCCCTTCAGGCATTCAGCACTTTGCACAGGCACCAAAAATGTGTGCAAATGTAAATGTACCTTCGTAACTTCCCTAGATATGCATTCTTTGAAAAAGAGACTGAATGACAGTGTGCAGCCTGACTTAAAGGAAACTTTAAGAAGGAAAACTATGAAAGGTAATTAGGAAATTGAGAATTGTTGGGAGGTGGTGAGGAATGGGATTAGGCTGTCATGGCAGATTAATGTGCCCCAGTATTTCACTTCTGGGACCTGGCCGAAAGCGACAAGATGGGTTTTCATTCCCAAGAAATGAGTATAAGAGATTATGCTAGAAATGAATAGAAGAAGTCTCCTAGGAGAATATACTACAAAGCTGCTTGGTACTGATATTTAATCATCAGGGGCAGCTGTAATAGAGAGAAGGATGAGTGGGGAACGCTGTCCCTGGAGAAAACAGGGGAGAGGTGTGAACAGAGCAATTTCAAAGCACTATGGTACTGCTGCCCTCTCTACTTATTGATCATTCATTGCACGCACTCCAATACTTAAAAATTAAGAACAAAATATGAAAATGCAAAGGTTCACTTATCAGAAAGGCTAAGAGAATAAATCAAATCGTGCTCTAACGAAAGTCACACTTTTTATTGTAGAGGCATTTTGCATTTTATATAGTAATTTGTCCCTTGCTAAATGTCTCCTGTTTTTTTATAGCCTTATATATGGAAAAAAAAAGGTAGCATATACTTTGCCACATAATAATTGGTGCATTTAAATCTCATTTTCAAATCACTTGAAAGACTAGAATTAGGCTGGGAGCATTTTAAGAGAAGGGGTGTTTGCTATATCTCTTTATTTCTCCCACAATGCCTAGCACAGCATCTTGAATATAGAAAGTACTCACTTACTGGAAAATAAAAAGCAAGAAAAGAAGATAGGTTTCTTGTAAGGGACTCTCTAAACAATGGCACACTCACTGAATAAATCTCATTCTAATCATAAAAAGGTAGTTTCTTGACCATGATGCTAAAAAGCCTCCTTCAGCATTCATTGTCAAGGGAAATTTCGATGGAGGTTGGGTAATGGTGGCATTAAGTGTCCTAAGTCCAAAAGAGACTCCATAAGGTAGGTGCAGTGCTCCCAACATCCCATGAACGGGTAAACTGTGTACAAAGTTAATTTTCTTGAGAAAATGCATCATACTATCTTGGAATAGGCAGATCTGATCATGTGATATGAGGATGCAAAAAATTCTCTGAAATCTAGTACCAATTACTCAATACCTGCCTCCTATGTGTAAATGCTATTCAGTCTTATATAAGCAACCTGAGATTTAGGGCCCTCAGTTTTTGTTTTTTGTAAAATTGAGGTACTGAAAAATATGAGTAGTAAGCTCTAGTTTGGTTTTATAATTTTTATGGCTTAATGTCTTTGAACTGTTGGATGTCAAAATATATTTTTGTTCAAGAGCTCATATATCTGACAAGGCAGCCAATAAATTGGAAGCTCAACAACTCAAAATAGATGTCACAAAGTCAAGGACCAGAGCGTGATACAGTGATTAAAGAATGGCTTCTGCAAACAGACATCCCTGGTCCAGGCTCCACTCTACCACATGAATGGATTTGGGTAAGTTCAATTACCTTACTTACAGGAGGCTCAGTTCCTCCTGTATAATGGAGACAAACATATCAACTCCACAGAGTTGATGGTGGTAAGGGCTTAAGACACAGTAAACAATAAACTGCAGTTCTTCCCATTGTCTCAGGAAGTGTGAGTTGCAAAGGACAGAAATGGAGTACAACTAGCTTTGCTAAACGGTAGGCTGATTGAATGATACCAGGAACTCTGGAGAAGCCCAGTCATCACAATCACAGCTGGGTGTCCTAGAAATAGGAACAGGATGGAGGGAGCCAGGGATCAAGTCTGACTTTTCTCTGTCTTTCTCCCAGGTGACAGTCTCTCCAGTCTGCTTCTCTCTGAATATCAGTTCCACTCTTCTCTCCTCTTTGTAGACTGGTTTTCTTGTTTCTTTCATCCATTTTGTACATGATCATCATAGCTTTCCCCAAATGGCAGCCTCAGCTCCCAAATCTATATGAGCCTGCAGCTTGGATCCCTGCAACTAACTGACTTAATATAATGGTAATCCAACTTCAAATTCCTGTGAGATAAAAATCTGATTGGTCCAGCTTTGATTAGGTAAGCACTCTTGGTCCCAATAGCTGAGGGATCAACTAGCAAGAAGAGCGGCCTCTGTCAATGCCATCCACCAGCTCTCTCTCTGGGGAGGCGCCATTGGTATCTGAGTATAAATATTGAGCACTTTACTCTTGAAAGGACCCACAAGGCTCTCACTCTTGTTTTACAACACAATTCTAACACATTTATCCCATCTTTCTGCATAAGTGGTAGAGTGGTAGGGGGCTGGAGATAGCATGCTAAAGGGAGATACACTGATGATGATACCATTGGCCTGGGAGAGAGAGGATTCCTAAAAAAATAATGCAGTGTAGACACAAGAACTCCAAACAAGGAGCAATGAGATCCTACAGTGAAAGCATATACAGTGTGCACTTCAATGGGCTCCAGCTCTTTCATGCAGCATCAAGACAATGTATAAAACAATGTTTCATTGTAGCACTATTCACAATTGGATAAGGAAAATGTCACATATATACACCATGGAATACTATGCAGCCACAAAAAAGAATGAGGTAGTGTCTTTTGCAGGAACATGGATGAAACTGGAGGCTATTAACCTTAGCAAACTAATGCAGGTACAGAAAACCAAATACCACATGTTCTCACTTACAAGTGGGAGGTAAATGATGAGAACTTATGAACACAAAGAAGGAGACAATAGACACTGGGGTCTATGTGAGGCAGGAGGGTGGAAGGAGGGAGAGGAGCAGAAAAGATAACTATCAGGTTCCGGGCTTAATACCTACATGATTAAATAATATGTATTTAACAAACCCCCATGACATGTGTTTGCCTATGTAACAAACCTTCACATGTACCCCCAAACCTAAAAGAAAAGTTAAAAACAATGTCTTATAAAAGGATGCATCTGTCGAAGAAATGAGGAAACCTCATTGAAGTGCTATAGTTAAAATATCCCATCCATTCATGCAGTTAACATTCATTTGTTCATTCACCAAACATTTATTGTTTATTATGCTCCAGGCACAGTTCACCCACTGTTGCATGTGTCAAAGAAAAAGAGGAGACATATCTGCAAGTCAGCAATTAAAATGGAATGAGATGCACACTTTGGAAAAGGCACAGCCAGGGCAGTATGCGGGCATAGGAAATTGACCATGGGGGACATTAGGGTGGATAGGAACCTGGAGGTGATGCTTTCTGAGGAGTTTTAGGGAAAGAAGGAGAGAAGCGTATGTCAGGCAGGGGAAACAGCACATTAGGCAGCAGAGAGATGTGACCGAGCAAGACCCCACCAGTGCTTCATGGAGTCCCTGTGTCTGGAATGTAGAGGAGTGAGTGGGCACTGGGCCAGGAAAATGGGCAGGAGTCTGAATGAAAAGGGCCCGAAAGGAACTGGAACAGTATTCTAAAAGCCACAGGAGGCATGGATGGCTTTTAAACAGGGGAGTATCCTGGTCAGCTTTGTGAATTATAAAGCTTATTCTGGCATGCCAAGCAGCCTGGGGAGGAGAGTCATGCTGTTCATTGTAGCAAACCAGGAGTCATGCAAAGAAGCAGTCCTTGCTGTAAGCAAGCAGAGGAGGTGCCAGCTTTGAGGGGTGCTGCAGGGTAGACTGGGTGACTGGCACATTCCTGGTAGGGCCATTCATTGGGGTAGAGATTACAATAAAGAGGGACACACATGAAGGAAAAGACTGAGGTTGAGGGGACTGTAGGACTTCAAAAAGGAGGTGTCCCTCAAACAGTGGAATAAGTGCCTGAAGATAAGCTGAGAATTATGGTTCAAAGAAATGTATTCTAAGCCCATCAGCAGATGGCTGGTGGCCCTGCCTGAAGGATCGTGGAAAGCGAGAGAGGAAGTGGGAGGGCATCGCCAGTCAAGGTTGGGGCAGGGAGACAGAGGCCTCAAGCCAATGGAGAAGCAAGGCTGTACAGGTGGATGGAAACCCTCTGTGAGACAAACGAAGAGAGTTTCAGGAAGGAGGGAGTGACAAAGTATATCTCATGGCAAGAAGAATTATGAAAAGACACAAAAAGTTCCAACAGTTTTGAGAAAAGGGGGCCACGGATCTCATTCCTGAGGGTGGTTTCTCCTGCAAGGTGGAACTGGAAGCTGTGTGGGAGGACAGGGGTTGGGGGAGGGAAGGAAGTAAACCCAGACAGCTTTCCATGAAGTTTGACTGGGAAGGAAAGAGGGAAATAGAACCGAAGCTGGAGAGTGAGGTGGGGATTAGGGTAGGCCTTTTTCAAGATGCGGAATTGTTTCTATTAACAGGATGCAGAGAGCCAGCAGACAGGGACAGTAGATACAGCGGGGAGAGGAAGATTGATGGCATAAGATCTCCAAGGAGAAGCAAGGAAGGACCCATGGCAGGGTGGAGGGATTAGCCTCGGACGGGGGAAGGACAGTCCTCTTACCCAGACAGGAGGGAAGGAGGGAAGGATGGGGATGGATAGATAAGTTTGTAGGTGGCAGGGGAGGAAATTGAGAGAGTTCTCGATTGATGGCCTCAATTTTCTCCATGAAGCAGGAGGCAAGGTGATCTGCTGAGTGGTACGGAGGAGGCGGGGGAGCAGGAGGTGGTTTTGGAAGACAGAAGTTTGGTATATGAAACTGCTAAGAGCAATGGGGAATGGGGCTGGCTAGAGACACAGAAAGACTGGCAGGGAGCTCTAGCATCCAGCTGAGTGGGAGGAACATACATTTGGTATGTCTCTAACTCTCACAACTGTGACATTTTCTCCTAAAGCTTTTACAAGTCTAGGCAGAGTAGCAAGAGTCTGAATTGTTAGATTGAACCAGGACTGAGTTTCTGCAGAGTGGATGTCACAGAGACTTGGTCAAGAAATGTCAGAATATTGAGAAGAAAGCAATGAAGTGATGAGCTATAGGATACAGACAGATTGGAGAGAGGGCACAAAATTGAAATTCATCTGCTAGATCAGGAGTAAATACAAGAGTCCAAGACTTCCAAAGTCACAGTGGGTAGATGTTTAGGGGGGGAAATGGTGAGCTGAAAAGAACCTGTTGACAAAGAGCAGGCTGTGAAAGTGTCAGATAATAGAGGCTGACTTGTTCTGGAGGCTATGAGATCAGTCATCCGAAGTCAATATTACCTCTTCGTCGAAGCCTTCTCTACCTTCTCCACCCCAGAACTTTTCTCTCCAGCTTCTGAAAGCCTGTATCTTTTGTTTGCAGGCAGATAGTGAAAGGAACATTGAAGGCAGACCCTCAATATACAATTCAGGAGACCTGGGTTTTGGTTTTTTTTCTTTCTTTTTTTTTTTTTTTTTTTTGAGACAGAGTTTCTCTCTTGTTGCCCAGGCTGGAGTGCAGTGGCACGATCTCGGCTCACCGCAACCTCCGCCTCCTGGGTTCAGGCAACTCTCCTGCCTCAGCCTCCTGAGTAGCTGGGATTACAGGCACGCGCCACCATGCCCAGCTAATTTTTTGTATTTTTAATAGAGACGGGGTTTCACCATGTTGACCAGGATGGTCTCGATCTCTTGACCTTGTGATCCACCCGCCTCGGCCTCCCAAAGTGCTGGGATTACAGGCTTGAGCCACCGCGCCTGGCCCCGGTTTTATTTCTAGCACCCATAAGTTCTGTGGCCTTGGCCATAGTAGGAGCCACCAAGTAACAGCTATCTTCTCCAGAAAAACCTGCGGAGGGGCAGATTTTTCTATCTATACACATCCTGTGTGTGGCAAATAGTTGCCCACACATCCCTGCATTTCCTTTGCTTCTTCCACCTTTATATGGGAGTAGGGATGGGAGAAGCAGAAACTATGTTCCTCAAATGTGACTTTATTTCACTGCAGTTTCTACAACGCCCAAAATCAAAAGAATCCTGGAAGGAACTCTAATGGAAACGGAAAACTATATTTTGCTTCATCAAATTTCCTAAGACTGCTTTTATTTTAACAGTCTCAAACCAGAGCTTGAGAGTACCAAGTCCAAGAAGCTTACGATGCCATAAAGGCAAATATTCTGGGAGGAAAAAAGTAGGCCCTTTAAAATCCAAGCTTTGTTATCTGACTAAGGTCAACAGAGACCGATCAAATCAACAAGCATGACATGAAGGGCAAATTTGCAATTAGAAGAAGAACAGGGAATTATAAAGATAGATGGGCCCCATGACATGCACGCCCAAGCCTGCATGGCCTTGGCCTCGGATGCCAGGAAATTAATGCTTTACTCTTTAGCATTCGTCACCTTTGGCTCTGAAGAGAAAGGCAAATGCATTAAAATAACAACAGTTAGAACACTTACTTAGCTTGGAAGGCATTGTTGGTTCCCCTGTGGTCGAGGTCATGACACAGGCATCCCACAGTCACCGCTAAAATTTCCACCTCCGTCAGAATCTCTTGAAACCCAGCGGTCTGGGAAGAAGGGGAAAATGGCAACAGTCACTGCTGGGGCACAGAGGATGGATAAGGTTAGGTGCTGAGCAACAATCAGCTCTGTTTTCATACCCACATCGTTTAAGGAGATGATTAACTGCCACCCCTCAGATGACAGTAAGTTGGGTGGTCAGTTGCACAGCCCAAGGTCCCCACAGTGATGAATTAGCTTGCTGTCACAGCAGCCCATGCTGCCACACCGGGACACAGTTCAGACTATTTTGTTCCCTTTTTAGAGAGAAGCCTGGACTATCCAGATACAGTGACAGTTTGGCAAAGCCCCAGGGCAAAATTTGTTTTGTTATTATACATTTTAATGATGAGCATAGGGTTTGGAGGTTGGAGGTTGGAGAATAGGAGGGAGCAGGGAATTTAAAACTGAACATTACATCCACCAGATGCCATCCAAATGAGAGCAGGCAGAAGGAAAACACAGCCCTTCTTTTTTCTAATATTAAAAGGAGAGACTTCAACATACTCAGCTTGTTACACAATGACATCCTAGAGGTTATCTTGTAAATACCTTAATTCATATTATGTTGGTAGACAGATGAAATTCATACAGATAATAAGGCAGTATGTGTCGTGGACACCAGATTGTCAACCCAGACTGAGAATCGAGTGGGGTATCCATTATTGGAAATTCTTTCTTATCTTGTGGTAGCTTGCTGGTGAAATGCACAGCTGTGATGTGATTTCTTTTAAAAGCAGGTTGATATAATTATGTAACCAAGAGCAGCAATGCTTCTTGGGTTCCTGCTGGCCCTTTCATTAGTTTAGAAGAGGAAGTAGACCTCTGGGAAAGTAGGCCTATGCATTTTCTTGATCGAAGGCCTTTATATCTTCCCCTCTTTTCCTTTGTAAGTCTCTCATTTCATTACTTATTAAAATCTTTATCAGAGAGCAGTAGAAGGTGGAGGTTAGGGCACAAATTGCTTCACTTTTCATGTGTGTTTTCCCCCCAAAATCCAGAATCGCTGGCCCACACCTGTAAGGCACTTCTCTTAAGGCAATGAAAATTTTGTTTTTAAATTAGTTATGTTTTTGTTGCAGAAATAACTGAACAATAGGTTCCTGTGTTGACAATTTTATCTTATTTTATTTTAGGAGATAGAGTCTCCCTCTGTCACCTAGTGCAATTGCACAATCTTGGTTCACTGCAACCTCCGCCTCGTGGGTTCAAGTGATTCTCCTGCCTCAGCCTCCTGAGTAGCTGTGATTATAGGCACGTGCCACCACACCCAGCTAATATTTGTATTTTTAGTAGAGACAGGGTTTCACCACATTAGTCAGGTTGTTAGCTGGTCTCAAACTCCTGACATCAGGTGATCCACTTGCATTGGCCTCCCAAAGTGCTGGGATTACAGGGGTGAGCCTCCGCACCCAGCAGCAATTTTGTTTTAAAAGGTAGGCTTGGGTTCACTACTACATTTAGAAATACATATAACTTCATTTGCACGGAAAATGGGAATGCTAATAAATTGGGAGTATGAAATAGTTCATGTCAAAGCTTGCGTATGCGGCTGGGCATGGTGGCTCAAGCCTGTGATCCCAGCACTTTGGGAGGCCGAGGTGGGTGGATCACCTGAGGTCAGGAGTTCGAGACCAGGCTGACCAACATAGCAAAACCCCGTCTCTACTGAAAATACAAAAATTAGTCTGACTTGGTGGCAAACCCCTGTAATCCCGGCTACTCAGGAGGCTGAGGCAGGAGAGTTACCTGAACAGGGAGGCAGAGGTTGCAGTGAGCCGAGATCACATTGCTATACTCCAGCCTGAGCGACAGGGCAAGACTCCATCTCAAACAAACAAACAAATAAACAAACAAAAAAGCTTACATATGCCCTTCACTTTAAAATCTGCAGTTGGCTGTTAGGTTTTCTAATTTTATTTTACTTAAGGTATTGCCTGCAGTAATTTAAAAAATTCAAATTATACTGAGACTTAGAATTAAAAATCAGTAGTCCCTCATTCTTCTCCTTTCTTGATTCCCGAAGGCAACTACTTTCTATTTTCTTTTTTACCTAAATTGGTAGTTTTCCCACCATATGTCTATATAGCATGCACATATTATTGGCACTTGGTTATTCACCAAGTACTCATATTGTCCTTCCTATGTACCTACCATACATTGTTCTAAGAGCTTTACAGCCGCTTAACTTATGTAGTTTTCACTGTGGTCCCGTTAGGTAGAAACTATTACTGCCCCCAGTTATAGATGAGAAACTGAGTCACAGAGAGGCTAAGTCATATGCCCAGGGTCTCCCAGCTAGTGCATGGCAGATGGGGGCAAGCTCCCAGCATCCTTTTGCCGGAGCCTGCCCTCAAACACTGCCGACGTCTAGCAGCAGATGAGTTTACGGTCACCCTCCCCTCACACTCCCAATGTGATCCACAGAACTTTCCTATATTACCATCCTATAAACATCATTCACTGCCGAGCTAATCAGTATACAATGATTGTTTCCTTACAAATGTACATTTTCTTGTTTCCTGGAGTTAGGATTTCCGTGAAACATCTAAGTCTTCTTACACCCTACACAACTCTGCAAAATGCTTCTCAAAACAATTTTGAAGAGGGTCAAAACAGTCACAGCTTGTTTCTAGATCCTTCCTGTCCTCAGGACGCCTTCCTGCAGCCCAACCCTACTGTCTGGTCTGGAGTCTCTCCTCTGTTGCCAGCTGCCCTTGGAGCTTCCCCCGCCATCATTCAGGGGGGTTCCTCCTTCCCCTCCTGTGTCTGGTCCCCCACCTCCTGCGTCTGGTCCCCCACCTCCTGCAGCCCACATCTTTCTTTTTCCTCGTTTACCCTCTCATTTTGCAGGAGCACGTCTGCAGGGGCTTCATGAGAAAAGGCCTTACTTTTTTTAAACACTGGGGGAGTTGGTTGTTTTTGAGGCTTTGCATGACTGAAAAAAGTCTTTATTCTATTCTCATACTCAGCGTGCCTCACAATTCTAGGCTGAAACATGTTCACTCAGAATTTTGAAGGCCTGCTCTATTGCATTCTAGCTTCCAAAGTTGCTTTTGACAAAATGCCATTCTCAATCCTAATCCTTTGAATGTTACTTGATTTTCTTTTAGAATCACCTCTCAATTTCTGGTGTTCAGCAATTTCACAAAGGTATGTTTTGCTTTGGGACTTTTTTTCCCATTCAATTCATATGTTAAGCCTAATCTGGAAAATCAATTTCTTCAGTACAATGTTCTTCTAATCTTTTTTCTTTTTTTAAAAAAAAACAATTTTCTCTTCAGCAGTTTTTTTTTCTGCCCTACTTGAATGAAACTCCAATTAGTTGGATATTGGGCTTCTTGTACTGATTTCCTTATTTTCTTATCTCTTCTTTTCCATTTCCTATATAGGCCTTTCCTCTTACTTTCCAGGCATCATAATATGTTTAGTTTATGAGCAAATTTTTGTTTGATGCTCCTTGTCCTATAGCGTGCTATTCTTCTCCCATGGATGCATGATCTTTTCTTGTCTTTCTGAAGATACTGATCATAATTCATCTGAAAATTTCTGCTGTTCCCCGTATTGCCTTTTTTCTCTGAGCTCCTTCTTTTCTCTGTGTTTGTGGGTTTCTCTGAAATGTCTGGTAACCTTTGGTGGTCAATTCATTCTTAAGAGTAAGGCATCACAAAGCTCACTGTATGTATGTGGATGCATGTGGGTGGTGCCTGCAGATTGTTGTGTCTTACCATGGGGTGACTGTGTGGCCAGCTGGTCTTTTGCTGGAGATGCCCAAATGTCAACATCTAAACTCATTTTCTCTGGACTTTCCAATCTGTTGCCTGGCAATGGTGTAAACATGTGTGTCAGCATCCCAAGAAAAGAGAACTGTAGCTTCCCACCTGTGAGGATGTAGGCTTTCACTTAATCCTCTTATTTTGAGTGCGCACCTCATCCTAACTTTGGTTTTGCTGTGTACCCAACTCCGGGATTCAGTTTCTCCAGCAAATACTCTGCTGTGGCAGAGGTAGGGGAAAGAGTAGCTCTCCAACTACACAAAAAATGGAGACTTGGGCACTCACTGTTTTCATCACTCCCTCATTCCATATCATCCCATTTTTGTAATATCTGAGGCCTCTAGTTCCTGAGTCTCAATAGGTTCTGGGGGTAGCATTCTTTCTTATGGATACCCCTTCCTCCACACACTCACCTCTGAAGACACTTGAGTTTCTCTTCTCTGCTAAGTTATGAATTATCCTCCCTTCATTTTCTGCCTTCATGTGTTATGAGTCCATGCAAGGCAGGATTTGTGTACATTTTTGTTCTCCATGTTATTTTAGGGTGATTTTTGAAAACAGAAGGGGGATAAATGTCTTTTGTTGTCATCTCTATCATCTTAAAACTCAAAATGTTGAGTTTGGTCTTGCTAATACTAGGTAAAACTTGAAAAGTCCATCAACTATGAAATAATTAACTATGGTGCTCTGGAAATCATTGTTGTGCAACGATAGTGTGCAAAAATTTAGAGAGATCTTGCCCATGAAAATGCTATTGACTAGAACTAGCTGATAAATCAGAGCAGTAACACTAGGGATCATGTTAAAATAAGGTAATTTAACTAGAAATTTAATCAGTAGTTAAAGCCAAATGCCATCTTGTAGATTCAAGATCAAAATCCCCAACCATTTTTAAACCATCAGTTATCACCCATTTTATAATAGGGTCGAACATATTTTGCTAAAGTGTTCCACAGAGTCCCCATCCCCACTCTGCCCAGAAATCTATCATCTTGGTCTTAAGCTATTTGTATCATGGACACTTTTAAGAATATAACAGAGGCCCTAGACTCTCTTCCTAGAAAATGTTCTATAATTTTATGGTATTCAAAGACTATGGAGCCCATCTCTAGATCCTTGGAGTGAAGAATCCCTGAAGTACAGCACCTACACACAGTCACACAAAACATATTTACCTCTCTCTACTGTGATACCTGAGTTACTGAAGCATCACCTATCTCTTGACTGTGATTTAAAGCTGCCTGGTAAATGGTTTCTGGGAGTCATCAGGCCTGAAAAATGCCCACCTGCCACTAAGTGTCCTTTTGCCCCTCCCCCACCCTCATCCATCTTCCTCCCAGTGCTATCCATTCAGGCCTGCATGTACCGATATTGAGTAGAAAAAGTCAACTGTCTGCTGAAGACAATATACTTTCTAAAGAAAACAGACAGGCAGCAGGAAGTATATTTTAATGCATTTACCCCATTCTTGACTCTGGTTTATTCTTTTACTTTCAAATAAAATGTCTTTTCTGCTCCTGATCCAATCATTATGGGTTTTATTGAGCTTTAATGTGAACACATCTTCTCACCTGTATTCCCTCACAGTTCATATCAGAAATATATGCAGTGAATACAACATATTTAAGTAAAGAGACAGCCAGGGCATACAAACCTATTTCCCATGTCACCCCCTCCAGCAAAGCCTTATGCCTGCCCACTGAGCAGGCCTCCAATGATAGCCCTTCATTAGGCTGAAAGGTATGCTGCCATAAGCCTACACCCAGCTTCTTCAGCATATAATAACTAGAACTCCAAAAGACCCAAGCCAGTAAGATTGATTATCAAGGTCTCCTAGACTACCCAGTAATTTCTATCATTAGCCAGCATAAAATTTGAATCAGCCAGGATGTACTCTCATTTTAATGCTGATCCTGTATGATACTAATGAATGGGGGAATATCACGGCCAGAGAAAAAGACTTGCTTGGTAGCCCTGTTGAATCCAAAAAGGTGTCAAAACACCTATAATATTAACACTAGATGGTGCTATAGAGAATTTACTAATTTAAAAAGCGTTATGGCTGGGCACGGTGGCTTACGCCTGTAATCCCAGCATTTTGGAAGGCCCAGGCGGGTGGATCACGAGGTCAAGAGATCGAGACCATCCTGGTCAACATAGTGAAACCCCGTCTCTACGAAAAATACAAAAAATCAGCTGGGCATGGTGGCGCGTGCCTGTAATCCCAGCTACTCAGGAGGCTGAGGCAGGAGAATTGCCTGAACCCAGGAGGCGGAGGTTGCGGTGAGCCGAGATCGCGCCACTGCACTCCAGCCTGGGCAACAAGAGCGAAACTCCGTCTCAAAAAAAAAATAAAATAAAATAAAAAGCGTTATTAGCTGCCTATCATTTATCGAGCAATGGGTATATTTGAGAAGACGCCTGGGATAATGTCAACAAGTTAACTTTTATAGCGCTTAGTTTATGCCGGGCATTCTTCTAAATATTTCAAATTCATTAGCTGATTTAATATTTGCAAGAACTCATTGAGGTAGATAACTGTTCTTATCTTCCCATTTTATAGATGAAGATATTGAAGCACCAGATTACAAGACCATAAAACAAGAGAGGCGGGAAAAAAGCCCAGGTAGCCTGGCTCCTGCGTCTGTGTTCTTACTACTATGCTACACAGCCCCTAAGTTAAGGTGTGGGTTCAGTTGAGCTTTTAAATCCTATTGTGATGACACAGTGTTAGATAATAGGGCTATAAGAATCCTTTAGTGTGGGCTTTATTTCACAAAGGATGTTATTCTTGAGTAGGAAGAGGTCGATACTGCAGAGCCATCGGACATTTTTAGTTTAAATATGGCTCTGCCACATCAAGATGTGCTTGATAATATACGGTGCTTTACAAATGAGGTTTGGAGAAAAAAGAAAGATACAATAGTTTATAAATACCCCAACTTTATAAAATATTTAAATATATGTACAGGAAAAAGTCTGTTAAGATGTACATCAAGATATTATCAGTAGTGGAATTACAGTTGGCTTCAAATTTTTCCTTTGTGTCTAAAATTTTCATAAAGAACATTTGTTTAATAAGAATATCTATTTTACATATGTGTGTATGTGTATTTGTACATTATTTTTTGTTTCGAGAATTAGCCCATGCTTCATCAAACTGTCCCAGCTTGAAATGAAACAGTGATATTCTGAAAAGTTTCCATTCATTCATTGAATAGATATTTATTATTTACTGATTTCCTGGCACTAGGAACAGAGCAGCAAAGAAGACAGCCAAGATCCCAGCCATTTTTGTGCATGGAATCTGGTTACCCCTTGAGCCAGCAGAGCAGTGCCACAGAGCACCCTTTTCTAAAGAGAAGCTGTCATAACATCGGTTGTGCTTTGTGGAAGAGAGAACTGGTAGAAATGTCCAGCTCCTCCTGCTTGGTTTCTGGAGGAGGTGTACCACAGACTGCATGCCCTTGCCATGTGTGCAGCCCTGGCTCAGCAATCTGAGAAAGTGATGCCAGAAATTCTGCTCTCACCTTTCCTTTTGAACCCAACTATTGGAGTTATTGAATGATGTGGGATTTCCTGATGAGTTCATCCTGTTGATTCTGAGATCTAGCAGAGGCAAACTAAGATAGAGGGAATCTAAAGATATACTAGAAATTCCTAATGGTTGTAGACACTCTAAAGCTGAAGATGGTAGGCTCCATATGCTCCACCGTGGATTCTGATGTCCAGGCACTACAGCAGAGCCTTCGGAGGATTGGCTAAGGTTGAGGGACAGCATGATAGGTTTTGAAGAGTCTTTCTTTCTCTTCATTTTTCTCACTCTTTTGGATAAGAAGAGCAAAGAGTACAGTTCAGACAATTCCAAGGGTTTTGAAAGACATGATTTCTCAAGGAAGTGCTTCCTCTAGAAGAATCTGCACACCATATCCCTAGTCTGTGTCATTGTGCCTTTGCTGATGGCTTGAATTTGAAGGCCTTATGAGCTTTGGGCAGAAAGGCAGTATTTATAGAAGAAGCATTTAATTTCTGGTATTTTTGAATTTCTGGTACATAGAGTGTTGCAGGGTCACTGTCTGGGACCTTTGTTTGGTAGATTATTAAAAATCAATTTATTTCAGCCAACAAATTGCTCTTTGAAGGTTTTATTGTAAATGCCACAAACAAGTTGCTCATATCATCTTAAAAAGAGGACTGTCTCAAGCTGTAGAGTGAAAGCAGATTTTAATTGCTTACCAGGAGCACTTATGAGTAAATTTACACTACTGGATGTTGCAGCATACCTTCTTTGAGAAAAGGATCTTACCTTTTCCAATCAGAGAAAATGTGTGTTGAAAGCAAAAGGGGGAGAACAGGTATGCAACTATAAACTTCAATGGAGGAGAAAAATCCCTACTGAGCAGACTATAGCATCTAGATTTAGTGGTCATATTCCCTCGGCATTTACAGTAATGTTTGTCTACCAATATTTGGGTCTGCTGAGCAGAAAAGGGGGCACCTCAGCCCCATTTTGAGGTCCAGAGACCAGAACCTTTCCAACTGATAGGGAATCACCATCCAGGACTGACATGCTTAGATGTCTCTTTACCGGAGTACATAATGCAACAAGCCAATTGCAGGTTGTCTAATTGTCCATGGGAACAGCGTAGTTTTGATTAATTTGCTTCTCTTTTCAAGATGAATGCAGCCAAATATTGATTTGGGATTAATTAAATATTGATTTAGGCTTAAATGATCCTTTCCTTACCAAGCTCAGAGTTGGAAGGACCTTACAGTCTATATATAAATGACTTTCTTTCTCAACCAGAAGCTTCTGAAGGCACTTAACTATCAAATCATAAAACCTCAGTCATGTTTTGGGAATATGTTGACCCTTAATCTCAACTAAGGTTGCAAATGCTTGTCCATGTAAGTCTCAGAAGGGTAACACGGTCTGGTACAATTATATATGTTCTGTAGACGTTGGATGCATACATTTAAAAATTGGATTAATTTTATATAACTTTATTATTATATTTTATTACATTTATAACCACTTATAAGACAATTTTTAATCTATTTATTAGCATAATTTTTAAATTCTTTCTTTCTGGAAGCTAAAAACATACAAAGAATAGAATACCATTAATATAATAAACCCAGTGCAGTCATTGCCTAACTTCAACAGGGATCCAGGTTTTGCCAGCTTATTTCATAGTCTCTTCACATGCAGTGTGGGTTTGTTTTGTTTTGTTGGCTAGAGTATTTCAAAGCAAACCTCTGGTATCTGTCAATACTCTTTATTTCATTCTCAAGAAGTCCTAATGTGGTCAAATAAAACTTGCTCAATATATTTTTTCTCTCTTATTTTGATAAAAATGTGCAAAAAGATATACAAATTGTATAAGGAAATTTTCAACTAAATAATAAGACGAGAAAACTGAGGTTTCTACTTCAAAAGATATTTGTGCTTTATGATTTTTTTTGAGGACAAGGACAGCATGTTTTGCCCATGTTTAGAAATACAATTTATATTTTATTTATGCTAAATTACCAGTGAACTGCATATAATATAACATATGGCTTATGACCACAGAAAATGGAGCAGATCACTTGGTACACATTAATTGTGTAGAAAGACAGATATCTCTCAAAGTGCCACAGAGCCCAGGTTGGTGAATTTCAAGAATTTGAGGCTTCTTCAAAGCTTACCCCAGTTTTTGTTAGCCATAATTGAGCCAAAACTAAACATGAGACCCATGAAAAATTAAAACTTTTTACAGCTCCCAACTTAACACCCTTAGATGCCAGGTTTCAGTCCCAAGAAAGTGCCACTAGGAAATCATACACCAGGGAAAATAGAGGCTGTGATAAATGACCGTGGCTCTGCTGCTAGGTCTCCCTGACCTGCAGGATTCGGCTGGCGTCATAAAACACAAAGCGACAGATTAAGCAGTTTACCAACATCATAAAAATCTCAAGAATAAATTCACTTTAATCAAAAATCCTATATTGTAACTAGGCAGCCCCAGCCTCGAAACCACGTACATTTAGGTATAAGCCCGTGTCCATGAACAAGAGGTTATACTTTCCCTGTAACGTCGAACATGATTATGTTCATACACTTTTACAATTTACATGTCCTAAGAAAAATACCCAGCTCTGGCTGATGGTGCAGGAGAATTTATTTTCACTAGAAAGGGAATGACCCATAACTCATGAATGGCAGCGCTTAAAGTGAGTTATGGAGGTTACTCTCCTGTGAGAGGAAATGGATTGGATTATCCTTCTGCCCAATTGTATGTTTGGTTATTAGCACACCAGGTTCTTAATTATGTGCAGCTTTGCCTTTTTTCTTTTATAAAATAAATGTGGATAAAAGGAATGTCAGCAGGAAGCATAGAGTGCCTAATTGGGGCTCTGAGACATAGTCAGAGAGAATAAAAATAGAAACCTTTTTAAATGATTAAAAGACAGGAGTCTTAAATGTAATTTAAATATAGTATTCAAATTGATTAGCACCATAGTTAATGTATTGTGTCTGGTGCTGATATTCTGCAAAAACATTTAAAAATTACTCCTTTTCTAAATTAAAAATTTGCCATCTTGTAGGTTACATCTGCATGAAGATTAAAGAGTTGGTTTTTCTATCATGTAGATTTTATTATATTATTATGATAATGCTGCCATTTATATTAAAGCAAATATAACAAGTTACTACTTTTACTGATAAGGAAATGCAATGTAAAAATGTTTGATGATTACAAATATGATTATTGTTTATTACTTTATTTGAGTCAGTTACAGAACAAAACATCTAGCTCTCTCTCTTTATAACTTCCAGTGTTAAAATCTACAAAGGAATTTGATTTCTGTTGAGATTATGATTCTTATTATTGAGTAAAAATATTTTATTTAAAATTTCAATTGGTTCTGTATTTCTTGGATGGGAAGGGAGGAGTTTCAGCTGTGCTTCCAAAATCTCCTTCCAGAAGAAATTTTCTACCTCAAAAATCAAGGGCTTTCCTGGAAACTGCAGTCAGAGGACAGAACATTAGCCTCAAGCTGGTGAATAGGATGGATTTTCTCCCTAAACATCCCTTCTGCTCTCTAGTTTGAATTATCAATAAAATGGTTTGGCTTATCTGTGAAAATAACCTTGTTGACAACACAAATATGGATTTAAATACGCTTCCTCCACATCAAGATTTAAGAAGCCCCCAGTAAATGTCAGGGGGTGTCAATGTGTTTGCTGTGATACTTGGTTATTATTAGTGTTTAACTGCAATTCCCCACCAGCGCCACGCTACCAGCACCACCATAAATTTTAATGTGATCATGTGCTCTTCTCTTTTCATATCCAGTGAATTCTGCAAGATCATAATATTCTATATGAACCCTAGCTGAACCTGAGTGTGATATGAAGAAAGAACAAGATTTCGGGCAATGATAGTTGTTCATCATTTTACAGTTTTTCTTAACTGGACACTGAACAACATGGTTCCTTGAATAATATTACCCTAAACTAAATTCACTCATTCAATTAATCTTTATTGATATCCTACAGGATGCAGGGCATGACCCAAAGTGCTAATGAGTACATTTATGGGATAGTAAAGAATACTGACTCTTAAAGAAATCTTTTTTTCCCCTCTTGGAAAAATCTGTCAGAGCTCATACACCATTTATAAAATGGAAAAAATATCTGCAAACTTGGCACCACTATGCCTTTTATTTTACAGAATACAAACAAAAGCACAGTCATTTCCTATATCTGGTCTACGTTGTGAATATGAGAAATATGTCCATCATCTTTCATCACGTATTTATAGTTATAATTTATTTATTATGTATGTGCATGATGGAATGTTTATTCTATAAACCCTTATTAGTAAAGATAATTTATATAATGGTCATTGATCTGCAGGTTCTTCTTCATTTTAATCACAAGTAGTAACTTGTACCACTTACTGTATTTATCAGAGGAATTCAAAGTATTTGGGAAATTTTAACTATCTAAATATCTTTTTAAAAGTAAAGAATAACATTGAAACTTTCAAATTTATAAATGTGAAATTTCAGACCAGAGGCATAGAACAAATTAATAAGTCATTATCGGGGTTCCCAGTGAATAAAATGCTCATCATTTTATAGCAATTTGCCTGTCCTACAGAGCGGTTCTTTTTTTTATTATTATTTTTTTAATTTCTAAAGGAACAAAACCACTTTGTTACCCAGACATGAACCTGAATGCTTTCGCAAAACACAATGCTGAGTCAATATGTTTATTTTCCATACTGAAGTGATTTTAGGGTTAAAGGTTAGGAAGCTGGAACATATATTTATAACTTGCTTGTCCTGTTGTACGTGGTGCCAAAATTTGCTCAGCAGTGACACACAACTATGCATCTCCCTATTCCCAGAGACAATAGGCTTAGGAAAAATACACAGTCACAGATTTAAGGTCACACGGAGAACACTGGATTATTCACATTAACAGCACGGTATGCAAGGCAGCAGTCACAAAACAGGCCCATCCTGATAGGAGAGGCTCTTTTCCGACAGACTGGTTTTGTTGCTATCTCTTTTAAGAGAAACATTTATTTTGTGGTGGGGTGTGTACCTCAATATCCCCTGTGCTAGAGGAAAAGAAGCACTTTCAAGCAAGGTTGGTAAGGCTTTTTTTCCCTTTTCTGGAAACCAGCTGGGAAACTTTGCCTTGGAGCGCCATCTAGAGGAATCCTCAGCACACAAGCGCTGTGCTTTCTTAACCTTGGACCCAAAAAGACCCAGGCTGAATCCCGTAGTTGGTATATGGTAAATTTTCTTTTTCTTTCCCCCCAGATTAACAGAGAAGAAGTTGGTTCTAACACAACTCACAGATAGGAAATATGAGATCATTGGAATGGAAGTTTAACAATAATGTAATATTAAATAAAATTTAATAAGATGAAAACATTGAAAGACTTTTAGAGTTTTCAGGAGTGCCCAAAGCATGAGTGCCCATTCATGGAAATAAACCGTAGGCTGAGGTCGCATTCCAGAGATGAGAATTGGTGAGTAAATTAAGTTTGTTTTAGCCACACTGACTAAGTCGTCTTTGTTAATTCTGTAATTATTTTCTTAATTTAAAAATTCTGATTAACCACATTGACCAAAGTCAAGTTTGGAGAAGATACTTATGTTAGAAAAAAACAAAAGTTGGCATTTTTAACAGATTGTAACCCTTAGTGAAGTTCAACAAAATTTAATGAGCAGAAAATACTATCATTTCCAGATATGGCTACTCAAAACAATGTGAAGGAGAAAGAAAAATAACATTTTATTCTTTCTGAAGTCATGTTTTTGTTTTGTGGTCTCCTCCACCCACCCTCCTTACAGAGATTTAGCAATGAGGTCTCCTCTTTTTGTGTTAGCATAAATGAAACAAAACAAACCCTAAGTCTTCTCCAACAATGGTGCTCTTCAAGACTGCCGAGCATACTTGCAAAACAACTGCACGGGGGAAGTATTCTGACGATATGAATGTTTCCATTATGGTGACGTAGTTTGAGAATTCTATTTTCTTCAATTTCTTGGAAAGGATCAAAATTGTCCATATCATGGAAATATCCACTGTAGAAAACTGAGTATATATTTCCTTTGTTCCTAAGTGTCCACTGTGACCCTGCTGCTCTTGCCAGTTTCCCCTATTCCAACTATTTTAGGGCTTGTCATAAAAATCTGTCTCTGCCCTTGACATTTCTAACTCAAAAATGTCACAGCCATTCCTTTTTCCCTCATCGAACAGGGTTCCTGCTTATTTACTTTGGCAATTCAGCATAAATCCATAGGTTTTCCAGAATAATGGGTTAATAAGTTCTTTATTGAATGGCTTCTGTGGGCCAGACTCATGAACTCTGTACATAGAAAATTATACCTTGTTTACTGAGGTATGATAAAGGAAAACAAAATGAAGGGTTTTTTTCCCCAAGCAATGGTTGTCACTTGAGCCATTAAGCCTCATGGTTCAAAGCATCTTTCTCACTTGACTGGCTCACTCTTCTGATGGCGAATACAGCAGAAGAATGGGACCAGTCCAGTTTTCTCAGGCCAGTCTGCCTGTTCCTTAAGCAGTTGAGGAACCAAAGCACAAGTCCTTAGTATAAAAGATATTCTAGCCCCATCTTCTTATGCACATTTCAGCTCATGTCAATTTAACATACATTTTTTGAAAACCCACCAAGTTCATGACAGAGTGCAAGGTCCTGGTGCGACCCTCAACACATGGTGGCTGACCAAATATGTAGGTAATGTTGAAAGAACAAGAAATGATCTATTCCCTCAGCAGCTTACTCTATAGGAGGATGACAGATTTGTAACTTAAAATACACAGTGGTGGCTGGGTGCGGTGGCTCATGCCTGTAATCCTAGCCCTTTGGGAGGCCAAGGCGGGTGGATTACAAGGTCAGGGGATTGAGAACATCCTGAACAACATGGTGAAACCCTGTCTATACTAAAAATGCAAAAAATTAGCTGGGCACAGTGGCATGCCCCTGTAGTCTCAGCTACTCAGGAGGCTGAGGCAGGAGAATCAGCTTAAATCCAAGAGGCAGAGGTTGCAGTGAGCTGAGATTGCACCACTGCACTCCAGCCTGGGTGACAGAGCGAGACTCCATCTCAAAAACAACAACAACAACAAACAAAACACGGTAGTAAGGAAGATGTGTTGTACTAGATATAGTACAGGGAAAGAAGTAATTATCAATGATTTGGGAGAAAGGGGAATACTTTGTAGAAAAACTGGCACTAGATCAATGCCATCAAGGATGAGTACAATTTTAATAGGCAGAAAATGAGGCAGAGATTTTTTTTTTCTAGGAAGAAGCAGAATTGTCTTTGTTCATTTGTACCAAAGGGAAATGCATTTCATTTGGAGCTCTGATTTTGTGTTTAAATTTTAGTCTGGGTGCAAAAATATAAAGTATTTGTTTTATGTTGGAAGAATCCAAGACTTACATTCTTTTTTTTTTTTTTTTTTGGTATGGCAATATGTTTACACACACTCACAGATATGTACGTACGCATGTGTGTATATCTAACTATAAGGACAAAGAAACCAATATATTTAAGCCAGAAAATATTTTACTTGATGATAGCTTAACAATGTAGTAGAAATTATGCCAAAACAAGCCTTATTTCTTACCAGGAAGAAGTAAATAGAGGATTTGGTTTCAATCTTTGCCACAAATATTTGCTTTCAGATTAAATAACAAGGCTTACCTCTGCCCAGCTGTGCTAGATATCTCTGTGAAACAGGCTGGCCACCATCACTGTGTCATAGCCCCCGGGGCAGAGATTTTAAGGCAAGTAAGCCCTAAACCTGGAGAGCATGCACTCCTACCTCTTCTTTATCCCCTTGGCCTCCCTGGGCATTCTCTCAAATAAGCATCCACTCAGGATTTCCACATTCCTGTGGGTGATGTTCACCCCTCCCTACTGGCTTTCCACCAGCCCAGAGAGTCATATCCAGTGATCTCTTTGTTCTATTACTCATCTGCAAAAAGATTACTTTTTTTTTCCCTCTGCAAAAAGATTACTATAAAAATGTAAGCATTTCTTTTGTAAAAGAACCAGTTTATCAAGGAAAAATACTGAACAGAAGCTCAAGCAATCATTCTAAGGCTACACTGGCTTTAAGGTGTCAATGATATTACAGCTTTCAAGCTCAGAAATTGCTGGCACATATATACTTTCATAACCAAGGCAGGTAAGTTCCAACGTAAAATGATTACAGGTAATTTTTCAGAGAAATGGAAACGTAAAGGAGAAGGCCTGACAGTTCCTACAAATGAGAAATGGCTTTCCACCATCACTAAGCACACTTACGGTTAACATCGCGAACATCAGCTGACACACGTTGAAGGCATGTCTCCAGTTGTGGTACAGAACCATTCGATAGTTTTTCCTCACTGTCAAAAGCCACCTACACAGTGTCTGAAATGGAAAGGAGAGGGTGTGTTAGGCAGTTGTAAGGTCTCCATTGGACCCTTATCTCAATGGTACGTTATACCTGAGTAACCCTCAATGATCAAAAGCCTTCCACAAACATCTCTCTGGTTCTCACAGCAATCCCATGAGGTGTGCAGGGCAGGGATTATCATCCCCACTTTGTATTTGGGAAACTGGTGGTTCAGAGTGGCTAACACGTTATCCTAGGTGAACTGCTTGGATCACCCAAGACAGACTATCTTACCTCATAGTCGATTTTGAATTTCTGTACCATCCCCAGCTCCATGAACATCCGGAGAGCAGCTGTAATCATGGCATCAACATCGAGGGAAAAGTCATCAAAATGAATGTCATCAATGGCAAGTTCTGACACCAGAGGGATGTTGGCTGCCTACAAAAGCAAAAGACATAAGTCAAGCCAAGTTCACCAGCTTTCCCAAACCCCCATCCTGCTCTCCTCCCCTGCTTATCAGAAGTGCCACATAAATCAGGTCTGACCTGCACTTACACCCTGATACAGCTAAACTCTGAGCTGTAAATGTCTTTTGTTTCTGAACTGCAAATGCCCCAAGCAAATGAAGGTGGGGGCAGGGTTGGGGGGCTGCTAATCTGAAGATAAAATACACACACTGGATCTAGTCTGCAGAATTTAGAATACAGAACTGTCAAGTTTATGGAAACCGTGGTCATACAATATATTCTGATGCATATTACAGAGCACTAAATGCAAGAAACATCTGGGCAGCCAGCAGCTGTGAATTTTAATTGATGCTATTCAGGAGGAGATGGGAATATACCACTTTGTCTTGTTTCTTATATCCTTATATCCTGTTGCTTACACATGTTCTTTGTTACACACGTGTTCTGTATATTCAGAAGGATCGAAAGGATCAGACAGCACATCTCTGGTGGGAAATAAGTTGTCTTAATAAAATAGAGATATCTGGAGGTTTAGCATAAGCATATGTTTCACTGAAGAGATCAATTTTGCTATCTTATTTAGCTTCATTCTATATAAACGTCACAACATAATTACAATACTGGTCATACATATTCAGGGTTTTCAAAACACTTCTGTTAGGCAACTGTCAATCAACTGCCCCACCAACGAGCCTAAAAATGAGAAAAAAAAAATCTTTGGAAATCATTCGTATGCTGATTTCATTGGGTTTACCATATTCTTTGGATCGCTCTTCATAAGGGAGTCACTTTTATATTTTCAGGTTATCAGAGACCATTCTGTATTCATACTCTTAGTCTATTCACTGGGTTTATATTACCCTGGCAGTAATTTATGCCCTGGAACTACTTACTTTGGCTAAGAGATTAAATCCAACTCTTGCTGCTTTAAGCATTCCAGAAACCACATAATTAATCCTTCCTTCCCAACTCTATGCTCCTCCATAGGTGGAGCTTAGTTCTCCATGTATTTGTAAATAATTCAACCCCTAAACTCTCTACCAGTTGTCTAAGTCTCCTCTCAAAATGTTCATATGCTTTTGGGCATTCCATCAGTTTCATGAATAAATCACTCCAGGTACTTCCAGCATTTCTCCAGTTTAGACCAACTATCTTCTATGTCTGATGTGTAGTTTTCATCCTAGGATATTCCTTCGCCATAATTGTGGGGATGCCTTTTTCTCTCGCTCTCGTTTCTCTGGCCCACATCTTTCTCTTTCTTGGTTTCTCCTTTCATTTTGGTGAGACACATCCTCTAATAGATTCCCAAGAAAAGTTGTGAGGTAGATTTGTGAGGTTGGGCAGTCTGAAATGTTTTTGTATTACTGTCACATTTCATTAATAGTTTGTCTAGGTAAGATTTCTAGGTTGGAAATCATTCCATTAGAATGTTAAAGGCATTGCTTTTTGAGCTTTAAATGTTACTTTTGAGATGTCAGAAGCTATTCCGGGTTATTATACTTTGAAAATAACTCCCTCTCCCACGCAATTTTTGTAGAATCTTTTTGCTTCAAGAGTTCTGAAACGTCATGCAAATGTGCCTTGGCGTTAGTTTGTTTTCATTCATTTCCTAGGCACTTTGTTAGCCCTTTTCCTAATTGGCAAATTGTGTCTTTTAATTCTAGAAGAAAACAGGCTCTTTAAAGACTTCTTCCTTTCTTTTATTTTTCTGGAATTCCCTTAACTTGACCTTTGGACTGGTTTTTCTTTCTTTCTTTTCATTTCTCTTTTCTTTTAGTTTTCATTTTCTTTTTTCATTTCTCATATTTTTCATTTCTTTTTTGCTTGTTTTCTAGGATCTTCTTACTCTTGAGATTTTAATAACCTGGTTTTCATCCTAAGAGCTCTTCTTTTGTCGTCTGGATGTTCCTTTTTATTTTTTTTAATGGCATCTTAATTTTATTTCACGGATACAATATGTTCTCTTACCTCCTGAGGATGTGAATGACAATTCTATTTGTCATTTTCTTCTCATAATTTGTTTCACTCTCTGTA
The DNA here is from genome assembly GCF_009761245.1 of Sapajus apella. Classification (NCBI taxonomy): domain Eukaryota; kingdom Metazoa; phylum Chordata; class Mammalia; order Primates; family Cebidae; genus Sapajus; species Sapajus apella. The sequence continues at coordinate 17,091,173 of NW_022436968.1, read as the reverse complement.
CTTTGTTTTACTATCTCTCCTTTTTTATTGTGGTAAAAAACATGGACACACAAAATTTACTCTCTGGACAACTTTAAGTGTACAGTATAATATTGTTAACTATATGCAAATTGTCATACAACACATCTCTAGAACTTTTTTGGCTGAAACTCCATACCTATTAAACACCTCCCCATTTTCTCCTCCACCCACTTTTGGCAACCACCATTCTACTTTCTGTTTCTATGAGTTTGGTTACTTTACGTCACACAAGTAGAATCATGCAATATTTGTCTTTTTTGTGATTGGCTTATTTGTCTTAGCATAGTGTCCTCAAAGTTCATCCACGTTAAAGCATAGGACAGGTTTTCTTTCTTTTTTAAAGCTGAATAATATTCCATTGCAAGCATATACCACATTTTTGTTCCATTCGTCGTCAATCAATGGTTTAGTCTCTTTCTTCATCAGGCAACTTTCAATAATTTTAAAACATTAGAGGCTTTAGAAATATTAGAAGTTTTCCTTAGTGGCCTTGTAATCTTTAGTTTTCCACTCCTGTGTAAAAGTGGAGCTCTAAAAGTTTCTATTGGAGTTTCTGGGGACTTCTCTGTAGGTGGAATCTGTCTGACCTGTTTCCTTGGGGATGCCACCAAATGTCAACTCTTTGTATCTTTGCTCTTTAGCTACTCCGAATCCCCAGAGAAGAATCTTCTGACTGGAACCTAGTGGGAAAGCAGGTTGGACGAGGCATCTCAGTGCTGGTCTCCTGTTCATTCAGTCCCACCCTCATGCTCCCTAACCCAAACACCTGCAATTATACTCTCTCCAGAGGACAAGGAGTGGAGGAGTAGTACAAAGGAGCTGGGGCTCTAACTTCTTCTTAGACGCTCTGTTTTCCTGTTTATAATCCCATCTTCATTAGCACTTCCAAAGGTACTTTATTAGTCAACTCCTGAGCTATTTGTTGGGAGGAGTCTGTGGTATAAATCTGCTTGCCTCTCAGCTTTTCCCATTGCTAGGTTATTTTGGCTGCCTTGAGTTTACTAATTACTTCCTGTTCATCCATCTGTTTTCTAGTGTCCAAAATTTTGTCCCCATTAAGTCCCTTCCCAATTTCTTTGGCTTGGGAATTTATGCCTTAAAAAACTCCTTTATTTTTGTTTTAATAGGGCCTGGGGAGAGAACAAAAGAAAATGAATGTATTTAATCTATCATCTTTATCCAAAAATCAATGAAGTTATCTTTATTAAGTGATACCTTGAATGGCCAGCTTGGAGAACTCAGATTGGTCTATAGGCCCTTTGCTTCTATGTGCACAGGCCTGGCTGCAACCATGTGGCTCTCTTTCTCTTATTCTGTGTCCCTGTGGATTCACTTCTGCCACTGCACTCACTTATTAGGCTGTAACAATCTTAGAGGCAGACACCATTTTCTTTTCCTTAGGGAAGCTTCGGAGCAATTCCTTACTCCTGTCACGTGTTTGAGGGTTTGTAAACAGAGAATACCAAGGACTCAGAAAGATCTGAGCTTGCTGTAATTTGTTCCAATTCAGAATCAAATGCTAGCGGAAAACAAAACAAAACAAAACACTTTTAAAGAGATAGAGGCCCTGTCCCAAAAGACACAAATCTTTCTGGTATCAGGAGAGAAGTTTAGTTCTGAATTGGCAAAGGAGGCTGAAACTTGTTACAGTTTGTCACCAAAGAAGCAGAAATGGTGATGCAGGCAGCACTGTTCTGCTCCAGGTGGCTCCTGTCTTCGTAGATTATTAATATTCTCTGATGCCATTGTAAATCCTCTACCCTTCAAAGGCACTAAATTCACTTAATTATCTTAAAAATTAAAGAATATAGGAATTTTTTCATTATGAAATGTTAATGGAAAGGAAATAAGAACATTAGGTTGAAAATGTAAAATGACCTCTGGTTCACCAAGACCCATCCTTACTGACCTGGTCTTTTTTTCCCCTAATAGGTTGATTGATCCATGTTTAAATCACACCAGTCTGTAGATCACCCTGAGCCCTGCCATAAACCCTTGCTGGCACTTGTAGATGAAAGAAAGTTCCAAGCCTTTCAGGAATGATCATTTTCAGCTATTTTGAGAAGTCTGGGTAGTTTTCATCCCCATGTTGCTGGGTTCAAGAGCAGGGTCTGGAGAACACTATGAAGAGTAACAGGCAGTATGCATCCTGAGCAGATAAGCATAGAGATCTGGTCTGCAAAAGATTTGGAACAACTTTCCATTGACAAATTCCTTGTTATAGAGGCACGTGCTCCCCATTGCTTCCGGTAAACAGAAAATGAGATCGCATCTTCCAAACCTATAATTACTCTAGCCATAGGATATTAACAAAGCAAATCAAAGTCAATTTCTCCAAGTGTCAGTCTTCAACTTTTAAATATTTATAAGGTGTCATATCTCTAAATCAAAGAGGAGTGCCACAATCCAAAATAACTACTGAATTAATAGCCAGGAAATAACATTTGGATAAAAGAACCATTTACTTTACTGCAGCAATAAATGAAAACACAGAATTATGAGTCCTGGAGCTAATTTGAATAATGTTCAAGAAGTGAGACTCTAGCTGGCTGGAAGTACCTGATATCCTTTGACGTTCCTCTTCTTTGTTTGGGTCTTAATAGTTAAGTGGTTATCAAAGGGAGTCATAAAACTGCCTCCTCTAAAATTGAAAAGGTAGCTTTACAAAGAGGCCATAAAACGTTAAAATACAATCCTGGATCCCTTGACACATGAATATTACATTTTGTGATGCTCAGAAAACGGGAAGAAACAACAACGTGGGTGGTAGTCCAGCCCTGGCAATTCAAAGGAAAATTGACTTGTTGCTAATTCCAGCCCACTCACTCTCTTAATCCTCCGGACAAAAGCAGTAGTCAGGGGCCTTATGGCTCTGGGATTAATGGAGACAGGAGGTTGAGCTGTGGTGAAGTGGAAGAGACAGCAAAGTTATTTCTTTTGCCAATATAATTATAACCCTTATTATGTGCCAGGTGCCGTTTTAGTATTATACTTTGCATATACTCATTTGATGTTCACAGGAACCCTAAGAGCTTGGGTATATTTTTAATTCCATGTTACAATGAGGCAACTAAAATAGATAATGAATAAGTTGGTCAAATTTGCACAGTGTGATTGGCAGATTTGAACCCGGAGAGCTTTGTGCTAGAGACTGGCTCCCAGCCACGACATTGCCTCTCAAAATGGGCCTATGTCAAGCCAGGGTACCCCTTCCCGTATTATGCAAACTAAGTTGGGTGTACCCAAGCTAACATGGCTGGCATTTAGGATTTATATCCAGATGACTAGCTTTTCAATCCTTTTTTTATTATGAGTAGCCTAGACCCATGTGAAGAACAATGTTTGTGTCTTTACTTACATAAAACTCATTTGGGAAAGTCTATAAATTCACATGTATTAAAACCTAAGAAAAGCTGTGGACTCCATACCTGGCATGCTCACAGTCTACTCAAGAAGAAAGAAGAGTAAACAATGATTTCTAGGAAAACAAAACAAAACAAAAACAAAAAACCGCAGAAGCCTAAAGTTCAGAGGCAACAACAGAAGTGAACCTATGAGATGCCAAGAAGAACAATGGAGGAGGACCATCTGATGTGGGCATTGAAGGGTGAATACAAGTTTCACCAGGAGAATAAGGAAACATGGTGCACAACAGTACTTCAGAATAGAGTTCCAGTCTCCTCTGAGGATGGTGCATTACCTGGAGGCACACACAGAGGGCCCCATTGTTAACAACAACAACCAAAAACAATGCTTGTTCACAGAGATCCAAGACCTTCCCTAATAGGCTTGGAGCCCTGGGCTGCCTCAACAACTGTAAAACTTGAGTTCATCCAAGTAAAGGGCATCCGCTTTGCCAGGCTCCAGTGGCCTTGGACCACAGTGAAGGCGCCTGGCTTGCCTGGGACTCCAGGACTGACTTCTGTTCACTGTCCATGCCAGGTTGGCTCCCTCGAACCCTGGTAGTGACCAGTCCCCACTCTCTATGGTCAAACCTCCCAGAACTCCCCCTTTGAAGCTCTGGTCCCAACTTTAGCTGTGGCAGGTGACAAATGTTTGGGCCCTTTTGGTATGGGAAAACAATTATCAGTGCTTCCTTTTCCCCTTCTTTGCTGCACGCAACAGCAAACCCTTTCTTTCCTCTTCTGGGAAAATGTGAAGACCAAGCAACTCTCTGTGTCCTCCAGGAAAAAGGAATTTGTTTTTGGTTGAGTGGGGCTCTGAGTCTAATGGGCTGTCAGTTATCTATTTTGAAAGAACCAGGAGAAAAGAGAGAGTACTCTAGAGCCAGAAGGAAGGATGTGCTCCTGAAGGATATAAGTGAGGGAGCAAGGGCCAGGCGCCGTGGCTCATGCCTGTAATCCCAGTACTTTGGGAGGCTGAGGCGGGTGAATCACCTGAGGTCAGGAGGTCGAGACCAGTCTGGAGAAGATGGTGAAACCCCATCTCTACTAAAAATACAAAAATTAGCTGGGCATGTTGGCATGTCCCTGTAATCCCAGCTACTTGGGAAGCTGAGGCAGGAGAATTGCTTGGACCCTAACCTAACCCTGTGACCCCAATCTTCAAGTTCCAATCTGAGCTTACCAGCTGTGTGACTCTGAGGTTGGCCTGCTTCATCCCTCCAAGAAGAAGGTGGGTCCTTGCGGGTGGATGTGTGAGTGCAGCATGGTGGCTCTGTGAGTTTGTCATGAACTTCTTATAGTGTCCTTCTTCCTATGTCTTAGTAGCAGGAAAGTGATGGAAGGAAGGAAGTGCTCTTGGGGGAGATAAAAGGCAGCTAAGGCTGTGCTGACTGCATTAGACATTAAGGTTTAGAGATGTGAGACATGAATTCCCCAAAGATGATGCTGCCAGTCCAGCATGGTCTTTCTAGCTCAGCAAATTGCTGCCTTTTGTCTTGGTCCTGCCAGAACTACCATGCCCTCTTAACATGCTTGGTTGAATCTTAATGGCTTCTTGCCTACCTCAATCCAACTTGCTGCACTGTGGGTCTTTCTGAGTCTTTGCTGACCCTCCCTGCTGCAGCCTCACCAAAGAGAGGGAAGGCACAACCACTGTTGTTTCTTCCATTCTCCATGGTGCTTGGTAGCACACAGGCATGAGAAAACACTTTCAGTGACTGGGCAGAAAAAGAAGAAAGAAGGACGATGATGAGAGAACTTGTTCACCAACAGGAGATGAGCTTGTCTGGGAACATCAGCCTCTAGAGATGGACCAGGATTTGTAAACCAATAATAGAGACCACATGAGTTGGTTTGGCACTTCAGTGTCAAACAGCTAAGCCTAATGAACATCAAACTTCCTTGTTTCCGTAGTTTAAAATGCCAAGTGTATCAAAGCATTGCCAGTAACAAGAAGTCAAAGGAACAAGCCAACACTAATAAGGAGCCAAGCTCTTAAGGTGCAAAAGGCAGCAAGGGGTGTGAAGCCTCAAGGCCTGTGAAATGGTAGAGAACAATGTAAGAGAGCAAAGGAAACTGGAGGCTCAACTTTCTGTTTTTGTGGTTTTGATCAAAGTTAACCCAATTTCACCCTGCTCGTACTGGGTTGATGAGTGCCCATGGCTCTGTTACACAGTGCTGCACCCCACTATAGAGCAAAGCCAGTAAAGGGTGAAACCGGAAGCTTGGGATTAGATTTAGTAGCTAATGGCAATAGTGGGCCACCTTGAGGATGAAGAGGACGGTGCAGAGCCACTACCAGAAGAGGGGTTTGTTCAAGTTTTCTATTCATATTACTATCTGTATCCCATGCTCTTCCTCAATCTTGTTCCGTACCCCAAGCCCCCATTTTTTGGCCTGCTATTTGGAGATAGGAGTGTACTCTGTCACCAGTGACACATGAGGCTAGTTACCCAATCATCACCTTCCAGTGAGCTGGTCAGAAGAAAGATTTCGAAATCTATGCATTCAATATAAACAGCTTCCCATCCTGTGCATCAAAAAGTAGGGTAGAGCCTCTTTGTCACTTCTGAAACAAAGCCTCTCTCTGCCGTTGTCTCAACAATCCGTTGGGTGTCTTCTTAGAGAAAAATAGACTCTAGTTCCCACGTTTTTCATGGTCCCACAATGCGGCAAGATAAATAAGAATTTATACACTTATACATCCAGTAAATATTTATATTGTTTTTTTTCCATAAAAGCACATGAAGCATTATAAAAGAGGTTTCTACTCTTAGGGCTGAATAAAGCCATCACTTGGAGTGAAGAATTAATCTAACAAGTGAGGCAAAGAGGGGTGTGTATCCTGATTCCTGAGCCACAATTCCCTGTCTTGAATTGTACCTGGATTTATTCTTGGCTGGATGGAGGTGTTCCTGAATACACACACAAGTACATGCATGCACACAATGTCATGAACACGCTTCGTTTTTAATCTGCTCTTTGACTTCTCACAGATATTTTATTAGTTCATTCTGTCTTCCATTCTGTTAGACTGTTATTCCACACTGACAAACATTTTAATTTTGCCTGGACTGTGTTGTTGGTGAAATACGTTGGTATCTGACTTAAGCTGAATATGGTGGACAGAGCAAAACTACCTTGGAAATGAAATTGTATTTGAAAACCCACATACAAGGGTCAGTGAGAATATTCATAAATTGAATAATACTTATTAGTATTATTAATTTAAAAAATTTTAAAAATTAAGAACTCAACCATGTTTAGACAGGTTGGCTAGTTTTGTTAGTGCTGGGTGGAACACGCATTAGAAATGCATTTTTTTTTCATCATGGTGCATTTATTAAGGCATATTGTGTATCAAGCATTGTTATCAAGCATTGTGCTAAGCGCTTTATAATATTTCATTTAGTCCTGCAATAGCCTCATGGGCAAGATTCTATTACTAGTCCCAATTTAGCCTCCATAGCACAGATGAAGTAACTGAAGTTAAGAAGATAAGCAACTTTCTGAAGGTCACGCAACTAGAAAACTGCTGGGACTAGAAATCAAACCTAATGTCTCTACCCCTGCTCTCTGTGTTTGTAACCACTACCCTATATTGTCCACACAATTATTTGAATGCCACATAGCTTAGATTCACTGTGGCACAGCATGGAATTATTGCTTCCAGAGATTTTCCTCCATGCAGCTTTAAAAAATTTATTTATTTTTGTGGTCTTTGTGAATCTGTCTCTCATCATTTGTAAGTTCCATAAGGAAAGGATTAAGATTCTCAAATGTCAGCAATTATCATAGCCTAGTATTTTTCTCATGGCTAGTACTTAATAAATGTGGGTTGGTGGGATGCCAAGTGCATAACCTCCCGAGCCAAACAGATGTGCATTTGAATCTGAGTTTGCTGTGTGCTAAAGCTGTGGCCTTGGGCATCAGTGTCCTATTCTGAGAAGGGAACACAATGACAACTGTCTTACAGTCATTGAAAAGCTTAAGTGAGACAAAATACTTAGCACAGTGCCAGGTTCATAGGAGGCCCTCAGTATACAACAGTGTATTAGTCTGCTGTGGCTGCCATAACAAAATACCACAAACTGGGTGGCCTAGACAACAGAAATTTATTTACCCACAGTTCTGGAGGCTGAACATGCAAAAGCAAGGTATTGGGCAGGTTTGGTTTGTGGAGACCTCTCTCCTTGGCTTGTGGACGACTGCCTTCTCACTGTGTGCTCACACAGCCTTCTCTCTGTACATGTGCACCTCTGGTGTCTTTTCCTCTTCTCATAGGACACCAGTCATTGGATTAGGGATCAACCATATGACCTCATTTAGCCTTAATGACCTCTTTAAAACCCCTATCTCCAAATACAGCCACATTTTAAGGTACTAGGGATTAGGGTTTCAACATATGAATTTGGGAGTGAAGAAGACACAATTTAGTCCATAACAGATAGTTATCATTATTGCAAATGCACTGAGTTCTAAATATCTAGAAATTCAAAATAAACATTCCATGTCAGACCCAAGAATGGTGGTTCCTTTAAAGTGTCCCAATTACAATTCTAGTTCTTCCTCTCCTTCGTACCTTAGAGAAGGCAATCAAGAAAGGCTTTTTCTCTTTAGGGAACTGCACCATATTCACTCTTGGAAAGAAATCTATTCAATATGGGAGTATCCAAGATACACTGGAGGGAAACATGATACATCAAGTCCAAGTTAAAGATAAGAGGTGGGTGTGATGGCTCATGCCTGTAATCCCAACACTTTGGAAGGCCAAGGCAGGAGGATCACTTGAAGCTAGGAGTTGGAGACCAGCCTGGGCAAGATCTTGTCTCTACAGAAAAAAAAATTAGCCAGGCACAATGATCCACACCTATAGTCTGAGCTACTTGGGAGGCTGAGGTTGGAGGACTGATTGAGCCCAGGAGTTCAGGACTGTAGTGAGCTAGGATCACAACACTGCACTGCAGCTGCCTGGGTGAAAGAGTGAGACACTGTCTCTTTAAAAAAAAAAGATAAGGATCAGGGAGCTGTAACCTTGTCAAATGTGATTATCAGGCTGCTCTTTCTGCCAGGGAAAAAAGACCCTCTTGTGGAGAGCTGGCATGGAGTGCTTCTCCAGTCTAACAATCTTGTTGAGTGCACCCTCCCTTACCATGCCTAGGTTCCTATCATTATACTCCCTGTATTTAGAAAATTATGTATGACTATCCTGTTGAGAAAAGGCCCAGGAAAGATTTCCCCTTCTCAGGGAGCCCTAGTGACAATCCCAGTTTGCCTCACCTTGCCTAGCTGGACAGAACCCCTGGCTTGCAGCTCTGATCTTCTCTACTGCCCCTGACAAAGTTCTTCCTGGTGCCTCTAAGCACAGGCAATGCCTCTCACTTCGATCTCCCCTTACCTTTTGTTCTTTTCTCTCCTACAGCAATTACCATAGACTGCTCTCCATTGAAGCTGCTGTGCAGTCATCCACTCATCCAGTTCATTAGACAAATACTTAGGGCTTGCTATGTGTCAGGTACATTGCCAGGTGCTGCACAGGTATCTATGCATCCCACGAGACAGGGACTCTCTGAAGGGCAGAACAGAACAGAAACTCTGCCTGCCTCATTTTTGTACCAGATAGGAAGTCCACCCCTTGGCAGCCTGCCCCTAAATGTTAGCTAAATTCAGTGAAAAGATGTGAAAGGATCCTCAGGAGGAAGAGGGGGTTAGGAAAGTAAAAGGAGGCAATGTCTTGAGGACTGAAGAAAAGTTCCACTTCCAAAGGTCAGTAGAGGTAATGGAGGTTCCGACTCTTAATCCCCCTTCTGAGAAGGGAGGCCCCAGCTAAGAGGCAGGGTGGCAGAGCCAGCAAGAGGAAAGTGTTAGGGATCAGTCCCAGAGCACAAGCGAAACAATCAGGCAATTAAGTATCAGCTGCTCTTCCTACTCTGATGCTTCTGGAATTCGTGGGTAATGTGTTTCTGAATTTGCCTCCTACTTCTGCATAAACAACAGCATGATTTAATGATGTGGAGAGTCATTTGATAAAGTGGTTGATAATGAATTTTCTTTAGCTCTCTTTTGGGACAAGGAAAGGGATAAAATCAAAGCTTAATACAGATGCGTATTACAGAAACCATGGGTGAAACTCAAGTTTTCAATAACTGTACTTATTTTCTTTCATAGTTTCTAGTAATTAGGATCACTAATGGTTAGCACCACAGAAGGGTTAAATGTGCAAATACTGCTCTCTTGCTTTCAGCTGTGAAAGAAAAGAGATAAGAACAAGGACATATGAAGTGGGCATGAAACTGAAAGGAAGGGAATCAGCATTTTTTTAGTGGCTACCACCTGCAGCTAATTTCTTGTTGAATCCACACCCTTACAAGGCTTAGAAGTTAACTAACTTACTGGTAAGAAACTGCAATAAGTTATGACTATGTTAGAAACTTAAAGGGAAAAGGTGGAGAGTGGGGTAGAGTAAGAATTTGGACAGTTTTACAATTCAAACGCCCAGAAATTGGGAAGGGGTGATTGAATAGGGCTATGCCTGAAATTCAAGTTGGAACTGAGAGAATGTGTGAGCAGAAGACCCTAAAATCTCTGCCAGCCTTGGCTGGGTGAGCTAACTTTCACTTTTTATGTATCTGTGTCACTCAGGAAGAAAGATAAGCTAGCTACCACCTGGTATCTTTCCTCCCCTCCCTTCATCTCCTCCTCTGCCCCTGCGCAGCAGTGAAGCTAAGCAAGAAAGGAATAGTAGGGCTGGAGACTTAAAAGTTAAGACCAAATGGGGAATCCAGTTCAGGAAACAGAGGGGAGGAGGAAACCTTGAAGCTATAAAACAGAAAAAGCTGGGGGTACTGGGGGAAGGGAATAAAGGAATGTGTGCAAGAGGAAGAGTTATTTAGTTGGGGGTAGGAGGATGAGAAACATGCTCTAGCAACCTTGCAGGATGCCCCTGAAGTCTGTGATGATCTGCTTAGGGGCAAGTGTGGCAACCAGTTGGACCTCTCTGATTGTTTCATGACTTTTTTTGACTATATAATTTTAGAGAGATCAGCATGAACCTAAAGTATGTTCAAACTTCCTTTGGATCCCTTTGTGCATGTTTTCTCTGTGGAGGGCAGGAGGAGAAAGGACATCTCCCATCTTCCTGAATCACTGAGTACTGATATACCACCAGCCATGAGGCGTAGGGGGCCATGGTCCAGTTCACCTTATTCAATCACTGTCTATCTAGTGCTTTTCCTTACTGGGCCTCTTTAATGGGGACAATTTCCAAAAGAGCTTTCCTGCTCAATGGCTGTGATGAATGGTATTATTTTCAGTATCCACGTTTTTACATGTGAGAGGATTCTACATGTGCATGCACTGCCATGTGACTCAGGCCTCCCACGGAATGACGAGATGATATTTACCTGTCCAATGACTTCAAGCTTGGCTATGACTTGCTTTGGCCAATAGAATGTAAGTGGGTTGATATATGCACTCTCACATGCACACACAGAGACCATAGGGTTTACCATACAGTTTTGCCAGCTCTCTTGTTTTATTCCCTCTACCATGAGAATGGCATGTTTCAGATGGGGCTTCTCCTTCAGCCTGCATCCTGGATAAAGGAGCAACAGAGCCAGAGCCAACCCATGGCTGACATGTAGTGAGAGCTAGAAACAAACCTTTGCAATGCTTCTTTCCGCAACATAACCTAGCAAAAGTTACTATCATGACAATTTTCTCTGTATGCCCTTCTTATTGTACATTGCCCCAGCAAGTTTAAATCCAGTGTCTATAATAGAGGATATTCATTCCTGTTCACAAATACCTTTCCTTCTTATCCCAAGCTATAGAAGACCATGTCACAAAAAATAATTGCATGAAAGAGAGAGAAACTGGTATACTGAGAAAGAAGGAGAAACTGAGTATATCTTAGGTCTTTGGGAGAGTTACCATTTTGAATATAAAATCACAGTGGCCAGAACTCTTACCAGGGCATATACTGCTCCAACCACATCTAAAATGGGCTCCTAGGCAGAAGCATCAGCTTCCACCCTAAATCAGTGGCTTTGCTAATCAGCTCTGTTTCAGATTCACCTAGAAACTGCATTAACCCAGATTCCCAGGCCCCACTTTGAGGGTCTGATTCAGTGAGTCTAGGACAGGACCTAGAATTCTTATTTCTTAAACATTCCCCAGGTGATGCCAGTGAGATGCTAGAGTGGGAATCCAGGACCAGCTCCATTTTACTAGCAGGCTTGCCTGGCCTTGAGAATGCCAGCAAAGCCCAGGCCCTGAAGGGTTCTGTCTGAGGCTGGTATGAGATGCTGGTCTCTCTGGGCCAGATGAGAGCCCAGGCCCAGTGCTGGAGAGCCCTGGGAATTCTAGGACCACCCTGCACCCAGTGGTCTTTCTTGGCAGAAGGATAGCAGTAGCATACCTGAGTGCATCTGTTCTCCTAGCCCTCTTGTATATCTTCACCACCACAGCTTATCAGGCAGGCTGAGTCCTCCTCCATACCTGAGAGGTGGGGATGGCATCAGCTGTGGCCGCCAGCTGAGGAGACCAGGAAACCCAAGAGGTCTTCTGCTGAAGTCTCCATAGAGGTTGACAACCACCTGCCTGTGAACTCACTGCTTACCTGTGGGGCCTCAGCGCCTTTCAATAGTCCTTGGACTGTTGCTGTTGAAGTCTCCAAGGAGTCTGACCTGAGCCTCAATGCACAAAGGAAAATAATAATGCATAGGAAGAATCCAGTCACCAGAGAGAAAAAGAGCTGCTGGGGGAGACAGAAGACAATTTGCATATCATCATAATCATCATCATCTAAGGGTTACAGAAGGAAAAATGGGATTAGAAATGAGACTTTAAAAAAAAATTTAGTAGGTAAATTGAAAAAGATGGTTCTTGTTGAGATCTGAAGTAGTGAGTTGAAAGATTAAGTGGAAGAAACATAGTGAAGCATAAAAAATACGTACAAATTTGGAAATCTGGAGGGAAGAGACAAAATACTTGGAGGATAGCTCCAGGAGGAAAATGAACAAACACCAGAAATTCCAAAAGAAAAAAAAAAAGGAACCTATTAAGGAAATGAAATAATTAAACAAACAAAAATAAACCATTTCCCTAAACCAAGGAAAGATCAGAGTCTGCAGAAACAATGAAAATGACCGATACTCAGGCACATTCTGATAAAATTCCTGACATTTAAGGTAGAAGGAAAAAGAATCCTATAAGCTGCCAAACAGAAACGATGTGTAACTTTAAAAGGAAAAAGAAGCAGTCTGGTATTTGATCTCTCAAGGCAAACTTGGAAGCTAAAAGATAAAATCTACGGACATATGAAACAAAAGAATTGCAATCCTAGATTTCTATGCTCAATAAAGACAGGCTTCACTTGCCAGTGTGAAAGAGATTTGTGGTGGGGTAAGGCAGAGCTTCTAACTAACAAGTAAGCCTGAACAGAGACTCTGAGGGTGAGAGGTGAAGAGGAGAGGAAAAAGGTGATGAGAATGAAACTTGCAATTTGGGGAGCTAAACCTAAATGGGAGGTAATAAAAGATGGACTGGGATTATCTAACATTAGCATCAAATAAGGATTACTGAATTAAGATAGATATTGACCACCAGGGGAAACTGAGAACTATCTGGAAGTATTAAACAATGACAGAAAAACTGAGGATGGGGGCAGGGTATGAAGTGGGCAGCCACAGGGGAGGATAAAAGAAGGAAAAGAAAGCATTCCATAATGTTAGTTGGATGGAGGCCAGAAGTAGAATGTTCTAAAGCTTTATTGTGGTGGTGCAAGAGCCCTGGGGAAACACTGACCTGCTGTCTTTGTATAACAGTACTCTGAGGGTAGGAGCCTCACTAGCAGAGGAGAAAGTAAAGAACAGTTTGAAAACCATCAATGATTTTATAAGGGACCTCCTTCATTGCTCCTGATATATAGCTAGTGTTCCCTCAGCTGTGCCTTGCTTTGACAATTTGGCTCCCGTTTCTGAATTCACCCTACCTCTGGGAACCACCCTGTTCCGACGTTGGTGCCCTACTTTGGACTCATTTGTTTTTGGCCCTGAACTCCCAGAGGCCTGGTCTCCAGCCTCTGTGCACCTCAAGGCACCACATTTCACCTCTGCATGGGATGGGTGGCACAGGGAGTTTGCTGTGGAGCATCTGGGCCAAGCCCAAGATGGCTCTGGGTCTCCTACTCTTGAAGGAAAGTAAAGAAGTCGATTCTGGTGGTCTTCCAAACTGCTGTCTTGGACTAGCTTAAAACCCTAGAGATGCTGGAATCATCCTTTTCCCCTTTCTCTATTCCTCTTCCACTTCCATCACCACCCAGCATCCAACATCGAAGGTTCCATTTTGAATTCTGGGTTCTCAGGCAACAAATGGCTTGCCTCGTATTGCCTGTAGCATTCAGGGATTTCAGGAAAGCCTTTAGAGACCTTGGTCTCATCCTCGGCTCAGCTCATTAGAAACCAGCAAGAGACTAGTTGTGGTCCTCTGAATATCACTCAGAATGCCTGAAAATGATAGTAGGCCGACCCCTGCTTGTCTAATGCCAGAGAGGTTGAATAACTTGCCCAAGGTGAGAGCACCTGTTGGTGGCAGAGCCAGGATCAGAATCTACCAATTTCCAGTCAAGACTTTCCCTTTCCTCTAGCCCCTGCCAAGTGCTCCTTGCAATCTGAGGCAGAATTTACCAACAGTCAGGATGCCCTGCTCAATCTCTCTCTTAGATCAAACTCCAATTGGTAGCATTGTGTAGCCTGTGTCTGGAATATGAGGCATTTCAGATCATAATGGTTATACTTTTATGCCAAGAAAGCACCAGCACATGGAAACACGTTTAATCAATCCAATAAATGATATGATAAATAAAATAATTTATTTAAAACATAATGCTTTTAAAGTTGGAATTACCACTGAGAAGAAATATTTTGCCTCTGTGAGGATGATTTGATTAAACAGAAATTCTAGATGGAGTCAGTCCATTTTTTGGACTCATACAGGAGTCCTGCATGCTAACCCATCAGAGAACAAGAGTAGATGGATTGTAAATTTATCTTCTGAAAATGAATCAAGTCATACTTCTCTTCATTCTGGTTACTCTTGTAAAGACACAGCAGGTGAATAAAGGCCTTTTTCTATCTCATCTATTTGCGTCTTATTAAACACTGAGATCACACAATGCCTCTGCCTCCTAGTAGCAGTATACTGGTAGTTCTTGCAAGAGTCACGAACTACAGGGTGAATGAAAAAAGCTTCTTGCTCTTATCTAGTGTTTTGGGATATAAACTATACGCATGAGACAGCAGTTTTTTTTTTATTCTTTTAAAGGTCACAAAGGATAAATGATTACAATAACATTTCACCCACTGACTCTAGGTTTTTACTAGTAAATCCTGATATTGATTTTAAAAGCTGCAAATCTTTAATTCAAATATTTCTGATCGGACCATAAATCCTGAAAATCAAATCTGTTTCTGAATGAAGGATCTATGAAAATAGATGATGGATTTCATAGGCTGTCAAAGCAAAAATGTTACATTTCATAGTTTGTCATTGAATATGATATAAAACACCTGCAGGTAGGTTATTTATATTGATAAGATTATTATTCTTCAACATTGGAAACTGTTTTCTGGGGAATAAAAATAAAATATAAAAATAGCTTTTGCCACAACTAGAAATTTTGTGCTTTAGAATTAGATAGTGGAAAATAATGTGGATAAATGCCAAAAGCCATTTTCTTTAAATCAAATATATCAGCTGTCATTTCTCTTAATTGGTGGAAAAGACATACCGTAAGTTTAACAGCAGAGCACACTGCAAAGAGCGTTTACAGACACTGGTTCCAGTCTCAGCTTTGATGCTCACTTGAGCAAGTTACTTTACTTCTCTTAGCTGCAGCAGCTTTCCATCAGGCCAAGAAGGCCAACCAAACTCATCTCAGAGAGTTGTTTTAATGATTAAATTAAGATAACACATGCAACCTGGTACATAGTAAGTGCTCAACTAATGATAGCAATAACAGTAATACAAATTATTATCATTATTATTTTCATTATACCGAATTTGAATAATTTCTAAGGCCCTTGGCGTGTAGTATGGTCACTAGTTCAATGTGATTTAGAAATTGCTCATGGTTATATATTACCAACTACAAATGGAATGGAAGAATGACATTGTTGAAAAGGGAATAAATCAGATATTCAGGGAATATGCAGGCTTCTATTACGAAGGGAAGATGCAGGCTCAAAGAGCTCCCTCTCAGATCCTGAGAACTAGAGTTTGGGTTTCATTTACAGCAGTACATAATCTCAGCTGCACATAAGAAAACTTGCCACTTCTGCTCAGTAAAATACAAATCACTGACTACCCATTTTTATTTTAGGCAGTTAGATAGTTAGTACATCGTTAATTTCTGCACATACTCAAACTCAATATCACTGTCAGTTCTGTTTTATTTCCACCTCCTTTCAGAGATCCCTGGTTGGAGTTAAAGACTTTCTCTCTGAGTGTCTCTGGGTATACTAACGTGATATGAATCTTTAGGAGCTCCCCTTCTTTGGGGGCAATTTATAACTCAAAACAGCAACAAATTTTCTTTTCAGGGTGGAAATACAATAAAAAAATGAAACAGCTTTGAAATATACATTACTGTAATTAAAGTGACTTACTCTTCGGAAATTCCGGAGGTAAATCTTTATTGCAACTATTATTTAATGATGAGCATAATAATTAAAGGCTCATTCTCAAAATAGTATTAATGCCAGCATCTGGATGGTCCTGTGGCATTTCAGATTACAGAACATGGCCACTGGTGGATGCCTCATATCAAGACTCTCTCTGCCTTTTTTTTTGATAATGTGTAACCAAGGCCAAGTCCAAGACTAACAGGTGCTCAGACTGGTGTTCCCTAGCACACTGTTATAGAAGTCACCAGCTGATAGGCTTTATAAAAGGTGTGATCAACAAAACTGGCTGAATAAAGTTAATACTCCACCAGTTGAGGCACAGTGCCCCCAAGGGCATAAAGTCCCAGAAATTGTACAGTAAAGACACCTGTTTAACTTTATTTAATATAGCACTTTAACAAAATTATTTTAATACCAAAAAACTTTTTGTGGGCATGTGGCACATGTATTAATATTCTGTGGAGCAGTGTTCTATGAGATGCCAGTTTGGGAAACACTAGCTAGACCTGTGCTTTTCATTCCTAGCTCTATTACAGAATCACCTGGGGTTTAAAAAGTATATCAATTCTGGCCCACTGCCCCACTCTTTTAAATGAGTCTGGGGTGACATCCAGGTATTGGTATTATTTTCAAGGCTCCCTTCCCTAGGCAAGTCTAATGTCCCGCCAGAGCTGAGAGCCACTGACAAAGACCTCCCACTTATGTATCCCAATTATCCCCTTTATAGTGAATAAAGTCATAGTGAGTAAGAAAAAAAAAACAAAAAACATCCAAAGCTCTGATGTGTCTGAGAAAACAGCTTTCCCTGGGGTCAGATCTGGATCTTGGAGTTTTAGCTGATATGTGGATTTGCCCATTCATGGGCTTACTTCCTATCATGCTTCCTTCTCCTTGGTGGTTATCATTTTCAGCAGGAAGGGGTAGGCTGCCTGTGCTACCCAGAACCTTTCCTGAAAACCTACACCTGCCACTATACCAACTTTATGTAAATGACTAATAGTGCTTCCTCACAAAAAATGATGAGATCCTCTGCTGTAGGTAAACTTTCCAAGACTTTCTCTATAATTTATGGAAGCGTTTTTTTCCCATTGAGCTGGCCAGTGCTGGAAGCCCCGGAAGTGTCTGTATCATTAGTGTGGTTTTCCCTGGGTAATGGGAGCTGGGGAAGAAGCCTGGGAGGTAGAGCCTCAGAAAGCTGTGTCTAATGTAGATTTCTAGCTTTAAATTTGTTCCTTGGGTCTGAGATTTTCCAGAGTTTTACCGGAAGAGAAAACCCATTTCTCCTCCTCTTTAAATAAGAAACCAAAATTTACTGATTAAGCAAGACCAGAGAGAAAAACAAGATGACTAAAGAAATGAGATCATCTTATTTAAGAGTACAGGAGAAAGTGAAGAGGCACTTAATATTTATTGAGCATCTATGATGTGCTAGAATAAATACAGGTTTTTGCATATTTTCATCTCATTTAATCCTGACACAACCCCTTGAGATGATTTTTCTGCTCTCACTTTTGTGACTGTGGAAAGGGAGGCCCAAAGGGGTTGCCTACAGTCGGAAGTGAGACAAAGCTGGGATGTGAACCCATGTCTAGTGATGATGATGGCCAAACCAGACCTGGATAAGCCAGTTCTCCACCTCTGCCGCACCCACCATGAGAAAAAGAATGGAAAACTCCAACCTGAGATCAGTGACCTATTGAGAGCTCAGGTTTTTCATCCAGCCTGCATTGTGATTCTCAGTGTATTTCATATCATCTCCAAAACAGTATCTGAATTTTATAAGCATTTTCTCTTCAATGTTCTACTCTGGGCTTTGAAACAGAAGAAGGGTTAATGCTGTGGGGAAATGCAGCCTGTCCTGCTCCCTGGGTTCTTCTTTCACTGCTCAAAAAATTCATAGGTGTGAAGGTAGACTCCTATAATGGTAACAAAATGAGCACTGGATTAGAACTGGATTTAAATCTTATACTGTGATCTACTAATTCTGTGATCTTCAGTGAGTTATTTTACCTCTTTAGGCTTTAGTCTTTTCATCCATTAAATGAGGTAACAATAACATTTGTCTCACAGAGTTGTGAATAAACAAGATTACAACTCAGGTCTCCTGAATTTACTTTCCATTAGATGCATACACCCAAACATGTAAAAGATCTGAATGCTTCACAGCTTTCCAAGGCTTGTTATCTGTGAAGCTCAGGTAGAGTTGCAAGCTTTGGTTTATTTATCAATTCATTTATTCAGTCATCAATGTATTGATTTAGTCATTCAACAAATGTTTTCTTGAGTGCCTACTGTGTATCAGGCATTTTGTTAGTTACCGAAGATAATAGCAATTTTCAAGTAGCTTAGAGTCTGGCTAAGACAAATCTGACTGTATCATTATTTATACTCATTAGAGGTTCACAAGAATGATATTTTCCACTAATTTGTTAATGCGAGTCTGCAGAATTTACATGCATGTAATAGTATTCAATTTAAGTTAATATGTTTGCCCACTGTTGATTATCATAACTGTTAACTATGGTTAATTTCCAATCTGACTAGCTCTCTGGAAAAGCAAAAACACCCTCCCTCTATTTTGCTGCTCTAAACTGGCAAAGAGCAGGTGCCCATGTGAATGGCAGTGAAGGATGTATATTGAGTGAGCTCTTATAGATCAAACTGTTTGCCCTGAATTAGGCTCAAGTCCTCAACCAATGACAAGATATGTATGGGTTCTGCATTGAAGCATTTGGAGTTTAACTGTTTGTTGTCATTGAAAGTGAATGCCTTTCCAACATGTAGCCTGACGTGCTGAGAGGCCAGATCCTCAGCTAGGACTGAATGTCAGTAATTTAATAATTTATTTTTTCTTGTCTGTTTTATGGCATGTTCTTTTCAGAGAATTCCCTAGTTACTTTGTTCACATATACATTCCATCAATATTAATTTCTGTGTTATAGTAACAACAAAAGAGTAAAACCAGAAAAAGGAAAGCCTTATGTTTCACTATGAATAGCCCAGGTCCACATGAAGGAGAAATGAAAGCAGAGAGGTGGCATTCCAGCCTGTTATTCAAGGCCCAGGCAACCCTGACTGGTTCCTTGGTTCTCTCCTTTGCTCTTCTCTGAGGAAGAAAAATCAGCTTGAAAAGTCAAGCAGAATGAAGAACTTTTTAAGGGCAACAAAATTCACAAGATCACATATTGATAGAGTAACTTTGGGAACTCTCTTTGCATTTAAAATACCCACTTTACATGGCATGTCACTCCAGCAGAGCGAGGCTTGCCTCCACACCAAAAGCCCTAATTCACTTCCCACGGAGGCCCTCCCCATTCCCCAGCAGCACTTCCCTTTATCTTAGATAAGGGAAGATAAGGCAGATAAGATTTGGCACCAACATCTATCTTCTATGCATTTTATGACACTGCAGATGAAAACTATCTGCCCCGGTATGGTGCCACTTTTTTACATTTGATTCTTATGGAGGAAAACATTGCTTTACCTGATACTTATAAAATACCACATTTGCCACTGAGAGGCTTTTGTATGCAAACATCTACCCCGCCCCCCATTCCTCATCTTGATCTTCACAGCTGAGGCCCATCTGTATCATCCTCCTTTCCAGCTGACAGTGAGAGAGCCAATGAAATGCCTTTTCCTGTTGCTGAGTGACTGCAAATATTTTGAAAACAAGTTCCTTAAAGGCAGCAGCTTCAAAGCCTGCCATTGGCTGGCTTGGCGTACTGTGCAATGCTGACGCATGAAGTCTGGCAGAGGAGTGACAGTTGGGAATAGCTACGCAAATATATTACTGGCCTGATGGTCCACTGGAGGGAAAGACTATTTCAAGGCTGAATGACAACTATAACATACCCCGTTAGAAGAAAAATAAATCTCCACATTCAGGCATCTGAAGAACACTGCAGAAAATACAGCAGACCAAAAAAAAAAAAAAAAAGCAAAAAAAAAAAAACAACTCACGGTTGTCCAACCCTCAAATATTCTGCTTTTTATGGTCTGATGAGCAGTTCTTTCTGTTCAAGAAATACATGGATATTTCCACATACTTTGGTAGAATATGTGTTCATACATTTTAAAGCCCAAGCTTGTTTACTTGGAAAATAATTTTCAACAAAGTCATGGAGGATATTCTTCGCCTCCTTGTCTCCAGCGTCCCTTCCTTCACCTTCCTCCCCTGACCTTCAAGTCCAAAAATGCAGCAGGCACAGGATGCGGTCAGTGTTACGGGCAACACTGGATTTTATCTCACTCTGTCCAACTTAAAATATTTGTATCCTGGTGGGAGGATAAGCACGGTCCTGTCTAAACAGCTTTGGGATTCATCTTTGCAGCTGGAGAGAGCTGTTTGGATCCAAGTAACTGCTTTTGCTAACACCAGGTTAACTGTTCACACACAAATCTGCCAACGAGCCTCTAGAAAGGAATGTCCATCTACTAATTGAATTCTAATGAGGCCAGGAAGTAGATTAGGAATTGAGCTATTTTACTCTGAGTTTCAGACATCAGATATAGGGATGTTTGGCCTGTCTGATCTCTATAATTCTCCAGCAGGTCCCAATAAATTCATGAAGAAATGACTAGAAGAAATCTGTGGGTTATTGGTTGATCCAGGTGCAGGGGTTTTTTCTATATATCAGAGTCTCTAGTGTCCAAATACAAGAGAAAGAGGCTGATCTGAGATGACCTGATGAGCTAGTCATTAATGAGGAGTTCCTGGACCAGTTTAATTGGCATGTCCGTGGAAGTTATATTTATTTGCTTATAATATTTGGGTGAGTTTGAGAGCCAAATAAGGGTGAGCATCAGTGGGGTCACCCCTGATTTCTATTTAGTTGTGGAAATAGAAATGCTTTAAGGACATAGCAGAACGTTCTTTTCAATAATGCAATATAGCCATCATCACTTGGGGAACTACTTCGGCAGACAGACCCGTCACTTGTAGGTGTCACCCAGTTTCTAGACATTAATGAAGAGGTCCTTGTGGGCATCTCACCTGTATCCAAGGAAATGCCTGCCTACCATAAGAGAGGGCATGGGGTCATCGAAAATTACCTGCATGTACTGTGAAGGATGCCTATGATACCCTCCACCTGGTACCTCTTTCCTTTCTAGAACTGGCCCTCCTTCCACTATGACCCCATGTTTCCACCTGGATTTGATTTTTCCAACTGACACATTTTTCTATGCACACACTCCTCATCACTGTTTATTGGTCCAGGGATAGACAAGTGAACCAAGTGGGCCCAATCAGAAAATGTCCCTGATATTTTCCAAACTGGAACTTGGGGACGCATAGTTCCCTTCTAGAGGGGGTTACTGAAAGATAAGAAACTAGGCTCTGCCAGAGGCCACTTTTACCCCTTTGTAGAGCAAGCCAGTCCGCAGTGAGCACCCGAGGGCTCCATGTGCAACATGAGGCTTTGCATATTTGGCCAAGGGGCCACCTGGGTGCTTAGTGCAAAGTCATAGCAGGCAGCCCCAGGAATGGCCAGGTGGCTCTGAGGGTAGCAGTTGGCTTTGCAGGAGCCCATTCTGTGGGGTAGGTTTTCCTTTTGGTGTGCACTATACTCTCATTTGTAACATTTCCTGGGAAGACTTTGGGCTTTTGCATACTATATAGAGGAAGAAGATTTTACATCTGGGACGTTGGGCCCTATTCAACCCTGCCTTCTCATGAATGAATTTACCACGCAATAAGAGAAAGAGTTCCTGTGGGGAGAGAATCTTGCTTGCACCCCAGGGCAGACAGGGCCACTGCTTACACTAGAACAGTGGACCTTTGGTCTTTCAGGGGTTTTCAAAATGACCAGCTTTTGCCCTCACACACAACCCCTCAGAGAACCAGAGTAAAGCTGTTTTCAAGAAGACCCTGATGGTTTAAAAGATATATCAGGCAGAAGCATAAATTTCTTCACATTTTTTTAAAAAAGAAATTCAATTTAAATACATATCGGAGCAATGTCATCACAGAAAGCCTCTCACTCTCTTCTCGTTTGTTTCCGAATTCTAAATCTTTTCTTTTGATAGTGAGGGAAAGAGTAAAAATTGGTCTTCCTCAAAGGCCAGCTTCAGTGGCTTACAGAGTTGTTTGACAAACTTAAGCCCAAGTAGTGAGGACGGCCGCCTGTTCCCGCAGAAATCACCAAGCTAGGTTCTCACAGAACTCGTCTCTGTCTCCAGGAAGGCCGGAGGTGAATTATAGTATATGTTGGGAAAATGAACCTGGTAGCAAGAGGAATGGGATCACTCAGTACAGGAATTGTTTGAAATTTGCCCTTTGGAGAAAAGAAGTGCTGTCAGTGCCCACAAACACAGCCCTTGAGGTTGATACTTCAGAATGTTGAAGGCTAAGGAATCATACCCGCTAAAGCAATGGGGCTGGAATACTTTACAAACTATGTAACTCAAAACAAACAGACAAACCAAAACATTCTTAGCAGAGTCTGTTGAAACCTGAACTTATCTATTGAGGAAGTAAACCAAGATGATTCAAGGGCCCACAATCAGACGATAAGAAGAGGGTCAAGCCAAGGCCGCGAGAGTCTCAAACAAAAAGCATTCCATGTCATTTCAAAAAGGATCTTACAAACTCAGCTTGCCCACCCATACCTCGATTTCTTAATATGTGCCATGTAGTTACCTGGGCATTGCTCTTTGAACCTCAGTTTTATCATCTGTAAAATAAGAAAAATAATAGTAGGGTTTTTCTGAAGACTAAATGAATTAATACAGGTAAGGCACCAAAAACAGGCCTGGCAGCTGGTAAAATGTTCAGCAAATGTTTGTTCTCCAGATGACTGTTACACTGAGGAGACTGAGGAGCATATACTGGGGCCCAAGAAAAGGGCCTCAGCACAAGCCGAGGTCTCCAAGCTGGCGGTGTAACATCTCTTTTAGCTGCCTGATCCTTAAAAGGGATACAGCCGCTGATGCCTCTTTCGGAGGTTTGCTGGTAACATTCAATGAAATAAGAGCCGTGAAAGCACTTGAAATCAGCAAGAATGCTATGGCTATCATAGCATTTCTCTTAGTGAACAGCAATATTTGAAAATGTATAATGATTGGTATCATGTTATCCTACAGAAAGCTCAGGAAATGTATTTTAAAGTCTGTCCACCTGCAGACGCTTAACAACAGAACAGTATTTAAGCCTCTTATCCCTGGATAGGTTGAACAGAGCCTCGCTGTAAGTTCTCACCAGCCCTTCTCAGACTTTCGCCTTTCGTGGGTGTGGATTTGATTACAGTGAGTGTAAAGAAGGACTTGTGGATGCTGCCCTGGGACACGGCTTTCAGAGCCAGTGTGAGGCCAGATGCTGGGGCCCTCAGCCTGGGGAGATGAGGTGAAATCTGTTTTGAACTTAGATCCCTTCTACCATGTGGTCTTATAGAAACTGATTCTAGAGTTTTCTGTTACAGTGGGACTGTAACAGACTTTCAGTTTTTATTAAAATTTGGACTTGTTCACAGCCTAATTCCTTTTGGTCTCAACCAAATTTTTAGGCCCTGGATGGAAACATTATCCTGAATTACATGACAATCTTAGAATACTCTCTGTGGCTATTCTTGTTCATAATGCTGAGTTTAATTCCTTGGTTGTATATATAAGGACATCAAATCCAAACACAGAAAAATCCTGCACAGATGTTGTGTCATTGACTGCAGATATTCTGATATCTGGCTAAGGTGGCATCTTTGTGAATGTTATGAATTGCTTCTAGGGAAGCAAAAAGCACCTCAACAGAGCTACCATTCCACCAACATGTGACATTCTGAGGAAGGGGAAGAGAAGGAGTGCTTAATGGTTCTATCAGCTCTGGCAAGGAAATGAATGCATTTGAAGGGATAGAGTGCAGGCACACAGACAGTGAGGCTCAAGTCTCCTGGCTGCATGCATGCTGCCATTACACACCACAATAAAAATAATTAATGCAGCATCTGACCTGCTGACCTCCAGATGCCTGCTGCACCACCTCATCAACAATCCCCAGACCTCCACGGCGCCTCCTGTGCCACCCGCTGGCTGCCTCTCTGGGCTACAGCAAGCACAAGGGCCTTACCCAGGCTTTGTTCTTAAGGCTAAACCAAAAGGGAGAATCCCTCGGTCCCTCCGCCTCGTGCCTGGGCAAATGAATAAGCTGCCCGTGTCACTAACATATTCCAGGTCATGCGCACACACAAACATTGTTATATCTCGAAATTACTTTTAAATTACTGTCTTTGGGGTTTTAACCATTTTCCTAGAAATGTGGCTCAGCAAATCCTTACGTGGAGCAAGGATGGCACCCAGTGGCCAAAGTGCTTCATCTCAGACCCTGTTTTCTCAGGGATTTTCCATTTGCTTCTCTCTTTGGAGACAATGAATTGCCACGAGATCTTTTGTAAAGCCAGAGTTGAAACTCCAAATTACATGACTGAAGCAGGTGCACACACACACTGAAACAGTATCAAGAGTTAATTCAGAATAGCTAGAAATATTGAAAAATCTTTAAACATTTACCTTGAGAGTTTCATGTTAAAATCATCATATTTCACATGTGGAGATTACTATCCATGATGTTCCCAATATCAAGTATCACTATAGGAAATATTACACAAAACGAAAGCCCAATCTCACATTCCTCACTTCATATCTTCCCCCAAATAGTCTCTAGTTCATAAGTGCTCATGCCTTACACATAAGACTTTATCTCCTGACAAGTGCTTTATCATTAAACTGATGTTTGCGATCTCATACCCTTGTTATCTTTCGTATAAGGTACTTGGCAGGCCTGGAGAGCATGGGATAATAAAGTGGGACTGCTTTTTTTCCTTTGAGCTTCCCAGATGTCAAGAGATTTCTATACAGCTAGATAGCCAATCAGACTGTTAGGAAGACAGGCGAGATGTCAGAATAATGAATCATATACTCTCTTGCTAAGAATGATGCAATGTCTCCATAACATTTCTGTTTCCAATTTCCTTAGGTTTCCAAGCAATCTAAAACCCCAGGGCAAAAAATCACATGGATAGCACAACCACAGTACAAAAAGAAGTTTCTAATAAAACAACATTACATATTAATTGCCCAAAGAGTACCATAAACAGTCATATTAAAAGTCAATATGTTAAGTTCAGCCAAAAATTCTGTCTTTCTCAGACATCATTACCATTCATGCTTTTTTGACCCCAAAAATATCAAAATGCTACCAAGATTCCAAGAATAATAGCTGAATCAAAAGAAATGACTTAAGAATGAAAGTCCACGACATTGGTTCCATTTTCCTACTTCACCACTTGAAAACAGCATTGCTTTTAAGATCAGGCAAAGCACTGGAGAAGAAAAAACAAAGCAGAGGGGTTCCATTTTTCTTGTTGGTTTTTTTTTTTTTTTTTTTCTCCTTGCTGGTTCTTTGATCCTTAGTTGCCTTCCATGTAAAATGGAGATAAACTAACCCTGCCCTCGTCAAGACTTTGTGAGCCTCAAGTGAGATAATGGACATGCATACATTTTCATACGCTGCTATTTCTTATATTTAAGGCATTTTTATTATTTAAACATCTATAGGTAACATTAGTGTATAGTTTTTATACTGATGAGATTGAGACTCTTGTCTTACCCAAGTAATTACATAACTTCCTCATGAGTATTATTATATTATCCTTCAAATATAATATAGTCATGGGGGACTTTGGAAATTACTTGTAATTAAATCAAGCTGAGCTATTTTGAACAGAGCTTGAATTCAAAAATTTGCGTATTCAAAAGTCATGAAAACCCCTAAATGTTTTGTCAACATTTATGTTGTTTTATGTTTTATTTTCTCCTTCCCTCCTAGAGATAAATTTTATAGGCTCATAAAATTACAGCATTTTCTAGCTAGAAATGGCTTTGTTTTGCAGACGAGGAAACCTGAAGCCTAGGAATTGAAATTAACCAAAAGATCTGGTGGCTGCTTTGTCTTTTTATACATTTGCTTGCTCTTGTCTTACTGTGTTTATGGTCTTACAAAGACTGTGTAAACAGGCAGATCTAGCTACTGAGACTGAAGAAAACCCTTAGGCCAGATATTGTCTACTAACTTCGTGTTTCATGGGGTGTCTTGGGACCAAGAGAATCATGATTCCCAAACACTTAAAAGATTTTGGATGGATCCATTTCCAACTGAGAAAAAATAGGAAGAACTGCCAAAACAGTGCATGATTTCAAAAATAGGAAAGACTGAATACAGAACTATATAAAATAGTAAACACAAATACAAATAATGAAGTATTAGGCATTTTAAAGGTCAAAAATAATAGGTTAAAACAATTAGGCAGCAGGGTGGTGGTAGCAGGACACAGGAATGAAGAAACTTATAATAGTAAAGAGATTGCTGAACTGACTAAGAGTTAAAGGCAAAGGGGCTTTTGCCTCCAGCAGGGAAGAGAGATACTCATTACAGCATACTCCAAAGAGGACAGGCCAGTACCCAACCTAAACAAAGAAAAGGAATCCCTTTATTTTCATATAGTTTAGGGTGCACAGGACAACCAGGAAACTAACGACCAGGAGCATAAAAACCAGGGGTTTCAAACAGCATCAAGCAAGGGATGGGACAAAATTGTCAGACATTTCTATTGCCATAGGTCCCTGCTTCAAAATTCTACCCAACCATCATAAATTCTTTGGCCATAAAAATGGCAAACTTTTCAGTGAATTTGGCCACAAGATAAAAATTTCTCCAGCACCCAGGTGCAAGTCATGGCTTTAGGTGATAAAAGGGTTATAAAATGAATAAGTCAAGGATTCTCTCCTAAAAATGCATCAGCTTTAACCACTTGACTAGACAGGTGCACCAAGATTTATATTGCAAGGTAGAAAGTGATGAGTATGGTGGGAAGAAGGGTGAATGAGATCGCTTTTGACTGAAGGACAGCAGGAACAACTTCATGAAGAAAGGGGCAGTTGAGAAGGGTCAGACAGTTAGGGCTTTAAATATACAGATAGGGGAAGGATGGGTGCAAACATAAAGGAGGACAGGGAATCGGGCAGAAAACACCAAGTAGAACCATTTGGTGAAGGATGGCTCAGGCTGGAAAAGTGAGCTGGAAGTTAGAGTTTGGAATACTTTCAATGGCCAATTAAAGAATTTGAATTGACAGAATCTAGAGGCTTCTAGAAGATGCTAGATTTTGTGAGCTGGAACCTACACTAACAGAAGAGTTCATCTGTTCATCTGGCAGCTGCGCCCAAGATGGGTCTCGGAGAGGGCCAACTGCAGGTGGCGGGGAGCCCAGCTAGGAGAGCAGTGTACGGTAACGGCCTGCATGACGGAGCATGAGGATCTGGGCCAGTGCCGGCTGTGAGGATAGACAGGAATAGGAGATGTTTGGAAGGCAGAACAGACAGGACTGCATGTGGGAGCAGGCGGTGGTGAGGACCCCATGATGACTATAATGATAGCCAGAGTGTGCAACTGGAGACCGAGGGCTACAGAAGCCCAACAGCCAGGAGGTCGTAGCTCTGTGCATACTAAACGAACAGTGGAGGGAAAGCCACCCATTGTGATGGCCAACCCACGCCCCTCTCACAGAGGTGACAGGCTACGTGTTCTTCATTTCCTGTCTCCACAGCTAGAGTTATCAATGGTTCTAATTACAGCAAAACCAAAAGGAAGATAAAGTGATACCCTAGTGTTCTGGAAGGTTCTGATGCCTTTAACCTCTCCAGTTCCCTTCACAGTTCAGGGGTCAGGGATCTCATTGGGCCACACTATTGCCCTCCACTGGACCTTCAGTACTTGTTGCCGCTCTGTTCCCAGCACTCTGAAACAAATGAACCCTCCTTTATTTCACTGCCTCAGGTTCAGACTTCCTGCACCTTCCTGTGTGACACTTAGGGAATGCAGTGAACTCTCCTGTGCTAACACGGGGGAAGGAGAAGGTGGGAGAAAGCCCTCCAGGGACACTCTTCTTCCCAAGGAAAGGAGACGCTCACAGGGACCTTCTGGGGACAATGTCCTCGCTTTGTTTTCAAATAGAAAGAAGTGACAAATAGTGTCTGCTGAAGTTGATGTGAGGGGAGGTCAGGGTCACCACCAGGCGTATTTGGGTCAGGCGGATCCTTGAAGGGACCTCAATCCCTAGCCGCTTAGCTCAGCAGGAGGAAAGGCCAGCCTGGGTTCGCAGACCTGGTTCTCCTCATGCCCAGCACCGACTCCCCTCCTCCTCCGCCTCTATCTTCAATACTCAAGAGTGACAAAGTACAACCATCCTTTTTCTGATGCGGCATTTGATTAAGACACAATTCATAAAGAGAACCGGACATTTGAACGTGAAGCACTCTGCATATTTATGGATGCGTCCTGAGCAGTGCAAACCACCCGGCTCGGCAGCTGCTTCTGAGCAGCAGATGCCCTTTAGGGTGCTGATGCAGCTGTTTCCTCTGCAGTCAATTTCCTGGTGAAGGTTCAATAACTTTCCCTGACAATAAAAAAAAAACTCGGATATTAAACTTGGCATAAATACTATTTAAAGTCAAAACAACTTCCTAAATTCTAAAGGCAGGAACCAAAGAGGAGACAGCGTAGGCTAGGTGTAAGATGATACCCGAATTCCTTTTATATGGCTTTTTAAAATATGGTTTCTAAACCACCTTAGAAATGAGCCGAGATGCACTGGAAAGCCACTGTTGGGATTTCAGAAGGTAGCAGTTCAGGAAGGCCATGAGAACTGAGACTGTAGAGAAAAAAGACAAAGCTCCTGCTCTTTCTCTGGCATCCACAAGTCCTGGTTTATCCCGGACTGTGGAAGAGCCTCTATGGGTCATCGTCCTGAGGGAGAGGAGCTGGAGGTGCCCCTACCGATGGGGTGGGAAGTAAGCTCCCCGGCCTCTGCCATCCCGCGGCTGTCCGTGGGGCTCAGCTCTACCCTCCTCCTCCTCGGCATTCTCTGTGTCGCCTGAGTTTGGGTAAATGCCATGGTGTTACCCTCTCCCTGCACAGTGAGCTCTGCCTCCGCAAGGGGCTGCTGCAAGGATTGGGCTCTTCCAGGGCTTTGGAAATAGATTGCGCAGGGCAGTGGCTAGCGCTTGTAGCGCCTTTGTGCCAGCTGGAGGAAGGAGCGCCCTCTGGCGGATCAACTACTAAAAGGCACCCCATGCACTTGGTCAGCTTAGGGGAGGGGGCAGCCCCGCACCTGCCTGCTGTGTAAGAGGCCCTAGTGCAGGGCGTACGGCGGACACATCTCCTGGCATAGCTGTAAGGGCAGTCTTGGGGGCTGAAGCTTCTTATTATACACGTTAGACTATTTCATGGATTAAAGTGTCTTTTCAAATCTAATTTTTTAAAGCTTAGTAAATCACATCCCATTGCTCAGTCTGCAAAGGAGGCCATAAGATCCTATTTTTGATGCAGTCATCCTTATTTCTGTATATAAATGCCACAAGGAATATATATTCTTGGTACTTTATTTACTTTACCAGGATATTAATTCGTGGCCTAGGCATTAACATTGAAAACTTGAAATATGTAAGAGGTAGTACAAACCCAAACCCCAGCCTGAGTTATTTATTGGTGCTTAATTACTGAGGCAGTTGTAGTGCTGTAAACGAGTTCATCTTTGATTGCAGCCATAACCCATACAGTTCTCAATTGAAGGAGGGGATGATACAAGGCAGCAATATAACACCACAATGTCCATGAGTTGATTTTAAATGGTAAAGTGGCAATATATAGTGATAATTGTTTGGTCTGTCCACCACATTGGAATCTAAGGAAAGTCCATAAAATTACAGGAGCATATAATTGGTGTACTAAACTCATTTTCTTATATTATCACATCTGGCATCTTTAGGTTATTAAAATCCTTTAAACCAGCCATCTTCAAGGAGATGTAACTGTCACTATGGTCTTTATACATTATTCCTGTTAGCACAGAGCTGCAGAGATATAAACAGTCACTAAAATCTGCACAAATTTTCTGTATATAACTTTCCTATTTCAGGTTCATGGAAGACCAGTAAATGTTAATGAGGACTAAAAAATGTTTTTTTAGATCCTGGTTTTCTCATTAGATGCACAGGGCAATCAGCCCATAAAGGAAAATTTATTGATATTACAACCTGAATCAGACTTTCAAAATAGTTAATTCATTAGTTTCAGTTCATTTTATATATATTCATATATAAAAAGTTCTGTGATCTTTTTATATATAGGTAGACCTATAAAAAAGATTGTTTCTTGAAGTATAAATGATATATCAGAATCAGGAAAAATAAACCCAAATTCTGTCATTCTTGGATGTGTAATTATATGTTGTTTTAGCTACTTATTCCAGCTGAACAGTCCAAGGACACTTCTAGAAATGTTTTCACACTCTAATCCCATTCACCCACCCATCAGTACTACATACTCCTGAAGGAAATTTTTTTCCAACAGAAGTAATAGGGTTATCAGAACAAAACAAAACCACCACCCTCCCCGCAACAAAGCAATCTAGAATAGGGGGAGAAAATCCCAAAACATAAAGGGATATGAAATAGGAAGACCATATATGAAGAAGGGTAAGATGGCATCAATCTAGCATTAATGATTATTAACGATTCACTATAGGTTTATCTTATGTGAAATCAATCTTCCTGTAGGCCCCACAATCTATGAGTACAAATGGTACCAAACTAGGAATAATTAATGGTATATATCACATTCTCCAATAGTACAGGGTCTCCATCTTTCCTACTTATTTTTAGAAGTCCTCAGGTTACACCTTACCTGTCCTTAAAATGTGACCACTGAGCCTGCATTGATTGCATCCATTGATTCCATTGGTCACACAGGTAGGAAGGGCCTTGCCACAGGTCCGTAGTGATGCTTCCTTCCATTAGGCTGCTGCCTTCTGTTGTGTGCTGTTGGCACTCTGACCCTCAATCTATTGGAGTATTTAATGCACTGAAACCATACCAAAGCCCATGCGTTCTGTGTTTACTCACTTTCTCAGCTGAGAATATGGATCCTGGGAGGCTGAGGTGAAGGATAAATCCAAGTTTCAAACTTCATGCTGAACTTGGAATCATCTAGACACTGAGGTCTGTGGCCTTAACTCTCATGAGAAAGAGCTCTTTATTCAGAAGGGCTGTTAGTCTCTCATGTAAATAACTACAGCTCACTAGTCTCCCAGACATTTCTGCATCCCAGATGTGGTATTGCTTAGGTTCCAAATGAAGTCTGTCATATGTGTATGTAATATTTGACCTCCAGACCTCCAGATCTTTGTCAGAATTGGATGAATCAGTTTCTTCCCAAACTCTGGCTTAACCTCTGAATCACTGATCACTAGTCTGGTCCGAGCTGGGTATAGTCCAATACATTGTGACTCGGTCATCCTTTAACTCAGTGGTCCCCATCCTTTTGGATACCAGGGACCAGTTTCATAGAAGACAACTTTTCCACAGACTGGGGAGGTGCGGGGGTGTAGGGATGGTTTCAGAATAAAACTGTTCTACTTCAGATCATCAGGTATTAGATTCTCATAAAGAGCACGCAACCTAGAACTCTCACATGCACAGTTCACAACAGTGTTCGCACTCCAATGAAAATCTAATGCCACTGCTATTCTGACAGGAGGCAGAGCTCAGGTGGTAATGTTTGCACGAGTGCTGCTCACCTCCTGCTGTGTGGCCTCGTATCAGTCCATGGCCTGGGGGTTGAGGATCTCTGCTTCAACTCATGATTCAAATGATTGCACACTTGAATTTTTTTTTTTTTTTTACAATCATCTTTGTTTAAAAAAGTACTGCAGGTAGCAAGAATGACAATATACTTGAACATAAACATGGTTTGTCATATATATTGGTCAAAACAAAACATGTATTTACTATTATTTAGCTACAATGTTAGGAAACTGCCACTGCATGTACTCCAGCCTGGAATTTCAGTAAATGCTTTTCACTGTCTATGTGCAGGATTATTTTAAGCCCACTACATTTTATTGTTATTGCTGCAGCTATAACAGACATCAGCTACCAATTAGGATAATGTTTTATTTACTTTATATATCAAGAAAAATGCCATTCTGAAATGGTTAAAATGATCTACTATATCTCAATTACATTGCAGTAGGATGCTAGATAACATCTTTCCTGATAAAATCTGAAGTAAATCAGTTAAATTCCTTTTTTTTTCC
Source organism: Sapajus apella (assembly GCF_009761245.1). Taxonomy (NCBI): domain Eukaryota; kingdom Metazoa; phylum Chordata; class Mammalia; order Primates; family Cebidae; genus Sapajus; species Sapajus apella. The sequence goes on along the minus strand of NW_022436968.1, from coordinate 17,058,917 downwards.
CCATTTATCTATTTTATTGCATTTTAGGTTTTGGGGTACATGTGAAGAACATGTAAAATTGTTGCATAGGTACACATGTGGCAGTGTGATTTGCTGCCTTCCTCCCCATCACCTACATCTGGCATTTCTCCCCTTGCTATCTCTCCCCAGCTCCCCACCCCTCACTGTCCCTCCCCTATTTCCCCCCAACTGACCCCAGTGTGTAGTGCTCCCCTCCCGTGTCCATGTGTTCTCATTGTTCAACACCCGCCTATGAGTGAGAACATGCAGTGTTTGATCTTCTGCTCTTCTGTCAGTTTGCTGAGAATGATGGTTTCCAGGTTCATCCATGTCCCTACAAAGGACCCAAACTCATCGTATTTTATGGCTGCATAATATTCCATAGTGTATATGTGCCACATTTTCCCTATCCAGTCTATCGTCGATGGGCATTTGGGTTGGTTCCAGGTCTTTGCTATTGTAAAGCAAAGACTGCTTTGCAAAGACTGCTGCAATGAACATTCGTGTGCACGTGTCCTTATAGTAGAACGATTTGTAATCCTTTGGATATATACCCAGTAATGGGATTGCTGGATCAAATGGAATTTCTATTTCTAGGTCCTTGAGGAATAGCCACACTGTCTTCCACAATGGTTGAACTAATTTACACTCCCACCAACAGTGCAGAAGTGTTCCTATTTCTCCACATCCTCTCCAGCATCTGTTGTCTCCAGGTTTTTTAATGATCGCCATTCTAACTGGCGTGAGATGGTATCTCAATGTTGTTTTGATTTGCATTTCTCTGATGACCAGTGATGATGAGCATTTTTTCATCTGTTTGTTGGCCTCATTGTATGTCTTCTTTTGTAAAGTGTCTGGTCATATCCTTTGCCCACTTTTGAATGGGCTTGTTAGTTTTTTTCTTGTAAATCTGTTTTAGTTCTTTGTAAATTCTGGATATCAGCCCTTTGTCAGATGGGTAAACTGCAAAAATTTTTTCCCAATCTGTTGGTTGCCGATTCACTCTAATGACTGTTTCTTTTGCTGTGCAGAAGCTGTGGAGTTTGATTAGGTCCCATTTGTCTATTTTGGCTTTTGTCGTCAATGCTTTTGGTGTTTTGGTCATGAAGTCTTTGCCTACACCTATGTCCTGAATGGTTTTGCCTAGATTTTCTTCTAGGGTTTTTATGGTATTAGGTCTTATGTTTAAGTCTTTAATCCATCTGGAGTTAATTTTAGTGTAAGGTGTCAGGAAGGGGTCCAGTTTCTGCTTTCTGCACATGGCTAGCCAGCTTTCCCAATACCATTTATTGAACAGGGAATCCTTTCCCTATTGCTTGTTTTTGTCTGGTTTGTCAAAGATCAGATGGTTGTAGATATGTTGTGTTGCCTCCGAGACCTCTGTTCTGTTCCATTGGTCTATATCTCTGTTTTGGTACCAGTACCATGCTGTTTTGATTACTGTAGCCTTGTAGTATAGTTTGAAATCCGGTAGTGTGATGCCTCCCACTTTGTTCTTTTTGCTTAGAATTGACTTGGCTATGTGGGCTCTCTTTTGGTTCCATATGAAGTTTAAGGTGATTTTTTCCAGTTCTGCGAAGAAGGTCATTGGTAGCTTGATGGGGATAGCATTGAATCTGTAAATTACTTTGGGCAGTATGGCCATTTTCATGATATTGATTCTTCCTAACCATGAACATGGAATGTCTCTCCAACTGTTTGTGTCCTCTCTTATTTCGTTGAGCAGTGGCTTGTAGTTCTCCTTGAAGAGGTCTTTTACGTTCCTTGTTAGTTGTATTCCTAGGTATTTTATTCTCTTTGTGGCAATTGTGAATGGAAGTTTGTTCTTGATTTGGCTCTCTTTAAGTCTGTTATTGGTGTATAGGAATGCATGTGATTTTTGCACATTGATTATGTATCCTGAGACTTTGCTGAACTTGCTTATCAGTTTCAGGAGATTTGGGGCTGAGATGATGGGGTCTTCTAGATATACAATCATGTCGTCTGCAAACAGAGACAATTTGACTTCCTCCTTTCCTATTTGAATGCCCTTTATTTCTTTTTCTTGCCTGATTGCTCTGGCTAGAACTTCTAATACTATATTGAATAGCAGTGGTGAGAGAGGGCATCCTTGTCTGGTGCCACATTTCAAGGGTAATGCTTCCAGTTTTTGCCCATTCATTATGATATTGGCTGTTGGTTTGTCATAAACAGCTTTTATTATTTTGAGATACGTTCCATCAATACCTAGCTTATTGAGGGTTTTTAGCATAAAGGGCTGTTGAATTTTGTCAAAGGCCTTCTCTGCATCAATTGAGATAATCATGTGGATTTTGTCTTTGGTTCTTATGTGGTGAATTACGTTTATAGACTTGCGTATGTTGAACCAGTCTTGCATCCCCGGGATGAAGCCTACTTGATCATGGTGGATAAGCTTTTTGATGTGCTGTTGCAATTGGCTTGTCAGTATTTTATTGAAGATTTTTGCATCTATGTTCATCATGGATATTGGCCTGAAGTTTTCTTTTCTTCTTGAGTCTCTGCCGGGTTTTGGAATCAGGATGATGTTGGTCTCATAAAATGATTTGGGAAGAATTCCCTCTTTTTGCATTGTTTGGAATAGTTTCAGAAGGAATGGTACTAGCTTCTCTTTGTATATGTGGTAGAATTCGGCTGTGAACCCGTCTGGACCTGAGCTTTTTTTGTGTGGTAAGCTCTTAATTGCTGCCTCAACTTCAGACCTTGTTATGGGTCTGTTCAGGGTTTCGGCTTCTTCCTGGTTTAGGCTTGGGAGGAGGCAAGTGTCCAGGAATTTATCCATTTCTTCCAGGTTTATTAGTTTATGTGCATAGAGTTGTTTGTAATAATCTCTGATGATGGTTTGAATTTCTGTGGAATCTGTGGTGATATCCCCTTTATCGTTTTTTATTGCATCAATTTGGTTATTCTCTCTTTTCTTTTTTATTAATCTGGCTAGTGGTCTGTCTGTTTTGTTGATCTTTTCAAAAACCAGCTCCTGAATCTATTGATTTTTTGAAGGGTTTTTTGTGTCTCTATCTCCTTCAGTTCTGCTCTGATCTTAGCTATTTCTTGTCTTCTGCTAGACTTTGAGGTTTTTTGATCTTGCTCCTCTAGCTCTTTCAGTTTTGACGATAGGGTGTCAATTTTTGATCTCTCCTTGCTTCTCATGTGGGCACTTATTGCTATATATTTTCCTCTTGAGACTGCTTTAAATGTGTCCCAGAAATTCTGGTATGTTGTGTCTTCATTCTCGTTGATTTCAAAGAACATCTTTATTTCTGTCTTCATTTCATTGTTTATCCAGTCAACATTCAAGAGCAAGTTGTGCAGTTTCCATGAAGCTGTGCGGTTCTGGGTTAGCTTTTGAATTCTGAGTTCTAACTTGATTGCACTGTGGTCTGAGAAACTGTTTGTTATGATTTCCATTCTTTTGCATTTGCTGAGGAGTGATTTACTTCCAATTATGTGGTCAATTTTAGAGTAGGTGTGATGTGGTGCTGAGAAGAATGTATAGTCTGTGGTTTTGGGGTGGAGAGTTCTGTAAATGTCTATTAGGTTTGCTTGGTCCAGGTCTGAGTTCAAGTCCTGGATATCCTTGTTAATTTTCTGTCTGGTTGATCTGTCTAATGTTGACAATGGGGTGTTAAAGTCTCTCACTATTATTGTGTGGAAGTCTAAGTCTCTTTGTAAGTCATTAAGAACTTGCCTTATGTATCTGGGTGCTCCTGTATTGGGTGCATATATATTTAGGATTGCTAGCTCTTCTTGTTGCATTGATCATTTTACCATTATGTAATGTCCTTCTTTGTCTCTTATGATCTTTGTTGCTTTAAAGTCTAATTTATCAGAGATGAGAATTGCAACTCCTGCTTTTTTTTTGCTCTCCATTTGCTTGGTAAATCTTTGAGCCTTTGTGTATCCTTGCATGTGAGATGGGTTTCCTGGATACAGCACACCAATGGGTTTTGGCTTTTTATCCAACTTGCCAGTCTGTGTCTTTTGATTGGGGCATTTAGTCCATTTACATTTAGGGTTAATATTGTTATGTGTGAATTTGATACTGCCATTTTGGTGCTAGCTGGGTGTTTTGCCCTTTAGTTGAGCTGGTACTTGTTGTTCCTTTATATGTGTAGAGCCTATTTCAGGAGCTCTTGTAGAGCTGGCCTGGTGGTGACGAAATCTCTGAGTACTTGCATGTTCCCAAAGGATTTTATTTTTCCTTCACTTATGAAGGTTAGTTTGGCTGGATAGGAGATTCTGGGTTGAAAGTTCTTTTCTTTAAGGATGTTGAATATTGGCCCCCACTCTCTTCTGGCTTCTAGGGTTTCTGCTGAGAGATCTGCTGTGAGTCTGATGGGCTTCCCTTTGTGGGTAACCCGACCTTTCTCTCTGGCTGCCCTTAATATTTTCTCCTTCATTTCGACCCTGGTGAATCTGACGATTATGTGCCTTGGGGTTGCTCTTCTTGACAAATATCTTTGTGGTGTTCTCTATATTTCCTGAACTTGAATGTTTGCCTGCCTTGCTAGGTTGGGGAAGTTTTCCTGGATAATATCCTGAAGTGTATTTTCCAGCTTGGATTCCTTCTCTTCGTCGCATTCAGGTACGCCTATCAAACGTAGATTAGGTCTTTTCACATAGTCCCACATTTCTTGGAGACTTTGTTCATTCCTTTTTACCCTTTTTTCTCCAGTCTTGCCTTCCCATTTTATTTCATTGAGTTGATCTTCGACCTCTGATATCCTTTCTTCTGCTTGGTCAATTCGGCTGTTGATACTTGTGCATGCTTCGCGAAGTTCTCGTGTTGCATTTTTCAGCTCCATCAATTCACTTATATTCCTTTCTGTTTTGTCCATTCTCATTAGCATTTCGTCAAATCTTTTTTCAAGGTTCTTAGTTTCTTTGCATTTGGTTAGAACATGTTCTTTAAGTTCACAGAAGTTTCTTACTACCCACCTTCTGAAGTCTGATTCTGTCATTTCATCACACTCGTTCTCCCTCCAACCTTGTTCCCTTGCTGGTGAGGAGTTGTGATCCCTTGTAGGAGGAGAGGTGTTCTGGTTTCGGGTGTTTTCATCCTTTTTGCGCTGGTTTCTTCCCATCTTTAACGATTTATCCATCTGTCGACTTTGTGGTTGCTGGCTTTCAGATTGGGTCTAAAATCTTTCAGATTGACGTTCTGTTTGTTGATGATGAGGTTATTTCTGTTTCTTGGTTTTCCTTCTGACAGTCTGGCCCCTCTGCTGTAGGTCTGCTGAGGTTCACTCCAGGCCCTGCTTGCCTGGGGTTCACCTGCAGCAGCTGCTGAACAGTAAGGGTTGTTACCAGGTTTCTTCTTCTGCTATCTTTGTCCCAGAAGGATACCCGCCTAGTGTCAATCTGATCTCTCCTTTATGAGGTGGCTCTTTGGATATATAGAGGTCGGGGAGCTGCTTGAGGAGACGGTCTCTTCTTTATAGGAGCTCAAATGGTGAGCTGTGAGCTCTGTTGTCCATTCAGAGCTGCTGGGCAGGTACGTTTAGGTCTGCTGCAGCAGAACTCATAAACTACTTTTTGTTCCCAGGTGATCTGTCCCAGGGATTTAGGGCTTTATGAGTGTCGGTTATGCTGCTGCCTTCTCTCTTCTTTTTTTTTTCTTCAGAGCTGCCCTGCCCAGCAAGGAGGCAGCCTAGTCACTGTCTGCCTGTAGAGGCTTTGCTGAGCTGCTGTGGGCTCCCCCCAGCTGCTGAGTGAACTTCCCTGCAGTCCTGTTTATATGGGTGTAGTTAGAACTGCTTTGGCGATGGTGGCCTGCCTCTGTTGAAGCGGAGTCTCTCTGCAGTGGCGGGTTGCCTTGGCAACGGTGGGCTGCCTCAGCAATGGCAGGTTGCCTTGGCAACGGCGGGCTGCCTCAGCATTGGCTGACTACCTCCCTAGTGGAGGGCTGCCTCTGTAATGGCGGACACCCCTACCCCACAGAGCTGGACCGTCCCGGGTTCAGCTGCGCTTGCTGTGAAACTCTCAATCCAGAGTTACTGGTTGCTGTTCTTTTGTGGGGGTGAGACCAGCCGAGCGCCTGGCTCCCTGCCTCAGAGCCTTTTTTAAGTTGGTGTTCCAGTTGCCTGTTGAAGAGGCGCCGGGGTCTGTTTGCTTTCCCCTGCGGCCACTCACTGCGCTGGCTTAAACAGCGGCACTGAGATTTGTGGTGCTTTTTTTTTTTTTTGCCCTGGGATCTACTGTCCTGGTTCTCTGCTCAGTCCCCTTTTTAAACAGACGAATGGGCAACTTCCCGTGGCTCCAATCACCAGCCAAAAGGGCACCCAGACCGGTGTATTTTGTATGGAGAACCGCTGCTCCAGGGCGTCAACAAAGCAGCTGTGCGGGGCAAAGCAGCGGCGCCAGCTGACACAGCCGCGCTGGCCAAAACAGCCGCGCTGGTGACCTGTGGAGCTCCTCCGCCTGGGAATTTCCTAGTCTGTGGGCAATAAAAATGTGGCGTCCACTCACCCTCTGCACTTTCACTGGGGGCTGCAATCCTGAGCTGTTCCTAAACAGCCATCTTGGATCGAAGTCTTAAATTCTAATCTTGATAATTTTAAGATGAAATAACCCTTTGTTCTCAAATTTAAATACTCCATATTTTAGTATATTTGTGAGCTAAAAATATAAATGCATACCAAATTCTAGGACAATGTTTTAAGTAAAAAATGAAGCCTGAATGTTGGTGCCTTTAGAAACTAAACAGCTATGGATTTTGGTCTGCTATACCTCTGGGCAGCTCTTGCAGTCACATTCAGTCACATGAGTTAAAGCTCATGTTGTCATCTTTGCTGTCTTTCTTCTTGCCTACCCCTTCCCTCTTTTAGCAATGATGATAATTGTAGTAATAGCAAAAACATAATATAAACATTAAATTAGCATTTTAGCAGGAACTGGATATTTTCATACATAGGATTTCCATATAACTGAACTTTATTGGCTAAAATAAAAAAGCCTTAAATATTTTTGATGCAAATATTTATGAAATTTATATACATTAAGTAAAATTTATATGAAATATAAAAAATAATTATATAGTATCAGAGTTTTAAAATTTTCTTAATGATTAATTGCTTCAAGTTCTGGAACCTTTGGTGCTCTTTGGATTTATTTATTCATTCACTTATCCATCCATTCATTCATCCATTCAACAAGTATTTATTGAGTGTTACTATGTCCCAAGGACCATAAAAGGCAGGAGAGATACAGCAGTGAATGAAGCATACAAATAGTGCTGCCCTGATGGAGTTTGAGTTCAAGTTGCAGGATGTTTGCCTCTGTAACAAATGGGCCTTCACTGCTGTGGTTTTAGTTGTTCTGTCTCCTCCCTCTGCTCTCAGCTGTCATCTCTTGCTGGCACCCTGTCTCTCCCTTTTTATCAGGGTTACAATTGCAGGTCTTTCCCCTCAGCATCTCTCTAAGTCAATAATAGACCATATCATTGGATGAAGCCCAAGCAGTTCCTATGCTCGCAGTAGATGTGCTGCTTTTGGCCCTTGTGAGGAATTCTTCTATCACTATTCTCAGTGTTTGGAACAAACATCTTCCTTTGCTTCCTTTCATCATTCATGTGCTCAGTTCTAGTAATCTGATTCAATCCTCAGGCCCAAAGGTCTCTGCACTGTATATGTGTAAATGGACTTGTAGAAAAGTAGCCATCACCAAAGTGATATTAGATTCTAATATCGCAATAAAAAACATGATCTTTCTCATGATTGTGGTAGCTTTCCCCAAAAACTTTCTGAACTGCCACATAAATATAGAATGGCAGGCACCAAAACTTTCAAAAGGAAAATAAAATTTTCCTATACTCCCATGTTTTAGTCATTGCTAAAAACTGTGTGGTAGAAGCTCATGGAGACAAACAAGGATTCTGAATTGCATTTAAGGAAATGGTGGAAACTAAGGTGAGAAGGAGTATCTAAAACTCATTCACAGACTCAGCAGATGTTGGAGTTGAAAGGGGGTCAGTCTGTGTGGTAGTGAAGCATGGTGGTTAAAAGCTCTGGCTCTGGGACCAGATTGCTATGCCTCTTACAACTGTTGGACCTTGGCCTGGCATCAGCATCCCCATGCTTCAATTTATTCATCTGTAAAACGGTACGTTCTTCAGAGGATTGGGAGGATTAAATGAATGAATGCAGGTAAGATGCCTGGTATTGTGTCTGGCACACAGCAAACACTTAAGTGTTAGCTATTATTATCTCAATCTCTTCCACATATGTTTACAGATGGAGATACAGCCCTAAGATTTTAACTGAACAGCAAGTTAGAGGTAAAACCAATGCCAAAACCAGGTGTCTTGATTCTCACCATATTACAGATTTTTTTTCCCTGATATCTTGCTTACTTAACAAATGGGAAGAAATACTGAATTATGTAAATTATTATAAAATGACAACTCAGTTATATACAAGTCCCTCTTCCCCTCTAAAAGAGAAATATACAAATACACCTTTGCCCAGTGCTAGTCCCCCAGCTCCCAGTGGGCGGGATTAATTCTCTAGAGGCAAGTGACAGAGCTCAGGAGGCCAGGTGAAGTGTAACAGTAGGCACTAACAAGGCAATCATTTCCTTCCTTACCTTAAACTTGTCAACTTCAGCTTTCGAACATGTTGCATGGTAGGATAGCACCTGATTCAGAAGAAAAAAAATAATTTTAATAATTAGACATGACTGTATTTTCTGAAATTCTTCTGGCTTAAAAATAAACTTTGCTCATGTATGTTACCTGATTTAAAGGTGGAATTTAATGTATGACAAGAAACAACACGTCTAATAACATTCTCTGACATAATTCACATATTAAAAAATGTTTTATACCAGGATTTTTCTATTGATAGTTATTTTATCAAAAGGACAACAGCCAAGTGCAGTGCTTCACCCCTGTAATCCCAGCACTTTGGAAGGGTGAGGTGGGCAGATCACTTGAACCCAGGAGTTTGAGACCAGTCTGGGCAACATGGTGAAATCTCATCTCTACAAAGAATCCAAAAACTCTACTAGCTGGGTACGGTGGTGTGTGCCTGAAGGCCTAGCTATTCAGGGAGGCTGAGATGAGAGGATCACCTGAGCCCAGGAGGTTGAGGCTACAGTGAGCTGAGATAATGCCACTGCACTCCAGCCTGGGTGACAGAGTAAGACCCTGTCTTAAAAGAAAAAAAAAAAGACATGATGTGACTTAAAACCACAATTCCCAAAGGATGTGAATACTTGTCCTGTGAAATGCTCTGAAAACAAATGTTGCCTATTCTCACTTGCCTGCTTTTATTATATTAGAAAAGATTATACTGCTATGATCTTTTAAAGGGTATCTGTGATCCTTTAATAAGAGGATTGTACTTCCTTGCCCTATTGACATCAGCATTGGCACATGACTTCTTTTGGTTAATGGAATGTCGGGGAAAGTAACAAATGCCACTTTAACTATGTCTTCAACAGCAATGACATGGCTCTGCCACCTCCTTTTTGCCTCCACCATGGGAAGGGCATGGCCTGAGAGGGGCCGATCCTTCAGTCTCAGCCCCCAAATAAAGAAGACATATTGAGCTGAGCTGCAGCCAACCTGCAGCTGATGACATGACATGTGAGTGAGAATCAACCTTCACAATTTATCTATGTCATAACTCACTGATACAGAGGTTTAAAAGTAAAAAGCCAATTCGCAGGCTCCCTGCAGCTGGGGGTGGTCCTATAGGGTAGCCTTTATGACACTGCCTTGGTCAGTGAATTATAAGTGAGAATGTTGGTGCTGCTGCTTTGTTGTTGTTGTTTTTTTTTTTTTCCTTTGTGGAATACAGCTGTAAAGCCTGGAAGTGCAGCAAAATCTGGTATGTATGATGTGACAAGCATGGCAGTGAATGCCAGCTTGCTGTGGATAGTAGAACAGAGGGGGAAAGAGAAAGAAGCCTGACCCTGGGCTCCCCTGCCCCAGACTTCTTGTTTTGTGGGACAAATAAATGCACATTGGTGGTATTTTATAAGGCATATTTACAGACATATGCACACTCACACATGAATAGCATGTGTATGTTTTACGTTTTATGCTGTCAGACACCTTTTTTTGTTGTTTGGTTTTGTTTTTGAGGCAGGTCTCACTCCAATGCGCAGGCTGGAGTGTAGTAATGTGATCATAGCTCACTGAAGCCTTGACCTCCTGGGCTCGAGAGATTCTCCTGCCTCAGCAATTCAAGTAGCTGCAACTACAGGCATACACACTATGCTCAGCCAGGCTTTGTATTGTTTTGTAGGGACACGAGCCTCATCATGTTGTCCAGGCTGGTCTGAAACTCCTGGGTTCAAGCGATCTTCCTGCCTCAGCCTCCCAAAGTGCTGGGATTACAGGCACGAACCTGTGTGTCCGGACTGCATTCTTAATCTATATAAACCTCAAACAAATAAGTGTGGGAAATGCTAACTGCTTCACCTACCAACCTTAGGAAACTATAGTGCACATTTGGCTGTGAAAAATAAAGTAACATGCTTTATTTCATTAAACACAGTATTTCCCAAATCCAATTAGCCACAGAACTCCCTTTTAGGTAATATTAAACTGGTAACATTCACTCTAATAACCTATTGACCAAGAACTTTGAGAAGCGCTGACCTATGGCACGTACCATTTGTGCGATACAAGTAAAGCTACAGTGGAAGCAATGTCTCGCGGTGGTTAGAACACAGGCTTCAGAGTCAGGCTGCCACGCCTCCACTTCCGAGCCTTGGGAGCTTGGGCAAATGATTTAATCTCTTTGGGTCTCATTTGTAAGGTGGTATAACATAATACTACACAGGCATCTCCTGCTTAACATAGAGGTTCCTCCTGAAAACACTAACAGGGAGCCTGCTTTTAATTCTTTTTAATTGGGAAAAATATTACAGTGCATTATAAGATCTGCAGCAACTTCTTAAAACCCAGTCGAAGCACAGTAAAATTCATAGGTATATATACAACAAAAAATACTGTTATGTTATAGCTGCTTAAAATGTTACTTTCTGGTCATAACTAATATAGTTATTAACAAAAATTTTCTTTGTGTTAATACTTTGTCTTCATTAAACATTTTTCTTACCGACGTTACTTGTTTTTCCATAGTTTTCTCAATCCTTTTTACCTTTGGGAGGGGACTCACAAAAATGTTGTATTGAGAGATAAATATGTTCTATGAGGTTTGGTTATTAAAAATGAAGATATTTTCTGCTGAGAAATTTTAACCACGGAAATAGTCTATGGAGTGGGCCTGTACAGAGTTCTTAGGAAGATTAAATGCAATAGTACATGTAGAATGCCTGGCACACAAATAGCCAATTTATATGTGTTGTATTAATATCCAATTAAAATTCTACCAGATAAGTATTTGTCTGGATATTATATCATTATCTTGGGGAGATCTATAGGTAGTTCAATGTATAGATGAATTGATTTTTTTCTTTTGTTTCAGTTTTACTATGGTAAAATTTAATTTGGCTGTCATTTTATTAGAATTTCTTACTGTTTTCAAGTCTATTTCTGCAGATTCACTCTTCAGACTTTACCTTTAAAAAATATCCCACAAAAACTCAAGCTGCAATTCAAAATCTCTGTCACCAGGTGGTGCTTAGTCAAGTTTGTTTAAATCAACTCTTCCTTTATTAAAAAAAAAAAAAAAAAAAAAAAAAAGCTATTAACTCCACTAAATTGAAACTAATTGAATCAGTGAAGCAGACAATTATTACAGATTAAGACTTTTTGCTCATTTAAAATTACAATAGTTTGTTTTGTTTGTTGTCGAGTCGTAGGAGTTCTTTGTATATTTTGGATTCAAGTCCTCTGTCAGATGCATGTTTCAGAAATATACAAGACAAGCCTTCAGTCTATGGTTTGTCTATTAATAATATTATATGGCACAGATAATGACTAAAAATCAGGCAAATTTCTATAGTTAAGAATAAATCTTAACAAATTACAGGATCATATTATTTAAAACTACTATTGTCCAACCTTCCTGGATAAGTTAGTTTCCTCCACAATCCAAACTATATATTTCATAGCAAATATCTAGGTTCATCATACATTTTTGAATAATAATACCTTTGATTAAGTAAAAAAGCTTTAACTGAATGCATTATAATAGTTTTGAAGAAAGAGGCATCTGTAAGACATGATTTTATATATATACACTATCATTCCCTATGAGAAACATTGTTAGGTTATGAGAGTGTTACTATAATGTACACACCAGTTAATTTTTTAGACACCTAAATAAAATTTGCATAAAGCCTACATACAAAAGTAAATATTTGATCCACAGAACACTTGATGAGCATTAAGCTTTCACAAGAAAATTTCTATGATAGATGGATTTGTCATTTGTGTTGGTATTAACTGAAAAAATATTTTTGACTCAGTTTTGTTGGTGAGCTCTGACTTAAGAAATCTTTATAGTTTCTAAAATAAATCACTATTTGCAAAACCATACGAACTCTAATTAACTTTTGGACTGAACTTGCTTCCAGCAAAACAACAACAACACAAAGCAGATAAGGCAATTATCAGACCCATGAAAGACAGAGGAGAGAAGTCACATTTTTGTGTTGCATTTGCCCAGCATGAAAAGACAATTAACTATCTTTCAAAAGATAAACAATGGGCAGAACTATGAGATAGGACCACTGGATCAAGCCTTGACCTTCTCTACATGCAGTTCACCACAGGAGCCAAATGCTTGTCTTACAACCCCCAGAACTGTAGTTGAAGGACAGATCTCTTGCACCAAGTATCTTGAATGTTAATTTGTTGTGGATTTGGGCAGCCATTTGCTCCTGAAATGAGATATGGACCATTACACCAGCTGGGAGCAACACAAATGTAAAGAGCACTTAACAAAGACCCCACTGTGGATCCAGACTGAGTGTCTCGAACACAAAAGGGCTCCATGAATACATTTATTGCTCTGCTGGCAAAGTGGCACTTGGTGAAGTCTGGATGGCAGACTTAAGCTAAGCTGATCTGAGGTAAAATCCCAAATAACTTATATTTATGAGCTCCAAAGAAATAAAGAAGCTTTGCTTTCAGGTGTAGTCCTTAACTAAGAAAGATGACAAACCACAAGGAATGAAAAGCCAATCTACTTGCAATGACCTGACAGAAGTGTCATCTAACTTTGTGACGAACCATACTCCAGGATTTCTTAACAAGATGATGACAGTATTCAGACATGGCAACTGAACAGATGCGTTGAAACTGAAAACTCATCAGTTTTTCTTGTCAAATATTTAAGACATTGCCTGCTGTATAATAGAATGAAATGTTCAAAAGGTACTTCAGATAACTGTGTCTGCTGCATGATCTGTTATCATGACCTTCGGAATCTAACTAAAAAGTATTTTTATGAAAGTCCATAAACTAATCCACTACATAAATAGAACCAAAGACAAAAACCACATGATTACCTCAATAGATGCAGAGAAGGCCTTTGACAAAATCCAACAACTGTTTATGCTAAAAACTCTCAGTAAACTAGGTATCAATGGAACCTATCACAAAATAATAAAAGCTACTTATGACAAACCCACTGCCAATATCATACTGAATGGGCAAAAACTGGAAGCATTCCCTTTGAAATCTGGCACTAGACAAGGATGCCCTCTCTCTTCACTCTTATTCAATATAGTATACGAAGTTTTAGTCAGAGCAATCAGGCAAGGAAAAGAAATAAAGGGTATTCGATAAGGAAAGGAGGAAGTCAAATTGTCTCTATTTGCAGATGACATGACTGTATATTTAGAAGACCCCATCGCCTCAACACAAACTCTCCTTAAGCTGATAGGCAACTTCAGCAAAGTCTCAGGGTACAAAATCAATGTGCAAAAATCACAAATATTCCTATACACCAATAACAGACAAACAGAGAGCCAAATCATGAGCGAACTCCCATTCAGAATTGCTACAAAGAGAATAAAATACCTAGGAAAACACCTAACAAAAGAGGTAAAGGACCTCTTCAAGGAGAACTACAAACCACTGCTCAAGGAAATAAGACACAAAAAGATGGAAAAACATTCCATGCTCATAGTTAGGAATAATCAATATTATGAAAATGGCCATACTGCCCGAAGTAATTTATAGATTTAACGCTATTCCCATCAAACTACCGATGACCTTCTTCACAGAACTGGAAAAAAACACTTTAAGCTGCATATAGAACCAAAAAAAGAACCCACATAGCCAAGACAATCCTAAGCAAAAAGAACAAAGCTGGCAGCATCATGCTGCTGGACTTCAAACTATACTACAAGGCAACGGTAATGAAAACAGCATGGTACTGGTATTAAAACAGAGACATAGACCAAATGGAACAGAACAGAGGCCTCCGGAGCAATACCACACATCTACAACCATCTGATCTTTGACAAACCTGACAAAAAGAAGCAACGGGGAAAGGATCCCCTGTTTAATAAATGGTGTTGGGTAAACTGGCTAGCAATGTGCAGAAAGCAGAAACTGGACCCCTTCCTGACACCTTACACTAAAATTAACTCCAGATGGATTAAGCACTTAAACACAAGACCTAACACCATAAAAATCCTAGAAGAAAACCTAGGCAATACTATTCAGGACATAGGCATAGGCAAGGACTTCATGACTAAAACACCAAAAGCAATGGCAACAAAAACCAAAATAGACAAATGGGATCTAATTAAACTCCAAAGCTTCTGTACAGCAAAAGAAACAATTATTAGAGGGAACCAGTAACCAACAGAATGGAAAAAATTTTTGCAATCTACCCATCTGACAAAGGGCTAATATCCAGAATTTACAAAGAACTGAAACAGATTTACAAGAAAAACAAACAAAAAAACTTACCCAAAAGTGGGCAAAGGATATGAACAGACACTTTTCAAAAGAAGACATACAAAACCAACAAACATGAAAAAATGCTCATAGTCACTGGTCATTAGAGAAGTGCAAATCAAAACTACATTGAGATATCATCTCATATCAGAATGGTGATCATTAAAAAATCTGGAGACAACAGATGCTGGAGAGGATGTGAAGAAATAGGATCACTTTCACACTGTTGGTGGGAGTGTAAATTAGTTCAACCATTGTGGAAGACAGTGTGGTGATTCTTCAAGGATCTAGAAGTAGAAATTCCACTTGACCCAGCAATCCCATTACTGGGTATATACCCAAAGGACTATAAATTGTTCTGTTATAAAGACACATGCACACCCATGTTCATCGTGGCACTGTTTACAATAGCAAAGACCTGGAACCAGCCCAAATGCCCATCACTGATAAACTGGACAAAGAAAATGTGGCACATATACACCATGGAATATTATGCAGCCATACGAAACAATGAGTTTGTGTCCTTTGTAGGGACATGGATGAACCTGAAAACCATCATTCTCAGAAAACTGACACAAGAACAGAAAAATCAAACACCACATGTTCTCACTCATAGGTGGGTGTTGAACAGTGAGAACACTTGGACACAAAGAGGGGAGCATCATACACTGGTCCATTGGTGGGGGCTATGGGAGGGACAGTGGGAGGATGGGTAGGGGAGGGTTCACATGGGGAGAAATGTCAGGTATAGGTGATGGGGGGATGGTGGCAACAAACCACCTTGCCATGAATGTACCTATGCAACAATCTTGCATGATCTACACATGTACCACAGAATCTAAAGTACAATAAAAAATATTTTTAAAAATCTAAGAAAGACTCAATTTTTGTGAATTTAAATTAGAATAAAAGATACCTGCCAAACCTGGCGTAATAATAAAATACAGGCATACCTCAGAGATATTGAGAGTTTGGTTCCAGACCACCTCAATAAAGTGAATATAGCATTAAAGCGAGTCACAATTTTTTTGGTTTCCCAGTGCATATAAAATTTGTTTACACTATGCTATAACCTATTACAAGTGTAATAGCATATCTAAAAAACTACGTACAAATCTTAATTTAAAAATACATTATTGCTAAAAATGCTAATGATCATCTGAGCCTTCAGCAAGTCATAATATTTTTGCTGGTGGAGGGTGTTGCCTGAATGTTGATGGCTGCTGATTCATCAGTGTGGTTGTTGCTGAAGCTATAGCAATTTCATAAAATAAGACAATGAGGTTTGCAACATCAATTAACTCTTCCTTTCATGAAATATTTCTCTGTAGCATACAATGCTGCTTGATAGCATTTTACCCACAGTAGAGCTTCTTTCAAAATTGAAGTCAATCTTCTCAATTCCTGCTACAGCTCTGTCAAATAAGTTTATGTAATATTCTAAATCTTTTGTTTTCATTTCAGTAATTTTCACAGCATCTTCACCAAGTGTATATTCCATCTCAAGAAACCACTTTCTTTGCTCATCTATGAGAAGTAACTCCTTATCTGTTCAAGTTTTATCATGAGATTGCAACAATTAAGTAACATCTCCAGGTTCTACTTCTAATTATAATTCTCTTGCTATTTCCACCACATCTACAGTTACCTCCTCCACTGAAGTCTTAAACCCTGGAAATTCAGACATGAGGGTTGGAATCTACTTCTTCCAAACTCCTGTTAATGTTGATATTTTGACCTCCTCCAGTGAATCATAAATGTTCTCAATGGCATTTAAAACGGTGAATTCTTTCAAAAGGTTTTCAATTTATTTTACCAAGATTCATTGCTAGAATCACTATCTAGGGCAGCTATAGCCTTAAAGAATGTATTTCTTAAATAATAAGACTTGAAAGTGGAAATTATTCCTGACCCATGGACTGCAGAATGAATGTTGTATTAGCAGGCATGAAAACAACATTAATATCCTTGTACATTTCCACCAGAGTGCTTGTGTGTCCAGATGCATTGTCAATTAGCAGTAATATTTTGAAAGGAACCTTTTTTTTTCTGAGCCGTAGTTCTCAATGGGAGGCTTAAAACATTCTGCAAACCATGCTATTTACTGATGTGTTGTCATCAGGCTTTGCTGTTCTATTTATAGAGTACAGGCAGAGTAGATTTAGCATAATTCTTTTATTTTTTAGAGAGGGAATCTCACTCTGTCACCCAAGCTGGTCTCAAACTCCTGACCTCAAGTGATCCTCCCACCTCAGCCTCCCAGGTAGCTGGGACTACAGGTGTACACCACCACTTCTGGCTTGATTTAGCATAATTTGAAGGGCCCAAGGAGGATTTTCAAATGGTAAATAAGCACTGGCTTCAATTTAAAATCACCCAGCTACTTACCACAGCCCCTAACAAGAGAGTTAGCCTGTGCTTTGAAGCTTTGAAGACATTGACTTCTCCTCTACTTACGAAGTTCCTAGATGGCATCTTCTTCCAGTAGAAAGCCGTTTTGTCCACATTGAAAATCTGTTGTCTAGTGTAGCCACCTTTATCAATGATCTTAGGTAGATGTTCTGGATAACTTGGTGCAGTTTCTATATCAGCACTTGCTGCTTCATCTCACACTTTTATGTTTTGGAGATGGCTTTTTCCCTTAAAGTTCATGAACCAACTTCTGCTAGCTTCAAACTCTTCAAGCTTCCTCACCTCTCTGTCTTCATAGATTTGAAGAGAATTAGGGCCTTGATCTGGATTAGGCTTTGGCTTAAGAAAATGTGGTGGCTTATTTGATCTTTTCTTCAGACCACTAAAACTTTCTCCATATCAGCAAAAAGGCTGTTTCACTTTCTTATTATTCATGTGTTCACTGGAACAGCATTTTTATTTTCTTCAAAAACTTTTCCTTTGCATTTACAACTTGGTTGTTTGGCATAAGAGGCCTAGCTTTCAGCCTATCTCACCTTTTTTTGTTTTGAGATGGAGTTTCACTCTTGTTGCCCAGGCTGGAGTGCAACGGTGCGATCTAAGCTCACTGCAACCTCTGCCTCCCGGGTTCAAGCCATTCTCCTGCCTCAGCCTCCCAAGTAGCTGGGATTACAGGCATGTGCCACCACACCTGGCTAATTTTGTATTTTTAGTAGAGACAAGGTTTCTCCATGTTGGTCAGGCTGGTCTTAAACTCCCAGCCTCAGGTGATCCGCCTGGCTCAGCTTCCCAAAGTGCTGGGATTACAGGTGTGAGCCACCGTGCCCAGCTGAATTATCTTTTAATTAAACTTCTTGACAAAGAGAAACATCATTTTTGCATTTTGTTTTATTCAAAGGCATGGGGTTGACTCTCCAGTGGTTTAAGTGGGTCCTCAACTTGGGAGGAGAGATTCATTCATCATTTTTTAACCCAAATCAAAGATTTAATGTAATCATTCTATGTCATTACCCAGATTAAACTGTTAATTTTAGTAACCACATTTTAAATCCCAGTCTAATTTTTAAATGCAAACCATTAAGATGAATTCATAAGAGTAAATTCTACTCATTACCTAGTACATAATGACAGCACTGATACTCATTTGGCAGCTTCCCAAACTATCCTTCCCTCTAAATATTGGTACCTGTGCCCTTGCCAGAGGATAACATATCTTGTATTATATAAACCTTGAAATTTAACAACTACAACTTTGTAACTACATCCAAATTACTATCTGGTGAATTAGATTACCACACAGTCTTTGACACTCTTCCTATGAGAGATGGGGTCTATGTCCCTTTCCTTTGACACTGTGGGGTTTGTATTTAAACCATTAAGTTGTCAAAGAGTGGTTAAAAAGCAATAAATAAACAAAATATTATCCACATTCAATTAGGACTTGCCACCCTATGCCATCCACAGATTTCTGTAATCAGGTGTCAACTGAAGTCTTTCAAAATCTAGGTTAGATTGACCTGAACCCCTAAACTCATGAAATACTATGGATATTCAAAGCCTTTTTCCAAATATCTACAAATTCTTAGCAGTTTATATTCTCATCTTGGCCTTTAAGTTCTTATGTATTCTTGTGCTGTATCTGTTATATAATCATCATACTAAATATGAAATTCAGCTCCCTCATCAATTTCCACACCAAAAAATTTCACTCACATCAAGCATTCATAAATTCAGTACAGTGTGAAGAAGGATCTTTCTTTTTTTCTTCCTTCCTTCCCTCCTCCCTTCTCCCCTACTTCCTTCCTTTTTCTCCCTCTTTTCTTCTCTTTCTCTCCCTTTTTCTTTGCTTCCTCCATCCTTCCCTTCCTTTTTTTCTCTATCTCCCCCCACTTCCTTTCTGAAAAGACAAATTGTGAAGTTGCATCAAAACAAACAAACAAACAAGCAAACAAGCACCCTTTCATGAAATGTCAGCTCCACCATTCTCAAAACTCATTTTGCCCCTGCCACCAGTGGAGCATTTCACTGATCATTAATCTTGTACAGTCTCAGCCTTTATTCATATTTCTGGCTTCTCTCCAAAGTAACTTTCCCTTTTTTTCTTTTCCCCCTCCCTATATTCAAACATATAATAACAAAAATCTCTCCATTCCTCATACAGAATCATTTCCCACATCATCCGATTGCTAGAGGCAGTCACTATTCATTCCCTCATAATGTGTACAATATCAAGAGGGCTTGTCAAGGATTTTCCCATAGAACTCCTTCCTTAGTCTTAGTGAGGAACGCTAGGGCCTGTAGTTAGATAACATTTCATTCACCTTGTTATACTTCAGAAGTTCTCATTCGTGTCTTCAGTCATTTATTAGCTCAGTGTTTCTCAAACTTTAGCATGCATAAGAGGACGCAGAGGGCTATCCTCTACCTCCAGAGTTCCTGATTCAGTAGGTCAGGGTGGGTTTGAGAATTTGTGTTTCTAAGAAGTTCCCAAGTGATGTTCATGCTATTGGTGTGGGGACAACACTGTGAGGACCACTTGTTTAAAGCCCATCCACAGATTCCCGGTAACAATTTCTGGATTAGAGTGCTGCATAGGAGGTTACTGGTTGGATGCTGGTGGAACAAAAAGGAAAATAACAAAGTTTGTCTGGGTCTTCTTCCAAATCCAAGTCTGATTTGAATAGCTTCATCTAGAAGAGTTAGAAATGTTTCTAAGCTTATTTTACTAATTATACTTTTCACGATTGGCTTTCTTTTCATTTCTTAATTATGTTGAAAGTGGAGATGCAAAAATGCTGTGAAATTTATCATACAACCATTTGTAAGCACAGATAAATCCACAGCTGGACTCAAGGCTTTACAAAGTTTAAAACAGCATTCCTTATGAAACAAAGTTCTATAAAAGCCATTTTTTTTTTTTTTTTTTTTTTTTTTTTTTTTTTTTTGAGATGGAGTCTCACTCTGGCATTCAGGCTGGGATGCAGTGGCACCGTGCTGTCTCATTGCAACCTCTGTCTCCTGGGCTTAAGCAATTCTCTTGCCTCAGCCTCCCGAGTAGCTGGGATTACTACAGGCGCCCACCACCAGGCCTGGCTAATTTTTAAATATTTTTAGTAGAGACAGGGTTTACACCATGTTGGCCAGGCTGCTATCGAACTCCTGACCTCAGGTAATCCACTTGCCTCGGCTTCCCAAAGTGCTGGGATTACAGGCATGAGCCACCACTCCCAGCCAAAGCCAATTTTAAAAAGAACCTATATGGCAAATAATTATTCTTGCTGCACTTTATGAAAATAATCAGGCCAAGTATAATAAAACCAAAACTTATTCAGCAATCAGTCCTAACACAATTTGTCTTTAGTAAAAATGAAAGACTGGAGAAAGAAATAAATATATTTCAAAAAAGCATAGTGAGCCTGTGGTTAGATTCTAGTCTTGTTCATGTTTTTGAGTTTGTTTTTTTTTCCTGTAATTTGGACTGATTTCTAAATTCTTTCCAAGCAACGAGTCCCCAAACTAACATTTTCACATTTTTCTTCTATTTTTTTTGTTAAGGTCAATAAAATTACTACTACTTTTTTTCCTGAACCCTGTAAGCTAAAGCTTGTTCTGTGCAACGCAGGCAAGAAGAACAAGTCAGATTGCCACTGTCTTCCTCTTCTGACACTAAAGATGTTAACATCTGGATAGATTTTGCCCAAAATTAACCTGTTTTTCTTCTGTTTCCACAAAAATATCTCATTAAAAATCCGTTTTTTCGCTTTGTATGTCAGACAATGGACATATTCATTTAGATTTCAAATGACATTTAGATTTCGATCCCTTCTTATAAGCATTGCTAACTGGCATTGAGCATTTTATTATCACCAGGTATATTCAACAGAGATTCTGATGGTTAAAGTTTATGTCTTCCAGGCTACCACAGTTCCAGACAAAAATGGTAATTGGCCCAAAGGTTCCAGCCTGTGCCACTGCAGGAAGGATTGAGTCCCTATAAATCATTAGATAAGATAGTGAGAGATTTCTATACCTCCAGAGCAGATAGAGATGACAGCCTTTGTTCAGGATGAAGCAGTTACAGAGATGAAATCACTGTCCTTCTACAACCTTTAGGTTTTTAGGATTAAGGAGGAGTGTATAGTCTCTTAGGAGAGATAAAAGGGACTTCAGCAGGACTTGTGTTACAAGATACAGACCACAAAGACTGCTGATAAAACAGGATGTGGTAAAGAAGTCTGCCCAAACCTGCCAAACCTGACAAAACCAAGATGGGGATAAAAACAATTTCTGGTCATCTTCACTGCTCATGATACACTAATTATAATATATTAGCATCATGACAGTTTACAATTACAATTACGGTTAAAAATACAATGGCATTGTCCTGAAGCTACCTTTTATGATCTGAAAGGGAGAGGAACCCTCAATTCTGGGAATGCTTTCCCAGAAAACTCATGAATAATCTCCTTGTTTAGCATATAATTAAAAAATAACCATAAGTATAGTCAGTCAAGCAGCCCATGCTACTATCTGCCTATGGGGTAGCCACCCTTTTAATCCTTAGTTATTAAAATTGCTTTCACTTTACTCTGTCAGCTGTCTTGAATTCTTTCTTGCACGAAGCCAAGAATCCATGACCTTCCAAGCTGAGTTCCAATTTTGAGGTTTGCCCCACGACATCTTTGGCTTATGAATGCAATCTGATTAAGATCCAGCTTAAAATTATAATCATGTAAGTCAGCTCTACTACACAGTGTTGAGCACAGGAATCAGAATTCATGTCCTGAATTGCCCTAGGCTTGTAGTCTGAAGTTGTTGTCTCCCTTTTTGCAGGGGTCCATGGTAGGACTTCATTTTGTTTATATGGATTAACTGCTGAATGAATTACCTACAGCAATTCTTAAGATAGGCCATTTTCTTTCATTTAGTAAAACTTTGCTTTCTTAGTTTGTCAATGCTTAGTATGCCAACATTGGGGGGCCGGTATAGTCTGGTCTTTGAGCATAGGGGCTTTGTGTCAGACTGCTGAACTCACAATCCCGGTTTCACTAGCCCTGTAACACTGGCCTAACTATATAACCTATGTCTCAGTTTCCTCATCAATAAAAGGTGAGAAATATATGCATTTTCCATCATATTTCACTGGCCACAGCAATTTTCAGCATTCCATCTGATTTCAAGGAAATGAGGCAGTGTAATATGATCATGGGCCCAGAAGGGAGAGAACCATCAAAAACTGGTGATGAGCACTGACGGTTACCACAATGGACTGGGCAATCAAATAGCAAGTTATGTTAGAATTGTGTTTAAAATCAGAGCAAATGAGTTCAATATATGAACTCTAGTACATGAATTTGTGGTTGATTTGACTTTTGTTTATTTCCTGATTCTCTTCTGTGTTTCAGGGTTGTGTTTGATAGCTATGATCTCCAAATAAGTGAGATTATAGTATGTGTTTATTAAATATTGTTTATATTTAACATACATAGTACATAGAGTATATGGCCATTAAGTACTATTTCTTTGACTAAGTATATTTTGATACCATAGAAGAAAATTATTTTAAGTTAAGGAAAATGATTGGCTTATTTTTATTATATAACTTTTGGGAAATGCTTTGTTATTAATTTAATCATTGCAATGTCCTTAAGGTGAAAGTAATAGCCTATTTCTTTTGAAAGCGTTGCATGTGATAATGAGTCTTCTGATTTTTTAAGTTTTTAGTATTCTCCTATAAAAGATCTCAGGCATTAACACTTAAATTAAAAAGGTTTTAATGATTAATTCTTAGTGAGATTAAATATGGGTCTATACATATGCATATTGGACTATAATTTATAACTATTTCAAAATAAGTGTTCCATTCCCACAATTGCATTACTCCTCTCATTCTGTTTTAAAGTGAGGCTGTTTTTCTTAATCATGTAGGTTATTAAATGTATTAATGTTTCACAAATGCTTTTCTAATGAACTCCTTGCTTACTTGCTTTTCTTGTTAAAAAGAACAGAGAAGAACATAGCATTCTTTGGGGATAATTGAGAAACTTGGATTGGTTACTGCTGTTTCTGAAACAACTATAATATGTGCCAAATGGTTTTCAAATCTATAATTTATATAACTAGAGCTTTTAGTAGTCTGATTTCACTTAAGACCGTACTTCTGAGTAGCATGTTATTAAATATTTATACGTACTGATTTTCCATTCCTCTACCCCCATGGTTTTTGAATAATCAAAAGGGTTACCATTATGATTTGACAGAGAGATACATTGCTTATTTGCATCGGATATGCAGGAACACCATGGAGCATTTTATGTTTGAAACAGCACAGCTCTGCTGGGAGCTCCTTTTGAAGTAAAAGGAGTAAGGAGAGGCCAGGCCTAGTTTGGGCTACTGTCAAACTTACTAGGGCCACAGGAGGACTGGTCACCAGGGATGAAATAAAAATGAAAAGGGCAATTTCCAATTTATCTGGGCCAAGGTTGGTGGCCGTGGAGATCAGATTAGATGAGAGTAAATCAGGGAATCACATCAGTGCAATCTGGGGTGTACTGATGAATGAACCATTTATTCAATCAAGACATATCCATTGAAGATTTAATTTGTGCCCAGAACTGTGCAGTCACTAAACAGGAAAACATACCAGTTGAAATAACTGCTACAAAGTCAAGTAGCAAAAGGCTAAAAGAAACCATGGGAGGAGGTGGGAAGAGTGGCAGGGAGTGGCAGGGAAGTTGATTAGGGATGACCTCTTTGAGGACATGCTATTTAAACTGAGACCTAGAAAATGATAAAGAACCAGACAGCCAAGGGGTAGGGGAAGAGCACTAGGCAGAAGGAGCAGTCACCTTTGTGTGGTGTCAGGGCATGTGAGTGGGCAGGGGAAAACGGAGAGCTGGGCACAGGCCCAGTCCTAAAGGGCCTTTTAGGCTGATAAGGACTTTATTAGAGTCCATGGGAAGCCACCCAGGACTTCAGGTAAGAGGCTGACATTGTCTCTTTAGTTTTCCAGTCATTATGACATTGGAAGGCCCTAATGTGTCGCTCCTCAATTATACCTCACCATAGAGGTGACCACCACTCTGACTTTCGTGGCATTCATTCCCTTGGTGCAGTATGCAGTTTTGCCTGTTCTTGAACTTACATAAATGGATTCAAATTACATGTAGAACATGGCCCTGGCTGTGTAGAGGGTGGATTGGAGGTGGGCGAGAGTGGATGCAGGAGGGATAACAGTGGCTGGACCAGCATGGTGGACAGGAGACTCCAATCTGTGGAGACAATGCACAGAGATCTTAACAACAACAACAACAAAAGCTGCACTCAGGGAGGAAAGGACCAGAACCACAGAAGCACTCAGTCCCAGGTCGCAGTCCCTGCAGGAGGGAGCCATACACCAGAGCCCACCAAAAACGGGGAGGGAAGGGATTTAAATAAGACTGCCTGGGAAGGTGGCACTGAATAGTACAAATAAAACCTGAAGTTGTAGAGAGAACAAGCCATGTGACTATCAAGAGGAGAGGGTGTAGGGTGCAAGTGCCAAGGTCCTATGGTGCGAATGTGCCCAGCTTGTTCAAGGAAAAGCAGAGGCCAGTGGGACAGAGTGAGGAAAGGGAGAATAACAGGAGGTCATAGAGGCGCCAGGCATTAGATCACAGAAGTTTTGGAAACCATCATAATTTGGCCTTTTGCAAAACAAAAGTGTAGGCACTTGCTGGAGATTAAAAAGTTTCCCAAAGGCAGGCTCATCAAATTGGGTCCAGTACACTTGCTAAATTAAGGAGCATTTTCCTCCTTTTCAAAGAGATAAAAGCAGCCTTCCCCTCATCTCTGTCAAGCTCAGGGGCTGCTGTCAGCCCCACAGACCTATGAGATAGATCATTTTCTTTGGGCGAATCTCATTCCTTGGCAATCTGGGTATAAGTCCTATCTCCCCACCACACACACCCCACAAACAAATATCTGCTGCTTGCTAATCAGTGTCTGGTTTTTAAAATGGCATTTTAGCCTTTATTCTTATTTCATTCCACAGGATGAATTTAATCACTTACAGGGATTTGAATGTGAGATCTGGAGATGGGTCTGTCTGATGGGGCCAAATCTGGAGGTTCCAGACAATGGGAAAAGCATTTTAGGGTGGGACACACTTTTGGAAATAGATGTATACAAATAGAAGGTTTGAAAACTTCTTTATGTCCATCACCTGGTGATGTTCGATGACCGGAAAGGGAAGGAGCTAAACAGGTAAATGTTTCTCCAGTCTCTGCTCTGGGCCCAACACCTCAGCCAATGTCCTAGTTGGCTGCTCTTTGCCTCCATTCCAAGAGCAGGTGTTTTGGCGAGAAAGTGTTGATTACCTGCTTGGGCTTAAGTGCCACAGAGTTTATAAATATATGTGATATACACATTTAGGGCATGGGGAAGGGGGTGGGGGCTTTTATGCTCTTTGTTTTTAGGTGCCAAAGACCTTCTGAAATGCCTCCTTGAGTGTCTAAAGTCAGGCCTCTCCTCTTTCCACCGGGCAGGGAAAAGGCAGGTTTTGTTTTACCCTTTGTTGATAAATGATAATTTACATATTTATAGGGTACATGTGTTTCTTACATGCAAAGAATGTGTAATGATCAAATCAGGGAAATTGGATGTATCTGCCACTGCCAGTGTTTATCATTTTTTATTTGTCGAGACATGTTGATCCCACTTCCCTAAGACTCTGCACCATCAAATACTTTCAGGCGGTCAGGGAGGGCCATGTGCAACAAAAGTCTCCCAAGTTGTCCCGGGGTATTTTAGATAATTAAAAAGCTTATTATTAATTATTTCACTTAAACCCACACATATATTTATACATATATACATATTTTTTATTGCTTTAAGACTGTACCTACAGTAAGTCCTTTTGGAAAGACCTGACCTGACTTTTAAGGCCATAAAGAAGGCAGGTGCTGGGATGGAGACACTCAGAGCCAGAGCCTGGCTAGCATCTTCATGACACTCAGATGACTGACTCGTGAGAGCTGGCGTGGGCCCTGAGCTTTGAAGGGCTCTACTGTGTCTCTTCCATCCTGGAAAGAAGATTTCGTGGATTTCTAGGAACATGTCATTCAGATTATATTCCAGGTACCTGGGATCAGCCAAACTAAATTCCAGGTATTTCAAATTCCCCCAGGAATCTCAAATGCCCCAAGCCCGTTGCCAGAACCTGCAGGGGCTTCTCCACGAGATTTGGACTCCTCTGGATGCAGCTGTGTGTCGGGGGGTGACCGAGTTTGAAATGTGCAGAATACAGAGCTCACACCGTACAAACCCATCACAGTGTGGGGCGGGAGCTAGGGAGAAGGGGAGGTGGGTAACTCCAATGTCTTTTCAACAGTTTGTAGGCTTCGTTCCTTCCGACTGGATTTGGGTGTGATTTGCCACCTTCTGAAAGCAGCATCCCAGTACTGTACCCTTATGAGAGCACTAATAAGATGCTGAACACTGTGCCTAAAGTGAATGTCAGTTTCTTACTTGGCTGACTATAAACACGGCTTTCATAAGCCAATGTTTTACAAGGGAAGCCAGCTGGCTTTCTGTTCCACTACAGAAAGCTGTTCTCTTTCTCACATTGTGGAGTAACTGACCTGAGTCAACTAACTTAGACTTAGCGCCTGCTTCAGAAAAAAGTGAGCTGCCAGAGCCCAACAGAGACACTGGCTATTACTCCTAGGATCTGTACTGTAAAACCAAAAGCATTAGGGTTGAAAGAAACAGTTTCCGTACTGACAAGTTAGTAATTTTCAGTGATGTAAAAGAGGAGGAGGACAATACATTTCCAAGGGTGCTTTATTCAGTTTGAGCTTTTAAATCAATGGGCATGTCTTCATTATTTACCCTTAATTACTATCATCACAGTCTCATAAACCAGAAGCATGCCCCCTGGTGTAGAAAACAGGCCCTTCACCTTGGCTCTCTTCCCACTTCCAACAGGGCAGCCAAGGGCTCCAGTGGTAAATGCCCTCCTGCAATTGATAGGACATTCCTTAAAAAAGCCCTTGTAGTACAATCTGTACAACATGGCCGTTTGAAACAGATAGATCTGAGCTTCAATCCTGGCTCTGCTTCTAGCTGTGAAATGCAAGCCACAAAGCCCCTCTCAGCAAGTTTCTAAACCTTTCTGAGCCTCAATTTGCTCACTTGTCAAATGGGATTGATACTGTGTACTTCATGCTGTTTTGGTGAAGGTTCAATGAAATACATATGCAAAACACAAAATGCCTGACACATAAGCATTTAATAAATGTAGCATTTTAAAAAGCACAAAACTAACAGCAAAAGCAGAAGAAATAACAAGAATGTAAGTTAATGAAAGAAAAAATTTAAACAAACCAGAACAAATGCACCCAAGTAACAGTTAATTCTTAATGCTACCATGGACACTGCTTTAAGTTGCTCCAAACGTTCTGCTTAGTGTTTGGGAAGTCTTATCCAGGACCTCAAAGTATGTTCCGCAGACCATGACAGTGATGGCAAATCATTTGAGAGCAGATTTGATTTTGGAAAACCACCAAAAATCATTTAACAGAAAATAAAAACATGGTCAACTTTTCATTTTAAAAAAGTATGATTATGAAATACTAAGACAAATTTTGTCTCCACAGCTGCCAGAATGATCTTATTAAAATGTCAAACTTATGTTCCTCTCCTGCTGAAAACTCTTCAATGATTTGCTACCGCTTTTAGAATCAAGTTCAAATTCCTTCGTGTAACACAAGCATCCTTTGTGATCTGGTCCCTGGTACCTCTCCAACCTCAGGCCCTGCCTCTCCTCTGGTGTGCCCTTTTCCCTAGCTGCACTGAGGTGCTTGAACGGCATGCTACTTCAGTTCTCTCTACTTCTACCCATGACTTTCCTTCTCCCTGGAGCATTCCTGCTAGTCTTTAAAAATTGTATAGCTCTCTGCTACCTGTCACTCTGAAAATGCCTTTTCTGCAAAGCAGCTATGTCTGACTTTGAACAAGATGCCCCTCCTCTATGCTTCCCCTAATGTATCTACCTCTTTCCTGGAGTTCATTACATTTTATAGTAATCACACTTTCATTTGTCTCTGTCCTCTATTAGCCTGAAATCACATGAGGTTGTACTACAGCTTATGAAATTTACATAGTCATAGCCTACTCTATGCTGTTTTGGTGAAAATTGAGTTCTTGGCACATAGTAGGTGATCCATTCATAACATTAATGGTTATTTATCTTACAAATCTCATGGTTTCCATTAAATAGTTTCAAAAATATTTAAATATTAGAAGTAGTACATAGACTCCCCTGTTGACTATTTGCAGAGAAGCACCATTTGTGCATATACATAAGTTCTTTTTTGTGGCTGTTAAAAAATTACCTTACTGGATTCTGGTATAAAATGATATCTGATGAAGAAAATAGTAGTGGAATATCACCCTAAGTATAAAACAAATATCCATATATATATATCCCGAGCACATAAATTTATTGAGATAAATAAACAGATAAACAAAGAGAAGAGACAAATAACCCATACAAAAGAATTCTAAATAATATACGTATATAATTCCTCTTCAAGGAGGTGAAGCATAACTCCCCACTCCTTAGGTGTGAGCTGTGCATAGTGACTTCCTTCTGAAGACTAGAGTGTAGAAAGAGGAAAAAAGAGTAACTGTATGGTGGGGAAACCTAACAAGCACTACTTCAGCCAGATGATCCAGGTTAATGACAATCGTGGAAAATCATTTTGATAGTATGTACCCTTGATATGATGTTATTAAAATAGCACTTCACCTCTGTGTCTTCCTCTCCCATAATTTTGTTTTAATCATGAGGAAAACATTGAACAAATTCTAACAGAGGGACACTCTACGAAATACCTGACCAGTTTAGTCAAAATGGTCAAGGTCATTATTTATCCTTCATTACTGTCATCACAGTCTGAAAACGGTCAAGGTCATCAAAAATGAAACGTATGAAAAACTATCACAGCCAGGAAGGGCCTAAGGAGAAATGATGAATAAATGTAATAGGGTATCCTGAATAAGATCCTGATACAAAAAGGGAATATTAGGTTAAGTCTAAGGAAATATGAATCAAGTATGGACTTTAGTTGATAATAATATAGCTATATGGTTCATTAATTGTGACAAATGTACCATATTAATGTTAAATTTTAATAATAGAGGAAACAGGCCAGCCACGGTGGCTTATTGCCTGTAATCCCAGCATTTTGGGAGGCCGAGGCAGGTGGATCACCTGAGGTCAGGAGTTCAAGACCAGCCTGATAAATACGGCAAAATCCCGTCTCTACTAAAAAAAAAAATACAAAAATTGGCTGTGCATGGTGATGGGCACCTGTAATCCCAGCCACATGGGAGGCTCAGGCAAGAGAATCGCTTGAACTCAGGAGGTGAGAGGTTGCACTGAGCCGAGATCATGCCACTACACTCCAGCCTGGGCGATAGAGTGAGACTCCATCTCAAAAATAACAACAATAAAAAAAGTAGAAGAAACTGGGTATGAAGTATAACGGAACTCTGTACTATCCTTTGTACTTCCCAATTTTTCTGTAAATCTCAACTGTTCTAAAATACAAAGTTTATTTCTAAAAAATGATACCCTATGGCTGATTCTCCATGTAGGTTCTCCCACTTTCCACAAAATGCCTAAATAAAAACCTAGAAACCATCAGTCACTAAAATTGATAACCTACTACTAGAATCTGAGAAGAATTTTCACCAAGTATAAGGCAGATGCAGCTGAATTGAGAAAAATAACTAGTGGCTTAACCATGCTTCATCTCCCTGCCCCAAAATAAGGCAGTTTCCCGTGGCCTGAAAGATGGGAAGGCATTGTTCTGGAAGCGGTCCCCAGAGGGCAGTGTTCCTTTCTCTACTGTGTGAGCTGTCGCTCAGAGACCTAGGATCTATACTAACCAGAAAATTAACCAGTTCACCTTTTACTGAATGGCAGCTGTTTTTGAAGTATTCTCTTTCATCTTGTGGGAGACAGTCACTGCAAATAAAGTTCCATATGATGGTGTAGGGTGGGGGATGTTATAAGTAACTACTACTGTTGATATTATGTGAGCACAGTGGTAAAGATTTTATTGGCGTTAATTCATTTTATTCTCATAACAATCCCACAAGGTTGGGAAATGAGAAAAATGAAGCGCAGAGAAACTGACTTGCCTTGAGATGCACAAGTAAAAAAGAGCACAGCTGAAATTAGACTCCTAACAGTCTCAGAACAAAGTTAAAAAAACTTAAGAATAATCCTAACAGTCTAATTTTTTTTTTTTTTTTTGAGACAGGGTTTTGCTTTGCCTCTCAGGCTATGGCACAATCATAGCTCAGTTCAGCCTTGAACTCCAGGGCTCAAGGGATCCTGCCACCTCAGCCTCTTGAGTAGCTGGGACTACAGGTGCATGCCAGCATGCAGGCTAATTTTTTTTCCTTTTGTAGAGATGAGAACTTGCTATGTTGTCCAGGCTGGTCTCAGACTCCTGGCTTCAAGCAATTCTCCCACCTTGACCTCCCAAAGTGCTGGAATTACAGGTGTGAGCCACCGTGCCCAGGCTCTAACAGTCTAATTTTAAAGTCTAACCTTTTAATTACCTAACTGTAGTTCATTAAAAAACCCTAGTAGCTGTGTATGCTGAGGATTGAGATTCTTGTACTTTAATTATAATTTTTATTTGTATTTTACTATACTTGATCCACTCAACAAATATTTCTTACTGTGTGCTGCTGGTACTAGGGACATAATAGTGAACCAGACCAACAGATGCATCTCTATAAATAGGGATCCAGAATCCACTGAGACCTAATTGGGGATAGAATATTCCATTTCAGCCTAGCAGGAGTACACTAGATCTGTGCCTACATGCTAGATGCTGAGAATCAGCCTAGTAACTAAATATTAATACATGAGTTTGCTCCCCTTTTGTATATCTAACCAAGGAGATTCAACAGGACATAAGTGGACTACAAAAGAGCCCAAGGACAACCCCAAAGTCTTGCCTGTTGGCAAACACTGCAGTCCAAGAAAAGGAGAGAAGCACCCTGAAAACCCAGAGAGAATGTTTTAATACATCTGATAATTGTTCATGCATGCAAGATTTTAGAAATCTTATGCTTAGTATCTTCATAAGATACAAGAATAAAGAACATCATTGAAACTGGATCAGAGAAACAGATAGGCAAAATAGGTTTGAATGAAATTTATAAAACAAACAGAAGAATGAGTTAACATAGTGCAACTGTCATTTGCTCAGGGTTGTTGCTCCTGAATGTATCCATAGTAGCCCCGTATTTTTAGTCACTTTTTATTAAAACACCCTGCTTCATTTTCCTTATGATACAGTATAATCAATTTATCTTGGTAATTTATTTGTTTGCTTGTCTACTGCCTGTCTTACTAGAATATAAGGTTCATGAGAATATGAATATTGTTTGATTTTTAACTGCTGAGTTCTCAGTACCAGGAATAGTGTCTACCACAAAGTAGAAGTTCAACAAACATTTACTCAGTGAATGAATACACAGACAACAACAGAGATGGATAACATGTGGAAGAGTTTCAAGAGAACTCAAATTATAATAGCAGAATTTAAATCCACTCTGGAGTTAAAGATTTTTTTTAATGCAAGAGCTCAGAATCAACAAATCAATGGAAAAGAACATACACCAGAAATGGCCAACACTTATTTTTTAAACAATGGTGCCAAAGTGATCCCATGGAAAAGAAGTTTTTAATAAGTGATAAATATTTTATTTAAAAAATGAACCTCAATGGCTATCAAGATGGATCACAGTGCAAAACGTAAAAGCTAAAACCAGAAAGCTTTTAGAGGAGAAAACAGTACAATATATTCTTGATTTGTGGGTAGGCAAAGGTTTCCTAGATCACTAGTAGCAAAAGCTTTACATTTAAAAACTGATAAATTAGACTTCATCAAAGCTAAAAACATCTTCTCATCAAAAGACACCATGAAAAAATGAATAAGCAAGCTGCATATCGGGTGAAAATATTGACAATACATATATCTGACCAGGGACTAGTATCCAGGGTGTATAAAGAACTCCTTCCACTCAGCAATAAAAAGACAAGCAATCCTATTAAAAGTGGGCAAAAAATTGGACAGCTCACAAAAGAAGATATCCTAATGGTAAATAGCATATAGAAGAGTATAACATGTTCAGTCATAAGGGAAATGAAAATTAAAGCCACAATAGAATATGATACACTTACCAGAATGGCTAAAATTAAAATCAATGATAGTATTAAATACTGGTAAGACTGTGAAACAGTTAAAACTTTCATAGTTACTTGATAGAAGTGTACAATGGTATAGCCATTTTGGAAAAATATATATCTAGAAATTCTTATGAAACTAAACATATACTGACCTCTTGATCAAGTAATACTAGGTATTAGCCCAAGAGAAATCATAATGTTCACAAAAATCATATGTTCACAAAAATACTTATACAAAAATGTTCATAGAAGCTTTATTCATATAGCCCCAAACTGGAAATAGCCAAAGTATTGATCAAGAAGAGAATGGATAAACTGTGGTATAATCATATAATAAAATGTTACTCAGCAATTAAAAAGATCAAAGTTATGTACCTAACCTGGACAAACATCAAATGCATTATGGTGGTTGAAAGAAGCCTTACCTAAAAGAGTACATACAGTATAATTGAATTTACATGAAATTCTGGAACTGGTGAATCTAATCTATGGTGAAAAAAATCAGAACAGTGATTGTGTGTGGGGGTATCACTGGTATCCTGGGGACAGCGCACAAGGGAGCTTTCTCAGATGATAATATATCAAGACATTTTTTTCCTATAGAGAAATAACAAAATTGTTGTTTTAAGCTAATACATTTTGGGGCATTTTGATATGCCAGATTAGATTATCAAAACAAAAAGATTATGCCTAACCAAATGTTATGAATACATATATTCATTCTAAAAAAAAGCACTTGCATAAATTAAAAAAATTGCTAAGATAATGTAACTAAAAATCTACAATACATGAACAAAAGCTAGGAAACTATAGGGAAAGTGCATACTCCAATTCTTTTTAATAGAGTAAGAAATTAAAAGAAAATGGCTCATTTTTGTCTTTATTAACTAGAGAAATATTGATTAAAGAATGCTTTTGAGAAAAAATGAGAATAAATAATTTTCATTTCATGTAAGGAGTAAAAGAAACCAAGCAAAATATAGTCCATACAGTAAAATTCAGAAAAAGCAAAGCATAAGAAAGTAAAAGCTCGGCTAGCATAAGATAAAATAAAGTTGTAAAACCAAATCCCTCATTAAAAGCAGAGTCTCAGATTAGATTAAAAATTATATTCAGAGCAGTGAGATTATATCAATTATAAAAAAGAAATCTCCCAACAACAACAACAACAACAAAGAGAGACCAGGAGCAGATGGATTCACAGTTGAATTCTACCAAACATACAAAGAACTAACACCAATCCTCCTGAAACTCTTACAAAAAATTGGAGAGGGGATTCTCCCTAACATTTTCTACAAGGCCAGTATCACCCTGATACCAAAGCCAGACAAGGACACAACAACAACAAAAAAGAAAATTACAGACCAATATCCCTGATGAACATAGACACAAAAATCTTCAACAAAATACCAGCAAATCAAATCGAATAGTACATCAAAAAGATAATATACCATGATCAGGTGGGATTTATCTCAGGGATATGAGAATGGTTCAACATATGCAAATCAACAAGTGTTATAAAAAACACAAACCATAAGATCATCTCAATACATGCAGAAAAAGCACTCACTAAAATTCAGCATCCCTTCATGATAAAAATCCTCAACAAATCAGACATAGATGGAACATACCTCAATATAATAAAAGCCATATACAACAAATTCAAAGCCAACATCATACTTTATGGAGAAAAATTGAAAGCATTCCCTCTGAGAACGGGAAGAAGACAAGGATAGCCAAATGCAGAAGAATGAAATGGGACACATACTTCTCACAAAAGATAAAAATTAACTCAAGATTGATTAAAGACCTAAATGTAAGATCTCAAACTATAAAAATCTTAGACAAATGCCTAGGAAAAACTCTTCTGGACATTGGGCTAGGCAAAGAATTTATGACCAAGCCCTCAAAAGCAAAGGCAACAAAATCAAAAATAGATAAGTGGGACTTAAGCCAAAAAGTTTCTGTACAGCAAAAGAAACAATCAACAAGGTAAACAAACAACCCACAGAATGGGAAAAAATTTTTCAAATTATGCATCTGACAAAAGGCTAACATGCAGAATCCATAAGTAACTCAAAGAATTCAATAATAAAAACAACCTCATTAAAAAGTAGGCAAAGGACATGTAAGTGTGCAACAAATACATGAAAAAAATGCTTAACATCAGTAATCATCAGAGAAATTCAAATTAAAACCACGAGATACCATTTTACACCAGTTAGAATAGCTATTATTAAAAAGTCAAAAAACAACAGATATTGGCAAGGAGGCAGAGAAAATGTAACACTTATACACTGTTAATGAGAATTGGTAAATTTTTATGGAAAACAGTATGAAAATTTCTCAAAGAAGTAAAAATAGAACTACCATTCAATCCAGCAATCCTACTACTGGGCATATACCCAAAGGGAAATAAATAATTATAAAGATACCTGTTCCCATCACATCACTATTCACAATATCACAGATATGGAATCAACCTAAATGTCTATCAGTGTAGGACTGGGTAAAGAAAATATGAGATATATATATATATATATATCTCCACATAATCGAATACTATTCGGCCATAAAGAAGAATGAAATTATGTCTTTTGCAGTAACATAGATGTAACTGGAGGCCATTGTCCTAACACATAATTCAGAAACAGAAAAGGCAAATACCGTGTGTTCTCAGTTATAAGTTGGAACTAAAGAATGGGTACACATGGACATACAGTGTAGATTAATAGACATGGGAGGCTACAAAAGGTAGGAGGTTGGGAGAGGGTGAGGACTGGAAAATTACTTATTAGATACAACGTTCACTATTAGGGTGATGGGTATACTAAAAGCTGACTCACCATTACATAATATATCCATGTAAGAAATCTTTACTTGTACTCCCTAAATATATTTTTAATTTAAAAAATAAAAAATATATATTTCGATGCATGTAGTTTACAAAAAATATGCCTAAAACAAAATGACCCAGAAGTAAAAAGTAAAATAAAAAGATGAGTGGAGAATTATCATTTGAAAATATATCCTTAAGAGGATTTATCTAAAACCTCAGTAGAGGCTATGTCCCCTCTCAAATGCTCTTATGGCATCCTGTATTGTCTCCTTACAGAATTTATCCCAACTGTTACTATATTCTGGTTTGCATGATTTTTTTGGTCTGCCACCACACTCTAAGCTCTTTAAGGCAGAAATAAGTCTGCTTTGCTTACTGCCTTATTTCCAGTGCCCAGCACAATGCTTAGAAACAGGAAATATTCATTGAATGAATGTATTCTAGAAAAGAAGTAAAATAAAAGAGCAAGCACTGATAACAACATTAATTTCAAACTAAGTTGATTCCAAGGTCAAATCAATAAAAAAAAAGAGTAATTTTAAATCTATAAAAGAAACACCTCATGGTCTTGAACCTGTTTCTGCAAATAATATGAAATAAAAAATGCATAAAACAAGAAATATTAACCATTCAAGGAGAGAGATTGATGATAGACTAAAAATATGTTTAACTTCCTTCCTGACAAAATATCATGAAATTACCAAAGTGCTAATATCTGATACATCCAGATCAGCAGTGGAAAATAGAAAGGATTGACCAGCAGTTTCAACTTACAGATAGGTAAAGAAGACCTCAAAATATTATCACTGCCTTCATAACAAGAAAAAAAATGATAAAATAAAAATGATACTTGATTTTAAAGCTATCAAAGAGCGAGTGGGGGACAAAGGGAAGCCTAAACAA
This sequence comes from Sapajus apella, assembly GCF_009761245.1. Taxonomy (NCBI): domain Eukaryota; kingdom Metazoa; phylum Chordata; class Mammalia; order Primates; family Cebidae; genus Sapajus; species Sapajus apella. The sequence continues at coordinate 17,022,656 of NW_022436968.1, read as the reverse complement.
ATAAAATTCCAGTCAAGAGAAGCTTTTCATAGACCAATAAAGAGCAGTGACTGCTTCCATACCTGGGACCAACTGTTTACATAGTGGAGAGAAGAACCTGCTATCAGAAAGCAACTCCTAAACGGAGAAGAACAAGCAATTTTTCAAATGATAGTAGGGGTTGGCAAACAGATTGGTATCTAGAAGAGCCACAAATACAAAAGTAAATCTCTCAGCTTGAATATGGTCTGCCACAGGAATTTTGCTGTGAAATTGATGATGAGTGCAGGGCCAGAAAACTGAAATCTTACATTCTTGCACATGAGTAAGGTTCCAGGCCCTGCTGGACTTGATGCCAAAGACAACTAAAATGAACTATAGCTGCGATTCAAACCCCTCCCAGTTCAAATCCTGATTGTGACCAGTCACTCAATGCAGCCTGGGTGGTTGGGATTGGGTTGAAGGGCAAAGGGAAATCTTCATAATCTCTTGTGAAAGCAGAAATAAATTGAAACTAATAAAAAGCTTCAGCCAATCCCAGCTAAAGCATTGGAGATGGTCAACTTCTTATGATCATCCTCTCATTCTATATGTCTGATGTTTTTTAAAAAAATCACATATTCTCTCTATAAGGAATAGAACAAAACAAAAAATTTTATTTAGTTTAAACAAATCTAGTACAAATATTATTTACTTTTGTCCTATATAAGATGTTTAGTATGCAATAAATACTTATTAATACATACAAAAAAGTAGAAAAATGAGACCTATAATCAAGAGAATAAATAATCAGTACAGGCAGACTTACAGATGTTAGAATTAAAGACCAGGAATCCAAAATCACAATTATAAAGAATTATATGTTAAAAACGTACAGAAGGCCGGGCGCGGTGGCTCAAGCCTGTAATCCCAGCACTTTGGGAGGCCGAGGCGGGTGGATCACTAGGTCAAGAGATCGAGACCATCCTGGTCAACATGGTGAAACCCCGTCTCTACTAAAAGTACAAAAAATTAGCTGGGCATGGTGGCGCATGCCTGTAATCCCAGCTACTCAGGAGGCTGAGGCAGGAGAATTGCCTAAACCCAGGAGGCGGAGGTTGCAGCGAGCCGAGATCGCGCCATTGCACTCCAGCCTGGGTAACATGAGTGAAACTCCGTCTCAAAAAAAAAAAAAAAAAAAAAAAGTACAGAAGAAATTTTAGAATATATAGAAATATTTATAGAAGAAAACGTAGATATAATTAATAATAATTGGTAAGTGTCTGCAGAGAAATGAAACCTTAAAAAGGTACCAAGTCAAAATTTATAAAAGTGAAAAATGTCAGAGTGTCAGAGAATTGTGGGCCAATATCATTTGATTCAACATATATGCAGCTGCGTCCAGAAAGAGAGAGAGAATCGGAAAAATAGGTATTTGAAAAGATATTAGCCAAGTATTTTCTGAAATCAATGAAAGTTATCAACTCTTAGATCCAAGAAACTCAGTGAACCCCAAGCAGAAGAAACATAAAGTAAAACACATTTATGTACATCATAGTCAAATGACTGAAAAATGAAGATCTAAAAGGAAATGTTAAAAACAGTAAGGAACAAAAACATTACGTTTAAGAAAACAACAAAAATGATGGCAGAATTTTCACTAGTAACAATGGAAGCCAAAAGACAGTGGTATCTTAAAAGGGCTGAAAGAAAGAAAAAATTGTCAATCCAAATGATAAGGTAGTTAGCTTTAAGCAATAAGTTACCACTGATTTTGATTTCTTCTAAATACTTTTACATTTTCTATAACAATTTCATTGTTATAATTTAAAAACATTTTTATTTTTGTTATTATTATTTTTTTTTACACAGGGCCTTGCTCTGTCACCCAGGCTCGAGTACAGTGGCATGATCACGGCTCACTGCAGCCTTGAACTCCTGGGCGCAAGCAATCCTCCCACCCGAACCTCCCAAGTAGTTAGGACTACAAGTTCATGCCACCATACCTGGTTAACTTTTGTATTTTATAGAGATGGTGCTTCGCCATGTTGCCCAGGCTGGTCTTGAACCCTTGGGCTCAAGTGATCCACCCACCTTGGCCTACCAAAGTGCTGAGACTGTAGGCATGAGCCACTGTACCTGGCAAAAAGATTCTTCTGTTTTTTTTTTGAGATGGAATTTTGCTCTTGTTTCCCAGGCTGGAGTACAATGGCACTATCTTGGCTCATTGCAACCTCTGCCTTCTGGGTTCAAGTGATTCTCTTGCCTCAGCCTCCCAAGTAGCTGGGATTACAGGCATGTGCCACCACGCCTGGCTAATTTTGTATTTTTAGTAGAGACAGGGTTTCTCCATGTTGGTCAGGCTGGTCTTGAACTCCCAACCTCAGGTCATCCATCTGTCTTGGCCTCCCAAAGTGCTGGGATTACAGGCGTGAGCCACCACGCCCGGCCAGCAAAAGCATTTTTAAAAGAGCAAGTAAGACAAATATTGCATACGGGTTATACTGAATATACAAGAATCCTCAGAACACTATCTGACTAATCTTTATCCTCATACCAAATATCTAAATGATTACTACTATTTTTACTAGTCTTTGTAAAATATTTATATATGAAGTTTAACTAAAATAACAGAGTTTTTATGTTACAATAGCCCTTTTATAAAGAGATTAAAAGTAAGAAACAATCACATCTATTGGGGTAGGTGAGAAAACACTAATGAAATAGGTGAAATTTGAGGTTTATTAGAAAATACTCTAAGGAAATGGAGAAAAGTTTCAGAATGAAAATTTAAAGACATATTTGAGAAATGCAAATAAACCTAGGTTTTTTCATGGAGGGATGGAGTGAGAGATTGATGTCAATAGTGGAGAATCTTGAAGGCTCTAATTTGTAGGCAATGGTGAAAGAAATGTTTACCTAATCTAACATGTTTTCAGTAAAGAAGGATTTACAAATAAGAACAATTCTATGTCTACTGGTGTGCTACATTTGGCTTTCTAATTGTCAGCTTGGTATTCCTTGTACTGTAAATTAACATGAGTAGATATTTATTATCTGGACAATCACTAGATCATTGTCTGACAGTAACTTGATCTGAAAAAATTATTTTGGTAGATAAAAGGATGGGTAAGTAGAACTCTTTCTGAATTTATAACTTAGAACAGCAGGTACTACATTCTAAAGGTAGGTGCTAAGCCATTTAGGTTATCTGTGCAGGACTTGGAAAGAAAATGCCCCAAACTAACTCTGCCTCCTCCAAGATGAGCTGCTCATTGTTCATCTCTGAGTTGTGTAAGAAAAAGGTAACAGTTTATGAGCGAGTCTTATATGGAAGATTTCTTAGCTAGGGTTTCTTAAAGCTTCTTTCTACAGAACTACTTGGAGAACCTGTTATGTATTCCCCAGGATGTGACGTAGTAGCAGACACTGGTAGCTGACTCATGCCTAAAAATTCTAAAGGTTAGTGGACAGAAGGAAGAGAGTGCTACATTGAGAGGACCTGTGTTTGTACAATTTAATAAGGAAAGACTCATTAAATTGAGTGAGTTTTCCCCTGACCCAAAAAGACCCTTGAAAAATAATCAGCCCATGGAAGCAACCCAACTATTCACTAATGTATGAATGGAAAAACAAAATGTGGTATATAATTACAATGGAATATTATTCAGCCTTAAAAATGAGGGAAATTCTTACACATGTTACAACGTTAATGAATGTGGAATACATGCCAAGGGAAATAAGCCAGTCACAAAAAGACAAATATTGCATGATTCTATTCAAATGAGGCAGCTACAGTAGTCAAATTCATAGACAAAAGTAGAATGGTGGTTGCCACAGGCTGAGGAGAGGGAATGGGGATTTAGTGTCTCATGGGCACAGAGTTTCAATTTGGGAAGATGAAAAAGTTTGTAGATGGATAGTGGTGATGGTTGTATAACAATGTGAATATACTTAGTACTATACACTTCAAAATGGTTAAAATGATAAATTTCATGTGTTTATTTTACTACTAGTAAAAAAAACAACAACAAAAAGTAATCTTCACCAAGAGGACTGCCTAGAGAAGTGAGCTGACCTTCACAGAGGGAGGGGTCAGGATGGGCCACTGGAAGCCAGGAATGAGAATGGATAATAAGCTGCCAGTCAGGAGAGGCAAAACCATGAGTAATCGCTGACAGGAGATTCCCAGCCAGATAGTTCTCTGAAGAATTTATGAAAGCGGCTTATTACAAAAAGAAAATGTTGGTGTCTGACACAGATGGCCCTGAAATCAGGTTAGGAAATCATAAGACTTCGCCCTTTCATCCTAGCTGCCTCTTGAGTCCTGTATCTGAGTTGGGAGATGAGATGAAGTGAGGAAGAGTAAAGAAGCTATGACTGTGACTCTCTCCCAACTACAGGTTTCTAAATGAGGGGAAGGGAAGACGCTCAAAGACAATTTAACACCTGTGTGTGCCAAAAAAGTGGTGGAATCGTACTAGAGAGTTTATACCAGAAATGGGGATGATTGATTCAACAGAGTAAGTTTAAAGGAAGAGGAGTGAGAAAGAATGAAGTGGCATTCTACTTGCAGCCTCTGAGTCTAATCTTTCACCCAATGAGAGAAAAATCTCTCCTTGGAGATTAGAAGACTCCTGATAAAGGAATCACTGCTTAGACTTCTCTCCTCTTTTACCTTCAGGAAGTTAGATTGGCTTCTTCATCCTCATCTAAAGATATATCCCATGGAAGACAGTATATAGGAAGAGATCTAACATCCTCCCCAAATGAAAGCAACTCTGCATCTGTACCCATAGCTTATGAAGGAGGAAGGGAATACAGAGGTGATGTTATGCCAGTCTGTGGTCAGCAAGGCTGCCACTAAGTAGTTCTCCCAAAATAGGCCAAGCTTTTCCATTCCAGAATGTTGCCATGGCAGAAAAAATAATTATTTGAATAAATAATATATTCAATATACTTTTATTGAGTACCAATTGTATATAGAATACTGAAAGGAATAAACGCTAGATAAGACATGATCACACACTTCAAGGCAAGTATGTTTTAGCAGAGGTAAACATACAGACTCATAATTAACAACAATATAGGGCAAACAGAGGAACAAAAAAACTTTGGGATTGGGTGGTTTATAGAGGGAATTACATTTACATTGTGCTTTGAATGATCGGAAAATTGTGAGTGGATATGGCATAATTGGAACAGAGAAAGACAAAAGTGAAGGAGAGTGGAGATGGCAGAGAAACAGGTAGCTGATCTTCAGACTATGAAGTCACTGGGTTTGTAAGTAGCATATAACACTCTGAGACGAGAAATGAGAACCAGGGGTAGGAAAGTAGTTTGTTATGAGATTTCTGAGGGCCTTAAAGGCCAGGACATTTTTACTCTAAAAGGTAATGGGGGAGTAATTTAAGGTCTATGATTGGGTGAGTGATGAAATCTAAAATATGTTTTAGGAAGAACAAGTAGAAGGCTATTGCAATTGCCCAGTGCAGAGGTAATGGAGCCTTTAAATAGGATGGTTCTTTTGGCAATTGGAAAGGTGGAAATAGATGGGAGAGGCTTTGGGGAGGAAGAACAAATGGGGCTTGGATCCTGATTGCATATGCCTTTTTGTCATTCTCTCTTTGACCCTCATTTCTCCCTCTTCTGATTCTAAAGCTGTATGCAGTGTCCCTTAGCATACAGACTTATATTTTCTGGAAAATTTCTCATCAGTATTAGGTGAGGCTTCATTTGCAGTAACTATGAAAGACCCAAAAGGACAATTCCTGATGTTCAAAATGAGGAAGTAATATTCTACATCTACATCTACATCTGTATTGTATTTTATCTGTATTGTGGCTTTTAGAAAAAGGTTCCACCTTTTACCTAAGAATTTCTACTGTCAGAAAATGTGAACATACACTGGTATAGCTCTTCTGAAGCTCTTGGCATGTAGAATGGAAATCAGAATAATAAAATTAAAGTGATTAAAAATGATAGTAAATTCCTCTCTTTGTTCCGTTATTCAGCTTTAAGAGCATTTCTGCTCTCTAAGAGCCTTAGAGTATTAATTTCATATATTTAGGACAAAGGATTTTAACAATAGAATTATATAATTAAATTATGAAAAATTAAAAACAGTTATCAAAATAATTGAGTTGATAATTCAATTGTTAAAAAAAATCTGGATAATGTATTAGTCACTCCAATTTTTAAAGGCCAGAACAGTAGAAAATGTTTTGTATGCTTACATTTCTGTTTCTCACCATGTGTAGATTATGACTGAAATGAGTTGAAGTTGCCAGTATGTGACAACAAGGAAGGGACTGCCTTGCATTACAAGTCTTTTGGGGAAGCTTTGTCCTTGGAGATGTCTAGCTTTTCAAGACCTGTTCTGTTTCTGACATGGTAAATTTTGTATTTCTATGCCCTAGACTTTTCTGCAGGTGCATATATAGTAACACAAGCTACAGGCAATGGGCCTGCATTGAGCAAGCAGTAGTGCCCTGGAGCAGCTGCACCTGCAGTGCTTCTAGGATGATCAGTGGTGTGACTAAACAGCATGTATCAAAGAACTAGGAAACAGGCAATCTGTTTTCAGCTCTGACTTTAAGCAGGAAGTGATTTTCCTGATAAAACAGGCAAAAGAAAAAATTATAGCTCCCCAATCAGAATAGCCTTACAGGAAATCTTGGGCTAAGTAGACAAAACTCAATGAAGATTAAGGACTGCAAGTGCACTGGTTGATAATAACAGCTAATTTTTATTAAGAACAAATTATAACTAAACACTCTTTCTAAACACTTATCCTGCATTTTTTTTGTAACTGTTAAAACAGGAGTAATTTTTTTTAATGTTTAATTTCTGTAGGCACATGGTAGGTGTATATATTTGTGGGGAAACAGGCTTCTTATACCCATTTGACATATGAAAAAAAGAGATTGAGAGATTAAGTAGCTTGCCCAAGGTCGATAGCTACTGAATCAGGAATCAAGCCTAATTAACTGCTCAGGCTAACACTAAAATCAACACCAAATCTTCTCCCTACACTGCCTTTTGCATGGATAAAGTCAGCAACCTCCTTCTGCAGGGGATACTGACACAAAGCAAGATCTGCATTAAAAGTATACTTAAAGCAATGAAGTTCTGGTTTAGAAATAGGCAGATCGATGGAACAAAGTAACATGTAAAGAAATATACTTGAATATATATAAGAATTTATATAATTTAATGTGGTATTGCATATTGTTTGAGTAGGCAGATAAGCTAGATATGAGCAGGAGGGGGACTCCCCTGAGAAAAGGGAGGTTTGGAAAAATCTCATACCCCAGAGACCACCCAAAACACGCATCCTAGCTATGAGCAGAGAGGAAGAGAAATACCTATGTAGAAACGGACACCCCTTAAGACTGCCAGTAATCACTCACACTGCAATTAACCCATCAGAATGTAGCTAGCTACATTAGGGGAAAGAGGGAAAAAGGAGAAATGTTTGCACTTGTTGCACCTAAGAGATACACAGGTGCAGTAAGTACAGATTTAACCACTTTCCAACCTTGCTCAGGTGGTGATAATGAGTAATGCAGGAGTATGTAGAATTCATATTCAATACAGGCCAGTACATACATGTGAACTAACCGTAGGGGAAAATCCCACAAATTTGGGGTGGAAACTAGGTGGGGGAAAAGGTGGGGACTTAAGGCAGAAGTGGGAACTAGGCAAAGACAAAGGTGGAGACTTGAGGCGGAAGCAGAAACTTGAAGAAACAGTGCCACAATAACCACAATGCAGAACTCCCAGGGCTGCAGCTGGCTTTTTCCCTCTTGAACAGCCTGCTCTGCCTCATCTTTCAGCATGCACCGTCTCTGCTTCTACCCAGCCCTTGCTGCTACTACTCCTGTTTCTCCAGCTAGACCAGCCTGCTCCTCTCCTGGAATGTCCTTAGTTCAATCAACTCTGTAATCTTTATTTGCTTTCAAAAAATCTTTTGCTTACGTTACTAATTGGCCTCTTGGCTAAATTCTTCTCCCAAGCAAGACAAGAACTGAGGATTCCTGCACCTCCTGGTAACCAAATCATCAGGAAAAGTACCCAGTATTAAATAAATATATGGAAATCAATGGCTGTTTGGGAGAAAAAATAAAGTTAAAGCCCTATCTTTTTATTTTTAAAGTATACTTCTAGTGAGCTCTGAGTGTTTTAGAGACTATACTCTGCCCCATTTGTGGGGATTATTAGTCTTTCCAGGTAATTTATGTGGTGAATATTACTTTCAGACGATGTACCACAAACGAAAGTAATTTTGTTAAAAATGCTTTGGGAATAGGATTTTTAAAAGACAGAAGAGAACAGTGTGGTTCTGTCTCTTGAGTCTCATGAACACACAGCAAGACATGTATTCCCATTAGCTCTCTAGGCCATGAGCTATGTGTGCTCCCTTTCTAAGGAAGGATTCTAGGGTGGTTTTTGTTATTGGGTACTGTGGAATGGATTATTTCCCTCCACTCTTGTTGCTAACTGAAAAAAAAAAAAAAAAGACACATTGCAATAAGGTTATGGGATTGAAAGAGCTACATTTAGACACAGCTATTTTGGGGTCAAGGTCAAGCAGGACAAAAATGGAAGAGAATAAGGAAAAATGAAACAACACAAGGAGAAGAGGAACCTGGCCACCCCTGAGTGAAGAATCTTTTCTTAGCCACAGTGGAAAAGGGGAAAGGGCTAGCCCAGAATCTCGGAAAGAAGAGATAGGAATGATAGAGGGTAACATGGCATTTGGTTCTGTTCCTCCTGGCTCTCTCTCTCTCTCAGCTCTGTTATTACCATTTTACTTTAAAAAATTTTTGCTGGATCATTTATAGTCTTATAAAGTAGCTCAAATCTTTTATGGGACTAAGCAGGTTATAAAGACATATTTTTAATATAAATATTTACAAAAATATTATGCTTACACATATTCATGCATATTTATAAATACATAAAATATATATATTTATTTAGAAGTTAATGTGTATTATAATATTGTAAATCTCATTCCTGAATTTGGGTTTAGTAGTTCTCAAATAATGATTTTTTTGTCTTTATAAAGTCCTCAGGGTAAGAAATCCTTACAGATGCACTTGCATGTAGATTCCTAAGCCAGGGAGTGCGGTAGACGCCACCTGATCACTAGTGTCAAGAATTTTGTACTCAGTGGGATGGGAGTTGGCTGACAGTGGAAGGGGTGAGAGCAAGATGGTAACACCATAATTCTGACTGGGAATGCCACTTTCGACACTGGCACAAAATAAAGCATGTGGAACATACAAGTCATCACCTATAAGTCAACTTCTTGAAAGTTTAAGATTGTCACAAGTCTAAGAGTTGGGCTGGAGATTTGGCAGAGTTGGTAATAATTTTTGTGCCTAAGGACAGAGAGATCTGAGTTACATAAACAAGAAGTGTTCACTATGAACTGAAATAACCAATTCATGGGTAGGGAGACTGAGGCTAGAAATTCTAGGGTACATGAGTGTTTTCTAGATAATGGTAACTGTGGCTCATTGGAGCAGGAGTAGTGCCAGTGAGAGTGGTGCCTTTTACTGAATCTTCCCATCTGGGGGTAAATGGCCATTCATGCTGCAACCCAGTTATTCTAGCTCCTTTTCAAGAGGATGACGATGTGCCAGAGGTAGGTGAGGAGTGAGAATATAGGTATACGTAAGATGTTCCCTCTTTGTGTGTTAATTATACTGTGACATAATGAAGTAGGATTTAGACGGAACTAGTGTATGGTGTGCCTTTCTTTTCATAGCTACAGGTACTAAACAACAATGGGTGAAGCAACACTGTGGAGATCAGAATTTGATGATGGTGAAGGAGACATAACTCAACATTGGCTGTTCTAATTTCCTGTATTTTGCTATTTCTCCCCAATCCATGGTGATTTCTCAGTAATAAATATACTACTACAAATAATAACAGTGTCATTTCTATGATTTTATTGAATGCTTATTAACATCTTCACATGCCTCATCTCATTTAATTCTCACAAATGAGGCAGGTGACAGATCCAGGAGTTAAAAATAGTTCTACACACAGACCTTAATGCTCTACTAATGATTCTTATCAGTTGGTTGCATGTTTACAGTTCACCCATTTATTGATTTATCCTATAGATACTGTTTTTAGTCCTTACTGTAAAAAAATATTACATATAAACAAAGCAGGGCTATCTCAGAAGAACAAAAAGCATCCCTTACCTTGATTCTTTCCTTCCTCCTTTTTTCCCTCCCACCCTTCATTCAAAAATTATTCAATAAATCCCTTCTTTGTGCTAAGCACCCTGCTAGGCATTGCAAATAAAAATCCCTGTGCTTCTCGAATTCATAATTTACCCAGAAAACTAAAAGCATATAGATAACTATAATTTTATATCTTTTACATCTCAAATCAGAGTAGCACAGGTAACATTGATTTGCCTACTTTTTACATCTGGCTTAACACACAGAATATTTTGAAGATTTCCTATGTATCATATCACTCTTCTATATACTTTTATCTTGGCACTGACATTTTATCTTGCCTACTTAATAAGCATTTCATAGATATAAAGAAAACCTTTGGTAAAATCTACAGAGCAGGCTGGATGTGGTGGCTCATACCTACAATCCTAGCACTTTGGGAGGCCGAGGGGGACAGATAACCTGAGGTCAGGAGTTTGAGACCAGCCTGGCCAACATTGTGAAACCCTATCTCTACTAAAAATATAAAAATCAGCTGGGCATGGTGGCGGGTGCCTGTAATCCCAGCTACTTGGAAGGCTGAGGCAGGAGAATCGTTTCAATCCGGGAGGCAGGGGTTGCGGTGAGCTGAGATCACACTACTGCACTCCAGCCTGAGCAACAGAACTAGACTTCATCTCAAAAAAAGGAAAAAAAAAAAAAAAAAATCCACAGAGCAGAAGCTAGAAGGAAAAAATAAGTCTTGGGTCAAAACAAGCATCTGAGATTTGGGGGAGATTAGAACTGCTCTTTTGGAACTTAATGCGTCTGAGAGGACACATGTGCAGACATGGGAATAGGTCAATGTTCTTGATGGGACATGTGTTGGGGGAGGGAGGGAGAAAGAGAGTCAGATAATGACAGGAGCAGATTTCCCCACCTAGGTCATATATTCTTATAGTGAAGTTTTCTCCTATGATAAAAAAAAGTTGTAACTTTATAGAATATATAAATGTCTTTGAATCTAAGTTTAAAATAAATTTTAAATCCTGCTGAATTATCTTTGGATTATCACTATTTAATAAATATAATTATAAAAATCTACATCTAAATATAGGACATATATGAATAGATTTCGGGGTATCTGTGAACTCTTGAAATAATATGCAACATTGTTTTTCTAGACTTCATGAAATGTAAACCCATGACCTAAAATGATTAAGGACCAATAAATAGATAATTAAAATTTGAGACATGTAAAATTTGAGCCCTACAACCAGGGAAATTTTTCCCTCATAAATTAGAGCTAGCAGCATAAAAACCTGACATAAATACTGTACTTACATCAAGAGCCACAGATTGCTTGGCCCAGGATTTCTTCACTTGATCATACATAATTGTGTTGTTGATGCCAAGTCCACAAAAGATGACAAATGCCTAGGAAAGTACAAACCTGCTAATTAAACATTGCGGCAACTCATTGGTAAAATCTAATATGAAAGTGGGGAGTCACCAGGGATGGGTCTGAAATACAATCTTATTGTACACAGAGGTAGGCCTTGGGGAAATAAGCATATAAAAATTCTTAATTACTATTATTATATAACAACTTTATAGCTCACACTGCACATGAGAAAAAATTATGAATTTAATGTCATTATAGGGAAACTACTTCATATGTTTAAACATACTGATAGTCTGTTTAAATGGGTTCTTAATTTATTTACGCTGTGGACTGATTTTAGTAAATCCATTCTATTTAACCAAAGCAACCTCTTTTAGTTGCTAGGCTATACAATATTTTGGTAAAAAGCTAAGTTAATGTAACCATAGGGTAAGTGTTAAGGGGAAGGAGGATTGAGTTAGAACCATTAATAAAGAAGCTATGAGGTATTCTTGAGTAGAGAAAGATAATGATGAGTTTTCATGTTGGCTACCGGTCCAGTCTATGAGGAAGCCCATTCAAGGCTAACCTCTTCATTTAGAGAGCCTGGAGTGAATGAACAGAAGCGCATAAACAAGAGAAAAGTGAGGGCGGTACACCTGGCAGAGCTGGCTTAGGGTTTCATGACTCTGAACACACATAAGCAAGACAAGAATAAAACAATAACAATTTGGGGAAAAGAGGGAAATTCTGTAATAAAGTTAGGATAAAAATAATGGATGGTTACAAAATAATCCAATTTGTAAAAAAATAGGATCAAATCTCACTTAAGCATTTATACATTCCTTAAATCTTCCTGTAAATTCTGTCCTCCATTAAGTATAATAATAATTGATTAATTATTTGTCTTTTCAAATTTGGGCAAGCCTCAACCAGGGGACTATTGATGACTCCGTATAAACCTCGGTTTATACATTTATTTTCTTACCTCAAAAAGTCGTTGATCTGCATCATCAAAAGGTTTCCCATCAAGTCTATTTAACACCTGAGCCACTCCTGTGGGAAAAGAGTGAATTATGTGGTCATTTTTAGTACTGGACATTGTGCTTCTCTAATAAAATAACCCACAGCTAACTCTATGCCTCCTTTAGGGAACTACGCTCAGTTTAAACTCTGGTCTCTCAAGTGCCTGCCAATTTCATGAGAATAAATCTGAGGTGTGCAGTCTATCTTCAAGGCTGATTTATTTAGACTAGATCTCAGTAGAGTTTGGAGTTCTACCAAGGCATTAATCTGATTCTAGATGACTAGTTACAGTAACTCGAATATATCCCCCCATATTTATATGTATGTTTGTGTATATATATATATATATATATATATGCATATACATATGTATTTGTGTGTGTATATATATATATGAGAATATATATACACACACAGTTATATATACAACTTAGTATATATGTAGCTGAATATGTGTGTGTATTCAGTTATATATATTTCAACTGAATATATATATGTGTATATATATATACATTTCATTTTCTGAAGCACAATACTTGAGAGGGGCAGTATGGCATCGTGACTAAGAACAAAAGCTTTGGACTTAGATGGTCTGGGTTCAAATTTTAACTCCACCATCAGGTGTGTGACCTTGGGGATGTTACCTAGCTTTTTTAGCACTTAATTTCCTCATCTGTAAAATGGAGATTAAAATGTTAACTACCTAAGAGGGTTATGACAATTAAATGAGAAAATGTTAGAATGTTTGTAAAGCATTTAGCATATTGCTTCACTCAGTGTAAATATTCAAGAAATGTTAGGAATTACTACAAACAATAAAAGTTGATTAATACAGTTAACTCTCAAAGCAAGGTTAGTTCTGTTGCCTGCTACCAATGGGGTACGTGATTCTAAAAACTTAATTTATGAGTGGTTACTATTTCCAATGTTCACTTTTAGCATTATATCAGATGTCTGAGGGCATGACTTTCAAAACACACAAGTTTAACAAGAAAAATCAACTATCTTGAAAATCATTAGCCTTTATCCTCATTTAGCACAGAAAAAAAAAACTCCAGCTATAATTCTAAAATATGCTTGTATTTTTAAAAACACCCAACTTCCCACCAGGGAGGTAAGTCACCCTATGCTAGAAGATTATATATATATATATATATATATGTATATATAATGAAACACAAAACTATTAGCATGTAACCAGGCAAACTATGGTTCTAATTCTGAAGTAATAATGGATGTTTACTATCAGGATTGAAATGTAGGACTGTGAGATTGCTGTGGAATATCAACAGATAACACATGGTGTTTCTTATAAACTTTGTCTTTAAACATAAATTTATTTAAAACTGTGCATGATGTGGTTTAATTCTTTGTACTAGAAGCTTAGATCCCAAATCTTAGAATATTCTTCATCTTCAACAATGTATCAATATTTTTATGCAGATTAAGCTGATGAAAAAAATTATCTCAGAATTCAGATCTTGACAACACTCACAGAATATTAAATCCTTTAATAAGCAGCAGTGTTTTAGACTTTAACAGGCAATTTTAGGGGGAAGCAGAGAAAGGCAAATAGATGCATTAGTTACCAAATGAATTAGTGTTCTTATGTCTCTTAGGAAAAAAAAGTCATATTTTAATTCTGTTTGAATAATTTCAACTAATTACTCCATCCTTCATGACTTCTCTATTTCAACCATGAATTCTTGTTGGGGCTTCTTTCTTGACTTTGATGCTTTCCTGGTTGAGTTTTTTGAGGAGAAGGAAAGGGGAATGGAGGAAGTAAAAATTGGAAGCTGTTTTTCACCCATGATTCCTTTGTTATGGGAAAATCTGGCCTATTTGAGAACTGCCCAGGCAGAAAGATGCATGCTCAGTATATGACCAATAGATAGTGTTCTTTATTCCTTTGCCTTTACACCATGTATAAAAGCACAGGTATAAACACATTGACATAGTAAGAAAGTCTGTACTAGAAGTTAGGAAGCCTGAGTTTTAATCTTGACCTTCTACTAACTTTTTGGTTTTCTTGAAGTCATTTCTCTCTCTCTCTCTTTAATTATTTTATCCTCTCTCTCTCTGCTGCTACTTCCACAAGGTGAAGTAAAAGAGTTCTATTGGTTGATAACTCAGATTTTCTTCAACTTTAAAATTTATTGGTTCTTTCAACTTAGTAATTATTTGTTCAAGTTGTGGTTAATGTTGATTCTTTAGGAGTTTGCACTTACGAGATTATACAAGAGTGTGAGACATAGTTTGATGAGTCCTTGGTGTAAAAAGGGGGAACACACGAAAAAGATATGGGAGTATTTTAAAGCAAATTTCTGTTTCTTTATGCAAGAAGTTTAATTATTTAGGTAATTTCTTACCAATTATTTGGTGGTTGCTATTCCAAATAGGGACACAGAGAACAGATCTTATGTGAAAACCAGATATGTGGTCCGCCTAGAAAACGAGAAAGAAGTTAATTAAAATTAAATATTAACTATTCATTTCTGATTTACATTTTACCATTCTTTATAACAGATACTCAAAAATAACTTTCAAAAAGTTATTTTATACATTGTAACCTAATTTTGTAATGCATAAACTCACTCACCTGCCTCCTTCATTGCAATGAACATACTACAGAAATCAAATCCAAGCCAAATATGAATCAACCAAAAAAATCCCAAACCAACATGACCTCCTCCAATCCCTGTAGCCATAGAGAATTGGACATGAAATTGTCTTAATCAAGACCACACCAGCAGACAAGAATTCCAGCAACTGTTTCTTCTCTATTTAAAGCACTTTAATTAAACCAGTGATCAATATTTATCTTTGAGCACACTTGTTAGTAAAAAAAGTTTGTGCTTATAATGCTGTCATATTTACATTTACTTTTAACACCGTATATTTTTACTGTTACTAAATTATTACATATGTTATCAAATCTATATACAAAAAAGGTAAGATAAATGTAGAGGCTTGAAGATCTTCCTTCTGTTCCCCAAAAGATATCAGGAGGTGACAGATTTAAAATGCAGAGGTATAATTATCAATATCAAACATTGAGTAACAAACTCCATTTAATATTAAAAACAATGGTCGATATTTGAATTGTTAGAAACTGCTAAGAGTGAAAGGGTCTTAGTGAGTTAACATGACCTTGATTTTCAGTGAGAAAGGTCAATCTACTGTTTCAAGACAATAGGAGAAAACAAGAAGATATCAAGATTTTGGATCACGGATATTGAGATAAAAAGACATTTTAAGTTTTGGGGTACATGTGAAGAACATGTAAAATTGTTGCATAGGAACACACGTGGCAGTGTGATTTGCTGCCTTCCTCCCCATCACCTACATCTGGCATTTCTCCCCCTGCTATCTCTCCCCAGCTTCCCACCCCCCACCGTCCCTCCCCTATTTCCCCCTAACTGACCCCAGTGTGTAGTGCTCCCCTCCCTGTGTCCATGTGTTCTCATTGTTCAACACCCGCCTATGAGTGAGAACATGCGGTGTTTGATCTTCTGCAATAAAATAAATAAATGGGAAAAAAAATAATAAAAAAAATAAATGATTTCTCCTTTACATACATAGTAGCATGGGAAAAAATACTGATAATACTAAATGCTGATGAGTATGCAGAGATACTTAGATCTCTTATACATTGCTGGTAGGAATGTAAATTGGGGCAGCTACTCTGGAAAACAGTTTGGCAGTTTCATATAAAATTAAACATTGCTTACCATAAAAAAAAAAAAAAAAAAAAGACATTTTAAGCTATTCTTTGTTGAAGGTAAAAGTGACATATTTTAAACACTTGAAACTAAAAGTTAATTTACACACCTAAATCTTAAATTTGGATGTCTTTCTTTTTGACATTTCTCTTTGATATGTTAATTTTCTAGATACCTTCTATTCATTGCGCCAATATGTTAGTTTCTATTTTTCAATGTTTTTTGAAGATTAACATGCATGTAGAAAGGCCCAAAAATTATAAGTACACAGCTTAATGGATTTTTTTACAAAATGAATAGACCTATGCAACTACCATCAGGATCAAGAAATAGGTGAGGGGAGGAAGGCAGAAAAATCACACTGCCACGTGTGTACCTATGCAACAATCTTGCATGTTCTTCACATGTACCCCCAAACCTAAAATGCAATAAAATAAATAAATAAATAAAAATAAATAAAAAATAAAAAAAAAAGAAATAGAATATTATCACCACCCCAGAAGTCACCTCCATGCCCCTTCCCTCTTCCCAAAAGACAACCACTATATGGCCTTCTAACACCATACATCAGTTTGCTCACTCTTAACTGTATACAAAATGAATTGCTAAATGTGTGTTCTTCTGTGTCTGGCTTCTCTTGCATATTATGTTTTTGAGATGCATTCATTTTGGTCATTTTCATGGCAGCATGATGTCCCACTATATGAATATAATACTATTAATTCATTCTATGCTTGATAAACACTGGGTTACTCCAGTTTGTAGCAATTACACATAATGCAATTATCAAAATTCTTGTACATACTTAGTGCACATATGCATTTTGGATAGGCATATACCTATAATAGAATTGCTGAGTTATTCACATGTTCAGCTTCAATTGATATATTTTTAAAGTTTTGCAAAGTAGTTGTACCAATTTACCTTCTAACCAGAAGTGTATGAGAGTTCCAGTTAATTTACATCATCACCAACATTTGATGTTGTCAGGGTTTTTTAAAAAAATTGACAATTCTGATAGATATGTGGTTGTATCTCCTTGTGAAAGAAATTCGATTATCTCTGATGACTAGGGTGACCATAAATCCTGGTTTAAGTCTGTTTTCTTGACATAATTATTAATAATATGCCTTTCATTCCCTAAAGTGTCCAAATTTGGCCAATAAATTTATGATTTTCTTACTTATGACTAATGAAGTTGAGAAACTTTTCATATACTTATCATCTACTTCTATTCTTTTTCATGAAGTGCCTGTTCAGAACTTTGGCCTTTTTTCCAGTTGGGTTGTCTGACTTTCTAAAACTGGCTTGTAAAAGTTTCTTCTATATTCTGGATAAGAGCCCTTTGCCGGGTATATGTATGACAAATACTTTTCTTATTCTATGACTTGTTTTCCCACTCTGCTAATAGTGTCTTTTGATTCAGAGGTCACTAATATGATTTAGTCAAATATTTCAATTTTTAAATTTGTGGTTAGTAATTTTTTGGTCTTATTCAAGAAATCTTTCCATATCCCAACCTCATGAAGATATTCTTCTGTTCTTTACCTAGAATCCTTATTGTTTTAACTTCCATATTTAAACTTACAATCCAACTGAAAATGATTTTCATGTATAATATGAGCTAGGAGTCAAAATTTTTTTTTGAAAAGCATATTCAATTGATCCACCACTGTTTTGAGTGAAAAAGCAATACCTCTCCCCATCACTCTACTGTGCCATCATTTTCATTAATCAACTGTTCATATCTATTTGGATCTGTTTCTGAACTCTCGATTCTATTCCATTGATCTAGGTATCTTTCCTTATGCCAATACCATACGGCCTTAAATAATATAGTTGTATAATAAGGCTCAGTATCTGGTAGTGCAAATCCTCCAACTTTGTGCTTCTTCAAGATTGCCTTTACTATTGCCTTAAATAATATAGTTGTATAATAAGGCTCAGTATCTGGTAGTGCAAATCCTCCAACTTTGTCCTTCTTCAAGATTGCCTTTACTATTTTTGGCCTCTGGCATTTCTGTACCAATTTTAGAATCAATTTACAGTTTATACACATACACATACATTCCTGGGATTTTTATTGGTACTTTTTGAATCTATCAATTTGGGGGAGAATTGACACCTTTAAAAAACTGAGTCTTTCAATCCATAAATATCCCTTAAGTTATTTAAGGCTCTTAAAATTTCTCTTAGCAAAGTTTGGTAGTTTTTCCATGCAGCGTTTTTACACATAATTTGTTATATATGTATCTTGATGTTTAAAAACTTAATGATATTGCAAATAATGTTAATATTTTATTTTCTAATGCTTGTAATTGGTACATAAAAATAAAATTGACGTTTTAATATTTAATTTGTATCCATCAATCTTGCTACATTCAATTATTAACTTTAATGTCTTACCTTTAAAGTGTTTTGGATTTTCTTGCCACATGATCACATCATCTTATCCTTTAATTGTTACACATTTTACCATGTAATTTTAGATTATGTGATTTTTTCTTTTTTAATTTGTCAATAGAGTGAATTATATCGACTGATATTTGACAATTCCAGATGCAAAACCAAAAACATAAGCATAAATCATTCATCCAGTGTACTCTTCCAAAAAATATTTATTTACCACCTCCTATACACCAGACACATTGCTTAGTATTGAGGACAGAAAAAAGAATTCACATAGTCATTACGCTTGAGGTACTCACAGTGTAGGAAAGATAGCAATATTGAGATAAAATCAGTGTCCAAGTAGAGGAAGTTCAAACACTATTGGAAAGACAACAACTGACTCTGTTTAGAGAAATCAGGAACAGCTTAAGACCCTTTACAGTGAATCTTCAAAGACAACAGTGATGATGATAAGCGCACATTTGTTGGATATTCACTCTGTGTCTGGCACTCTGCTCAGCACTTTTTAATGCATTATTTTATACTTTTTACAACCACCCCATGAAGCAGGTACTGTTATCATCCTCTCTTATCAGATGAGACTTACAGAGATTAACTGCCTTGGATGGGAGAGGCTGACTCAAAGGAACACAGCCAAAGGCAAACACACATCCATCAAAGTTAACTTCCAAAAAAAAAAAAAAAAAAACAGGTTTTCTTCCTCTCCCCAACGATAAAATCTGAATTAAGTCAATACCAGCAAGCATGAAGAGAAGAAAGTCAATTTTAGAGAGGTTTCAGAGGTATAATCTATAGGCTTAAGCTACCCATGGCAGCACTAGCATGGCTGGGTCTGCTTTGTTTTGCTGAGGGAGGGTCACACAGCATTGTGCCAACCACTGGGTCTGAGGCAGCATCGAGTAGTAAACACAATTGTCTCCGACAACTCTGGAACAACAGTAGCCCCTGTCTAACCTCTCCTACAAAATTTGGGCAGCTGAGGGACAGATCACAATGAGCAGGAAGAAAAAGGAACATGCAGTAAGAAAGATAATTTAGAAGCTGGTGGTGAGAAAAAAAACCTTTAGGCTGTTCACCAGTTAAATAAAAGAGAATGTTGTTTACCCATCACTTTTAAAGCATTACAGTTCTCCAAAAGAGTTTTTTATTCTGGGAAAGTGGGAGTACACACTCTCCCATCCCCGTGGAGGATAACAATGAGGTTTCCAGTTTGCATAAAGGTGGAAGAGTTCCCTGAAGTGGGGAACACAGGAAATTCGAGGAAAATAATACAGATTCCCAATGGACACACTTTACAAGGGAGAGGGGCTGGAGATACTAATCTTGGAGTCATCAGTTATCTGTGTTAATTTCATGAGTAAAATCACCAAGAAAAAATTTGTCCTACAAAAAGACTAAAAATTGAACTTTGGGGAACATAATACTTATTGCTAGAAGAAAAAGGTGACATCAGTGACAGGGATGGACAAGAACTCCAAAGCTCATGCTTTTAACCCAAAGGCTTTACTGCATCTATAATGTGTGAATAGATTTCTACAACCTTCCTGGAAATAGGTTCATTGATGTGTATCCAGAGCCTAAAAAGTATAAACACATACTCTTTGGCCTATCAATTTCATATGTAGGAATTTATCCTGTGGTAATTATCAAAGCTATGCCCAAAACTTTACATGTAAAACTGTGAATCACAGCATTATTTATCTTACTGATTTATTAGAATAACATGAATATTCAACTGGAGGGAGTTGGTTAAGTAAATCATAGCACATTCCTACAACAGAATATTATGCATCTAATTGAAATCATGCTATAGAAGAATAGTTACTCATATGGAAAATATTTAATGTATTAAATGATAATAGTGTACATGCCTGTGGTTATACAAAAGCATATCATATACATTGAAGAATCCCGGAAAAATTATGACCATAATAGTTTCCTTTGAATTTCTTGGCTGTCTACCGTCATACCATGCTGAATGCACTCAATCTCGTCTGAATTTCTTGGCTATGAGAATTTTAAAATTATTGTTCCTAGTTTGTAGATTTTAGATAATAAACATAGATAATTTGTCCATAAGGGAAGAAGTTATTTTCTAAGTAGAACTAAGGAGGAACAACAGTGTCCAATGCTATAGAATAGTCTAATGAGCACTGAAAGTGGCTTACTGAATTTAGCAACATAGTAGGATAATTGAAGGCAAAAATGGTCAAGGGAAGAAAGGATGTGATCAGGAATAAAAGTCAAGTGGTTAGTACTGGAGGAGAGGAAGGTCACACTAAGAAAGCAGAGCTACATCTATTCAGAGCCAGAGTCTTGTGTGGGCTGAGCACAAGAGGAGAGAGGAAGCATCAGAGAATGCGGAGGGTGTCTTTAAAGTGTTTCCACTGTGGTTGAGGAAGGAGGTGAGGCCAAGGAATGGTGATGATACACATGCTTGATGAGCCCAACTAGATGGAAGAAGAGAACAAGGGAGGATGGCAGAGTGTGAGGAGAGTGCATTTTTCCATTGTAAAATCATTAATGCAACTCCTTAATTGGCTATTTGTGGCAGCAGCTATTGTTTCTGAAAAACTGTGCTAATCCTGCTTAGTTCATGTAACCATAAGAAAAGACAAGGTTCAGGAGTCCATTTTATCCTCTGTAAGGCTGGAGGAAAAGGAGAAGCAAGATTAAAGAAGCACAAGATGTCTAAAGAATAAATTCCAAACAGGGAGAAAGAGTAATAAGCAAGTATGAAGGAAAGAATCATTTTTGTTCACCAGATAACCCCAACTCACCACATCAAATCAGTCAATGGAGCTCAAAAATGCCCATCAGCCACAGCATCCCAACAAAGTCACCCAAAGCTTCAATGCCTCAATTTTATCATTAATATTTATCTCCTGAACACCGAAATGGTAACATTGGTTATCTCCATATTTTGACCTCACTGCTGATTGCCATCTTTGTGCTTTTTCTTGTTTTCCAAGTTGTTTTTTTTTTT
>NW_022436968.1:16886419-17000881 GCF_009761245.1 Sapajus apella | reverse complement strand
TGGGTTCAGGCAATTCTCCTGCCTCAGCCTCCTGAGTAGCTGGGATTACAGGCACACGCCACCATGCCCAGCTAATTTTTTTTTGTATTTTTAGTAGAGACGGGGTTTCACCTTGTTGACCAGGATGGTCTCGATCTCTTGAACTCGTGATCCACCCGCCTCGGCCTCCCAAAGTGCTGGGATTACAGGCTTGAGCCACCGCGCCCGGCCTCCAAGTTGTTTTATGAAATTTTGTGTGTGAAAGGGTTTCAAAATTTGTAAGGAGTTTTACAGATACAAGTATTACTAATATTGAAAGGAATACCTGCCAAAAAATATCTGCTCTATTGTTCCACAGGGTGCCTGCTTGGTCATTCTTGGTTTAACATTCACACCGTTAGAGTCTCAAAAGTTAGGCCACATGAGACAAAGCAGCCTTTCTAGAAGGCAACAGTTAAAGTAAATCTATTTCTGGGAGGGCTTAGTTCTTTCCAATTAAATACATGTCTACTTAAAAATGTTACCTAGTTTCTGTCCTCATGGGGCCTTTCCAATTAATGGATCTAATTAAAGATGGTTCAGCTCTCAGAGCCATCAACATGAACTTGTTACATTTTTCAGCCTTGCAAAGGTGGTCAAAGAATAGGTTAAATAAATTGGTGATAATATGATACCATTTATTAATGTTTAGTGTATTTCCTTTCTCTAGAAAGATATGTACAACTTTAACAATAATCTAAAGCAATAATCTATTGGTGAGAAATTTTAGTAACAGGACATGCTGAGGGAGCCAATGTTCCAAGTCAGTCCCTTGATTTTCATGAAATAATAGAGAGAGAATTGAGTTTGGCCTTCCTTACCTGCACCTAGGATCAATCCTAGTGTGTAGAATAGTGCCTGTACATAATTCCTTAAATTCCTAATAAAATAGATGATTGTGCTTGGAGCTGCAGTATTTTCCCCACTGCCCATGAAGCAAAGTATGTTGGATTCTTAGAACTGTGGGACTTGTATTTGTTTTCACTACGTACTGCTACCCCATTCTATATTTTATTTAAGTCTTAGTAATCCCCCTAACCCTTAACCTTCATTCTCCTCCTGCTCATCTGTAATTCTTATGTCCACTGTCCAATCTACCCTTCTTCTCAGGAAAGGTTCTCAAACTGGTTCACACTAAGTAACAGAAACAGAAAAGCTTGGCAAGAGCAAAGCCATTTCAGCTGATACACAGAGCTTTGTCTCTTAATGTTTTCAATTTTGCACATTTCTCTTTGTAACAGAAGCATAATTGATAGATCAGCAGGTGTTACAGAAAATAGAGAATGACTTGTCCTGCCAGGCTAGCTATCAGTAGCCACTGAATGGGAGTGCAGGTGTGCTCCACCACAAAGATCTGACAGGCAAAATGGGCTTTAATGCTCTAAGTCAGAGAATCTGAGCCTGGAGCCCCAATATCCTTAAGTGCTACATGACAAGGGTAAGTACTACTGAGATGTCTATAATATGCTTTAAAAAAATCAGGAGAAACTTTACATGGAAGAACTGCATGGGACTGAAGAGCTACAGAGTTCAGATAACACCACCTTAGTGTTAACTGTATAACTCTGGGCATTGGCCTTCCATGGCAGAGGAGATCTAGGTGCCAATGGGTTTTCCACCTCTCCTGAATTTTTAACAAATAAATGGACCACAAAATCCATCCATGCATAAGGCCTACCCACTTTTTAGTTAATTTCTCACATTCCCTTTGCTGAATGAACCTTTACTATTTACATGTTGAGTCCAAGTGTTCATTTTTATTGCAGGCAAAAAGCAAATGTTGCATGTAATGGCTCTGAATATTCTCTCCAAAACTATACAAATGTAAGGAAATACTAAATTAAACAATACAACATAATACCTTAGACTGACTAAATAATGACTTGTTTTGCTTTAGTGTATTTGTTTTAATGTGTTCTCTGAATCTAATAAGAAGGGTAGAAAGTGTCATAGATGATATACTAGAGTGCAACTAATGACAGAAAGTTGAATTCAGAGGCACAATGCCAGTTGAAAGCAAAGACAGAATGATTGTAATGGTGAAGATATTTGTAAATAGAGTACACATTCCAAGAAGTCACCTAATACAAGAGCAGGTCATTTGCAAATGCAGTTTTTGTACATGCTGTTGGGACAGTCTCAGACAAAGCTCCTAGTTGGAATAAATCCCAAGAAACAAAGGCAAAGGTGAACAGAAAATAATCCATCTGAATTCCCCAAAGATACAGCAAGACAAGTTGACTTGTTTAGATCTTGTATCATTTCAATCATGGTTTTAGATAATTGTTTATAACTTTAAGAGAACTCACAACAACTTGGTACAACATAATTTCATATAATATAGAGAGAGTCTAAGATTTTAGCACATCTTTAAAATTTTTCATGATTATAAAAATAATATGAACACATGAAAAATTTAAAGCAAAAATAAAATCAAAAGCTCTAATTCTGCCATCTTTAGAAATAGCTACCATTAACAGGTTGGTACAAGTCCTTCCTCACCTTTTCCTATAAATATGTAGTAAGTTCATATGTCAATATATATTTCATGACATAAAGCATATTCATAAATTACACATAGATAATATATTCAACAACATTGAACAATATTCAACAAGAATGTTATTATGTACTAAACATTGTTCTAGACATTGGGGATATATCAGTGGAAAAAAACAACAAAATCCTCACCTTCATAGGGCTTACATTTTAGTGATAGAAGAGAGATGGTAAACAATACGAAAATAAATGAATAAATTGTATGTTAGAAGATGTTAAGATGACTGGAAAAAGAAAAAGAGCATGATAAGAGGGGTAAGGACTACCAAGAGTATCAGGACTCACCTGCCAGGTAACATTTGAACAATGGTCTTAAAGAGGAGAAGATATGAGCCATACAGCTCTTGGGGGAAGAGCATTTCAGCTGAGAGAGTAGCCAGTGCAAATTCCCTGAGGTCGGCGTGTGAGCAGCATGTTGTAGGAACAAGGAGACTAGTGTGGCTCGCACAGTATGAGTAAGGGATGGAGGTGGATGATAGGGTGCCAGATGGCGTATGGCATTGTAGATATCTGAGAGAATTGCAAATTTGGCTTTTACTTCGGTGAAATAAGGAGATACTGAAGACTGTGTGAGCAGAGTTGTAATATAACTTAAAATTTAATGGCTCTAACTATTGTGTTGAGAAAAGAGTATAGAGGGGAAAAGTGAAAGGAGAGGGGCAGTTTAAGAGGATTTGTACATGAATTAGTCCAGGGATGATGGTAGCTTGGATCTCAGTGGTAGCAGCTAGTAGTAAGAAGTGGTCAGATTCTGGATAAATTACACAATTGAACTTCCTGATGAATTCATGTTCGACATGAGAGACAGGGAGAATCATGCCTAACTTTTTTGACATAAGCATCATGTAGGATGATGTGGCCTCAATAAAGATATGGAAACATATAGAGGGGCAGGCTTGGGGGGAAGGAGACTGATCTGTGCTTTAGACATGTTAAGCTTAAAGTTTCTATTAAAAACATGCATATACTGTTTATATATATATACAACCACATCTATTATTTTATACGTACTTGTATACATTATTTTAAACATACTTCTCTGTGGTTTACGTTTTTCTTGTAGACATTTAAAAATATCAGGATATATAGATTGCTTCATGGGATAGGCATTTTGCATGGACTAAATTTTAGTCTTTATTAGGGTATGAGAGGCAAAATTCGAAGATGGCCTCTAAGAATCCCACCTGCCACCACCCCCAACTCTGGCCTTCTACATATCTTGAATAATCTCTTCCCTTGAGTGTGGACTGGGCCTGTGAATATGATAGGACAGTCACTTCCCTGGTGATGTTACATTACATGGCAAAGACGATGAAATAATCACTCCTGAGATTATATAAGCCACTCTGGATATTATGTAAGCTTCTGTCACAGCCAACTGGCATGAAATTCTCCAACTGGCTTTGAAGAAGTAAGTTGCCATGTGATGAGGGGGCCCCATGCTAGGACTCAAGGGCCATCTCTGGAAGCTGACAGAAACCCTGGGCCATGGCCAGCAGAAAAATGAGAGCCTCAATCTACAACTACAAGGAACTCAATTCTCTCAACAACCTGAATGAGCTTTAAAAAGAACACCACGATCCAAATAAGGATTCCACAGGACCAACCCCTTAATTTCAGCCTTGTGAGACCCTGAGCAGAGAACCCAGCAATGCCATGCCCAGACTTCTGACCCACAGAAACTGTGAGATAATAATCAGGTGTTGTTTGGGTCGGGCACGGTGGCTCACGCCTGTAACCTTAGCACTTTGGGAAGCCGAGGCAGCCGGATCACTTGAGGTCAGGAGTTTAAGACCAGCGTGGCCAACATGGTGAAACCCTGTCTCTGTTAAAAATACAAAAAATTAGCTGGGCATGGAGGTACATGCCTGTAATCTCAGTTATTCAGGAGACTGGGGCAGAACAATCGCTTTAACCCAGGAGGCAGAGGTTGCAGTGAGCCGAGAATGTGCTACTACACTCCAACCTGGATGACATAGCGAGACTCCATCCACAAAAACAATAATAATAATAATTGGGTGTTGTCTTAAGTGCTGAGTTGGTAGTGACCTGTTTTGCTGCAATAGAAAATTAATATTCATAATAATCCTGACAATGTCTTTAGAAACAGACATGGATACCCTGTTCCCATGGAGCAGATGACTGATAAAACTACAAAACCAGTAAACAGATGACCCACGAACATGAGGGTTCCTTGTACTACTACAAATATAATATTATATTGAATAGGTCTTTTCTGTCTTACATTCTTTTCATAGAATGTTGTAACAGAATAAACAGCAATTTTCATAAGGTCGCAGAATTCAAAGCTCAGAAACTTAGCTCTGGTTCTGTGAAATCTTACATAATCTTTTGTCATAATTTTTCTACCCATAAGCCAAAGAGTTTGGCTTTAAAACAATGCATACTATCAAGCCCAGCAAGTGCCACTTTTGACAGTCAACTCAAACAGGCATTCAGAAGGCAAGTAATCACTGTGGCTTGCCTGCTAAGTCTGCCCTATTCACCACAAGGAGGGAACTCCATTAAATATTTAAGACAATCACTAAGAGAACATCCAGCAGGTAAACAACTATGATTACTTGCCCCATAGCCCTCTCAGCAGGCATCTGACAGCAGCTGGGATGGTGTTTACATCACATTAAAGACATCCCTTTGTAGCTTCTATCAAAAGGAGCACCGACAGTTTCAAAACTGAGGTTTCCAAAATAAGGATCATTCTCTTGCTGCATATTTTTGGGCAGAGTTTCTAAGGACTTCCATGAATTATATCAAGATAGGAAAGACATAAAAGTTGGAAATCTAGTTTCCCTTTATACAACTGTATGCCTAAAGCAAAGCTTGATAGAGTAAATTATCTCTTACTAACAGAAAATAGCCACTGGCGTCATAAATTCCCAAACTGACAAGCTTCCTATGCTAGTCCAAATTGAAGAAGAAACTATCAAATGCACACAAGTGGATGTATTGGGGTCGGCACCAGCAGTCATCAATCTGAAGAATTCACAATATGGTTTATGGGGCAAGTCATTCATAAGTTTTTGCTGAAATATTTCATTGACATAATATGGAACACCTCCCTATCCCACTGACACTCGTCAGGAAAACACATTTGGGCTTAACATGAACAAAAACTAAACATATATTATATTAAACCACAGAAATTTTGAAGGGTATCTATTACTTTAACTGATACAGGGATTTTAAATCTAGTCACCAGGGCTCTGTTTGAAATATACAAGTGTAACTGGCTTTAGCTATACACTGTAAGAATTGGTGGGTTGCATAGGCTTGGGCAGTAGAGGTATTACAGTAGGTAGCTAGTCAGGAGCAGGGCAGGAGAGCCCCACCCCCCTCCACCTCCATGAATGTCAGGTGACCAGGTCAGGTGGTTGTTAAACCGTCTCTAAAATAATAATTGGCTACAACCAGTGCCAAGGAAAGGCAATCTCCCCATAGATAGAAAAACCCTGAAACTAGTGATCAGTAGTGGGATGGTTAATACTGAGTATCAACTTGATTGGATTGAAGGATGCAAAATATTGATCCTGGGTATGTCTGTGAAGGTGTTGCCAAAGGAGATTAACATTTGAGTCAGTGGTCTGGGAAAGGCAAACACACCCTTAATCTGGGTGGTCACTATCTAGTCAGCTACCAGCACAGCTAGAATGTAAAGCAGGCAGAAAAAACATGAAAAGGTCAGACTGGCTTAGCCTCCCAGCCTACATCTTTCTCTCATGCTCGTTGCTTCCTGCCCTCAAACATTGGACTGCAAGTTCTTCAGCTTTGGGACTTGGACTGTCTTGCTTGTCCTTAGCTTGCAGACAGCCTATTGTAGGACCTTGTGATCATGTGAGTTAATAGTCCTCAATAAACTCCCATATATATGTGTATGTGTGTGTGTGTATGTGTGTGTGTGTGTGTGTGTGTGTGTGTGTGTGTGTGTTTTAATTATCTGATGAATTGGGATCAGTAAAGAGAATTCATGTTGCCAGAATTAGCCACTGAGCCATTGAGAAATTTAGAATAGATATTAGTGATAGAGGCAGGAGGCAGACAAAGGCCTAGACAGATAGGGAAGGATCTCTATACAATTTCCAACCTGCCCCACAAGTGTTTACACCAGTTATTTTGTGCAGATAAGGAACCTGCACTGGGGGCTTACCTGGGCATGCTGCAGCAGACTGGAGGCCCACATGGACTAGGGGGATCGTGTGGAGCAACCAGAAATTTATGCCTAATGCAGGGGAGGAGCCTGGCCTCTTCAGGTGGTGTGTGGTGGCCCTGGTATTCAATTTGGGAGGTGAAAACCTGCTTGCAGTACCCCTTCTCTTTGCTGAGAGCTTTCAAATCACTTAATAAATTCCACTCTCCTCACCCTTCGATGTGCCTTCCTAATTCTTCCTGGTTATGAGACAAGAACACAGATTAGCTCAGCTATGGAGCAAAAAAATCCTGCATCATTTTGGTGGCCTGTATGGGGAGTTGTCAGAAGGGTGAGTAAAATTTGAACCCAAACATATCTCTCACTTTTCTTTCTGAGCTTTCCTGTCCTCAGACTTTTTCTGAAGGCCGGGGAAACTATGCCTCTTTCCCTGCCCCATTATTCTCAGAAGTTGGGAATGTCAGCCTCAGTCCAACCCAGTCTTTTCTATGGAATTTTCCTTCTTTTTGGGGGGAATGTATTGGGACCTATCTTTTCTTTTACAATATTAGGGGTGTTCTACCCTCACCCAAATGGTGGCAGGCTTGTGCACAGGACAAATGGGTGAGTGGCAGCTCCCTGCCCCACTCCTCTCCTTTCTGGGGCACATGGCCTGAGCCTGGGTGGCTAGCTGAGCAGCATTCCCTGCCAGGTATGTGCAGAGTCTTCCCCTAGCCTGGCCAAGGGGTCCAGCTCAGTCAATGCCCCAGGGAGGAGACAGCAATAAAAGGTCTCTCTTTCTGATGGAGAAATTCATTTGCATAAGAATAAGAGGTTTCTTCCTCAGCCATCTTCCCAGCCTTTCACTTAAATTCTTTTTTTCTTTCTTTTCTCCACTCTGTTAGCTGTTAACACAGCCTTGCAGATATAGGGAGCTTTATGCAAGAGGGTTTTTTTTTTTTTTTAATTTTGGAAAGCATCTTGTTAGGCCAGGACCCGAATTCACAAGACACCCTTTTTCTCTCGCTTTTTTGAGGAGAACTCAGCTCCTCAGCTTAACCTTAGCATTCAGCTTATGAAAAGGAGGCAGCAGCCAGCCGCTGGCTACAGTCTGTCAAGGTTTAAGGAACTCAAAGCTTATGTCAACAGGGGGGACAGGGTGCACATGGGTGAGTACAGATATTTCCACCCTCTAGGCCCCTCTGTTAACATGGGTAGAAGCTGCGCTGACACCCATGGGTACCACCCTGTCAAGGTCACCAAGACTTGGGGATATAAGGGCAGAAGAAAGAAAAGAAACACCTCTTCTTTCTCTCCCTCATGTACCCCCTATTTGCTGGGAAGAGAAAGGAATTAGGGATACCTTATCCCCTCTTCCTGGCTGGGTAACCATTCATCTTTAGTCTGTATCTCTCTCAAACGTATCCTGAGGCCTGGGGGCTCCTTTGAGAAAACGCCTTCCTTTTTCCTTTTTCCTCCTCTGTCCTCTCCTCACAGAGAGGTAATTGTGTCCCCATACTACAGGATACTTTCCTTGGATGCCTCGTCCAAACTGGGAAAAGTTAATTTCCCAAACCCTAAGCTGCTTGGCTTAGAATAGAGCTCAGAGGAAGGGAACCCAGAAGCCTGACATGCCAGTAAAAGGGTAAAAGTTTTTTTACCAGTCAGACTTTTGGTCCCTCCCTTACTATGCAAACTGGTAAAAGGAATGGTAAGGATCATTGTTCATATTCTCTATAAAGTTTTGATTAATGAAAAAGGATTTATGAGGTTGGTCTTAAGCTGTAGCCAATCTGGTATGCTTTGCATGTCTTTCTGTACGGTTCTATCAGAAAGAGGAGTACTTTAGGATAGGATGCAGGTGTAGGACCCCATAAGTCCACTTTTCAAGTCATCCCAGCAAACTGGTCAGTAACAAACTTGGCTGCAGGCCTGCATCTTATTTTATGTCCTTGGGAGCATGACCTGTAACCATATGGCAGTACTTTGTTTTAATCTCTGACATTTTACAATGGTGGCTAAGGTTCAATCCTGGCTTGGAGAATGAGTACTTTCAAGTTAATAGCTGTGTGATTTCTACCATTTCTGATTCCCTTCCCCTCCATAGACAACTTCTAGCTTCCCTTCTAAAATCTTCCCTTCTCTGAGCTACTGTTAAACATTCTAGATATTATAAAAACTGCTTCTCCTTACTTCCCCCTTTGAAAATACTTTGTACACCCATGGTTAAGTTCTAATCTTAATTGAGGCTTGTTGGTTTCACCTGTGAGGTTACCTTTGGTAAGGTTCAAAAACCAGAAATATTGGCTGTTTGGCATGGCTAAAGTCAGGTAATAAGGGACTTAAAAGGACTTTCTTAAGGAGTGCTCAACTTAATTAAAAGTGGATACCCAAGTATGTTTAAAGGACCTTTATGGTTTTTTTCTCTTCTTGAATTTTACTTTTCTTGAAGAAGTTTCTTCTCAATTGACTGAAATATTTTTCTCCATTTTGTCTCACTCTTAATGCACGCATGAGAGGCCCTAAATTAATTTCTGATGGCTTGGGACTCCTTGGGAAAAACAGAAAAGGCACCACAGATCCCATTTTGTTAGAAACCTCTGTTTTCCTCATGCAACCCCAGATATTAGAGGCAGATAGATCCCTCTCAAAATCTGTTTTTGTTTTCCAGTCATACCTGTTTGTTAGGCCCTAGAAAATGCATGCTTTCCTAGCCTTGCTCTTAAAGGGCTCCACCCAGCAGCCAATAATCCAATTAGATTGACAAATGAAAAAATCTTACAACTACTGGATTTTTTTGTCTGTCTGTGTAATCATATATGTGTTACGTGTCTTATGTTTATATAGAAAAGTGCTCTAATTAGCTTGAAGAAAAATAAGCACTTAGATAATTTTTTTTAAAAAAAGATAAAAGCAGTAATACCTTTTAGTTCATGTGACTTTACTCTTTGAGAAATAACAACAGTCTTAAAGATTAATGGTAAACTGCAAATGTCATCAAAATGTAAATAGGTGGTCAAAATTATGCAAGTCAGATACTAGGTTTGCTAAATGTTTTAAGGTCATAAACTGCTTCTTTGACCTTTGAGAACTGTTCTACTTGCCTGCTTTACAACTTGATAAGGCATGGGGATATGTGAAATTAACCACATCATTAACTATGCTGGAAGGAGTCAAACTTTATTGGCACCTAGTACATAATTAAAGCAACTTACTTAGGATTTATATTAATGTTAAAAACTATTAAGGGTTACCATTATAACATGTAATTGAGACCACTGAAAATGGATTTACATGCAAGGTGTGTAAGAAATGGTGTGTAAAATGTGTTTTTAGCAAAAGAATTTTATAAGGCATGGAAATTTAAAATTTTGCCTAGGGGTTTAAAGAAGTTGTGGAATGACTGTAAAAAATTAATCTTGCAAAAGGAATTTTGTGCATGAACATATTAACTAAATTCACAAGGGTATGATATGGTTTTTTCTATAAACTGCACATTGAAATAAAAGCACAACAAGATTCTTTTTAGCAAAATTTGCAGGGGTTATAAAAGGTTTACAGGAATCTTACCTCATGGTTAAACTGGTTAAGATTGGATAGAAGTGTCTGTAAGATTTCATTAGAAAATTGAGTTTACATTAATAGTAGATAATGTAATGGTAAAATTTGGCTTTCTTTCTCTTGAATAAGATTTTCATGTAATGATAGAGGATAATGAGAGGTTTTTGCCTTAAAAATTTTTTTGAGTCATCATTTTGGCTAAATAAATAGCTTATGGTAATCCAGAATTGTATTTCATAATATCAAGTGTTCTAAATCTCAAACACATTTAACAGGCTTCCAAAAATCAAATTGCAGTTTCAAGGTTATCTTTCCTGACTCTTAGCTTTTGGATGTTAAAGAGGGCCCCTGGAGCATCCAAAAGAGAGGTAAACAGTATTATTCAACATGTTTAGATAAATGGAATTGCCAAAATGATGCTTAATTTTCTTCAGGTTATATTTCAGTGAATAACATTAAAATATGTTCCAAACTTGTATGGGATTTCTACAATTCTAATGTCTGAGTATATACTATCATCATAATTAAGGATATTATGTTAAGTTATTGTAAACCACAGAAGTAACCAAATTTCTTTGTCAATTTTGTTTTTAACTTTAACAACCCTGGACATTTTGCTATTCACAGACAATTATTGTCTTGTTTTGATCCTCTTCGAAAGATGTTTTATAATCAGCTGTAGAACATTGACAGGTGATCTCAAATGCAGGTTTCTGTTAACTTTGGAGACCATGCATTGGACTAAAGGAAAAATGTACAGAACTCATGAAGAGCTGAAGTATTCATGAATGTCAAACAGAACAAGAGTTAATTAAATGGACTGAACTAATAGAAAACCGAAGTAATCTTTTTTAATTTTTGCTTAAAACATTGTTCGTCCTTGTTTTCCAGAGTCAAGGAAACTTTTATTTTGAGCTATTTACAGTCCTGCCTCAGCCTCACGAGTAGCTGGGATTACAGGTGCATGAAACCACGTCTGCCTAATTTTTTGTATGTTTAGTAGAGACGGGGTTTCACCATGTTGGCCAGGCTGGTCTCAAACTCCTGAACTTGTGATCTACCCGCCTTGGCCTGCCAAAAGTATTCTTAACTCATGGCAATACAGTTATTTGCATCAGTGCAGTAAGAACCTATTTTCTTTTGCAACAGGATGCAATTAAATAAACTGGTTCTTTTATCTAGGCTTTGACTGGAATGACATGCTCTCCTTTAGGGAATCAAGCTTGACTTGCAGAGACAATAAAAGCCCCTTGGGAAACTGGCCTCATACCTTGTCTACAGTTCCCGTACAGGGTTTCTAACCTGTGTTGAGTAAAGAATGTCACTTTCTAATAGGCACAAGAACCCCATATTCCTGGGACCTGAAGAAGTTAGGAATTTACCTAACTCATAGATAGTTGAGTATACAAACCTATGGTTGGGCTTGGCTTTAGAAGTTCTTATCTGAGATTCCTTGTGGAACAGAGTTCCTTCAAAGCCAATTTAAAAGGCCTATGTGAAAATAATTATCCTTGCTGCACTTTATGCCAATAATCAGGCCAAATATAAGGCTAAAGTTTACTGTGCAAACAACTCAGTCCTATCATGATTTGTTTTTAACAAAAATGAGGGCTGGAGAGAGAAAAATCATGTTTCAGAACTTATCATACACTTGTCGTTATATTCTAGTCTCAGTTGTGTTTATGTTTTTGTCTGCATTTTAGACTAACCTTGCTTATTCCTGTGAACCAACCAGTGATCTCTGGCTGCAGCTAAGAAGAAACAAAAGGGAAGGGTAATGTAAAAATCGGGATCAAAATTCTAGTTCTGGGAAGTTATCCTGTAAATTCTGCCAGGTTATAGGAGTAAATAGGGTGCCCATTACCTGGAGGTTTCCTTTTTTAAGAAAATTATACCAAGAAAGCTAACCAAATCCAAGCCGCATGCACTCAAATCTTAGTAGGCATAACTATAGCCACTAGTTATCTGGGCATGCCAGCAGCCTTAGGAGTTTTGAGCTATCCTTACCCCCCACTTTTGTTTCATTTTGATACATCTTCTAATAACCCGGTTCATCTCTCCCCTTTAGACCATTGAACTCCAAACGGTCCTGCAACCAGAACCTCAGAAAATGGCTCCCTTTCACTGAAGACCCTTAGATAGGCATCTGAGGGAGATCTGACTGCCATCTTCCCAAAACAGTGCCCCTGTCAGCAAGAAGCAGTTGAGATCAGTCTTTGTCCCTATTCTAATGCCAATTAGATGTACCTCTTCAGAGAAGGAATGGTAGAGGCAAGAGGCAGACAAGTGCCTAGGCAGAGAGGGAGCGGTCCCTGGAGAATCTGTGACCCACCTCACGAGTATTTACACCAGTTGTTTTGTGCAGATAAGGGAACCTGCACAGGGGCTTGTCTGCATGCCTGCAGCAGACTGGAGGGCCACATACACTGGGGGAATGGGGTGGAGCCACCAGGAATTCACACCTTATGCAAGGAGGAGCCTGGCCTCTTCAACTCATGTGTGGTGGTCCTGGTTCAATTTGTGAGGTGGAAACCTGCCTGCAGGACCCCTCTCTCTTTGCTGAAAGCTTTATTTTCACTTAATAAATTCTGTCCTCTTCACCTTTCAATGTTTCCATGTGCCTAATTCTTCCTTGTCATGAGACTAGAATCCAGATTAGCTGAGCTAAGAAACAAAAAAAAAAACCTTGAATCATTAGTGCTCAGAATAATTGTGTTGCTGGTAAATTTAAATCCATGAAGTACACTTACGTTGAGAAAAATTGTTGGAAATAGAGGAAGTCCTCTGAAAAGGATTCCCCATGCTACTTCTCTGCAAATTATCTTTCTTGTGAACAAACCTTAGACTATTCAGAGAAGTCAGTGCAGGGAACAAAAAAGCAAACACTTTTTTCAGGGCAGATAACAATTACCAATTAACCTTGGATTTAAGAAATGTTTCTTAATATTATACCACTGACAAATAACTATTCAGTTATGATTAGTAGGAGAAAAGATGGACTTATGCACCACACTCAAGAAAGGACTCAGACCTTTGGAGGAAGATAGTATAATTCTAAAAGGTGTTTCCTGTCTCTACGATGATTCTAGAATCATTTTTAATGGTGGTGAAGTCACCTTTGCAGAAATTTTAACAGTGAGAGAAAATTATGGCAGTGAAGGAGTTCTGATCTGGCTAACCTCCATCTTGTCTGTGTCCTTCAAGCTGCTCTTAATTATTTCTGGGCTTTGCTCACGCTAACTTTGGAAGACATTTAGTTGATAGTTTAAATGATTATAGCTCTTGTTTCTCCAAAACTCAGTTGTCTTTGTAAAGCTAATGAGAGAGCACCAGGCTAGGAGGAAAGAGGAGACTGAATTCTGCTAAGGTGGAGACATAAATGATTGTCAGCCATTATTCTGGAGGTCACAAGATATGCAACTTCCCCAATTACTCTTGCAGATAGAATCACTATCCTAGAACCTAAGATTGGCCTTTTGAGATATATTTTCAGGTTTTCTGGCATGTCTGAGGAGACCAGTGGCTCCACTTGGACCTACCAACTGCTCCTGTGGCCCTAACCAGAAGCAACTTAGCATGCATGAGGACCATTTCCCACACGCCTATGATTACACCCCCAATCAATCAGAAGCAAGCACCCATTGCCTAGCTACTCCCACCCCATCCTGCAAACTATTTTTGAAAAACTCTAGCCCCCACATTCTTGGGGAGATTGATTTGAGTAATAACTCCATTTCACATATGGTGTGGCCGGCCTCATGTCTATTAAACTCTTCCTTTATTGCAATGCCATGGTCTTGTTTTATCTGTGCAATGGGCAGCAAGAGCTCATTGGATAGTTACAGTGGGGTGAAAGTATGAAGCAATTTCATTTTGTCTGATATATATATTTTTTTATCTTGAGGGAAATACTTAACACACTAATGAAAAAATATTACCTAAAATGGTTGTCTTTATCTTATGATCTATACCATCTTACATCAGGCATTGTGGGGAAAAGGTTCAGGTCTCTTAGCCTCTTGGGAGAGCCCTATGACTCAGTCTTGAGTCTGTTTCATTTATTATTAATAAACAGTTGCCACCTGTCCCTGAGGAAAATATAATTGAGGAGAGAGGAAGCATAAGCAGATAAATAGTTTCTCTTGACCTAGTATGATACACAACATACACGTACATACACACAACATACACACAGACATTTGTAGGACATATCTACTAAATGTCTGTATTTAGACAGAACACAGTCTCTCTCTCTCTCTCCCCCTCTCCTCCATCCCCAACCTCTCTATCACCTTTATGTGCATTAATTCCTCTCCAGTTTTTTTTCTCTCAGCATGAGAAGAAAAATTTAAAGTACCTTTGAATTGCAGTACCACACAAAGAGAACATGTAAAAATCAGCATACAATGCATCTTCAGATTTGCAATTAAAATATAGTATTTGCTGCATTGCAGATTGAAAACATCTAGGTGGGGGACTAAGAAATAATGATAGTTTAAGTTCATGCTTTATTTTATCATAGAGAAGAAAGTGATTTCATGAAAGAGTCACTGCTTAACCTACCACAGTCTACTGTCTTCAGACATCATTGCTTCTCACCACTAGATAAGGACATGAAATTTTTATGAACAATCCCACAGAAATAATTGTTGCCTTTTTGCCTTTTGAGACTCCCATATTGTTCTTTTCGTGAATCAGCAGGACAGGCTGCCTTATTGGACTGTACTGTGAACATGGAGGAAAACGTAATATGGCTGTTATCACTAATTAGAAAGGGATATGGTAAAAATCTGACTGTAGTAAAATAATATGGTATATTCAAACTCACTATATTGTAATAACAAGAAGTATGCTTGAGATATTAATTGTGCTTATTAAATGTGGTATTTTTCTTAAGAAGAAAGAACGATGATTGAACAATGATTTTTTATTCCCTGGTAAAGGAAAACATGCTTGCAGTTTATCGCCCAGCAGGTCGTTCTCCTAGATATGAATTCTAGGAAAACTGCTATACTTGAGCACTTAGAGACATGTACAAGAATGTCCTTGCAATGCTGTGTATGTGATAGTAACTCACTGAATCCAAATATTCAGTCACACCATAGTGGATAAACAAAATGAGGCTTATTCATATAACAGAATACTTTGCAGCAGTGCAAATAAATGAATGCATTACATGTTTACACAACCCGGTAACGAAATGTTGACAGGAAAAAAAAAGTAAGTCAATTTATGCAATGTTCAGAGACATGAAAAATATAACAATATATTTGGCGGAGATTTAAACATGTGCAATGAACTGATATAGAAAAAACAAAGAACTGATAAGTTCAAATTCAAGGAAGAGAGAAACATAGCACAAGGCAAAAATACATAAAATCTGTCCTAACCCAACCACAATGCAAAAGTATATAAATATTCAATCTTCAAATAATTTTCACTGCACCAGTCATATAACCAAGTTAGTAGTGTTCTACTTTATGGGAGGAGAACTAAAGAAGGTTGAACTGTGAACTTTTCCAGGGGAAGTAACTCAAAGTTAAGATTTAATGTATCAAAACTGAGGAGAACTAGAGGGTAGTCAGTGTTAGGACAGCCAAGGGAGCAGCTGGAAAGGCACCCAACCCAGACTAGGAGTTCATGTAAGGGCTGAGGAGCTTCTAACCTGAAGAAGGAATAGAAAATACATGGAAAATGTAGCCTGGGGAAGATAGTTCTAGGCAGCAAAAGGGAGGTGGTTAAGTTTGGGAATATAAGATTTTCTTGCAGAGATCTGGAAAGATGATCTGACTGAGTTGTAAATTAGAGTTGGACCCCAGCCTCCCTGCCATCACTGTGTCCCGGCCACAGACAATGGAGACAGCACAGGGCAGGATTAAAAGTATGGGCTACGGAGTTTGAGAGGTAGCAGGACTGAATCCTCGTCTGCCTCCAGACCCATAAAGCAGCTCTCAATTTCTGTAAAATGGGAATGATGACATCTACTTCTCAGGGTTGAAGGTTAACTCTTTACATGTTATCATTACTAACCTATCCCCTGCTTTGTAGCCAGTGTGATCATTCTAAAATATAACTCTTGCTTCTTTCCCTTTAAAACTCAATGGTTCTTAATTGCACAGAACAAATACTCCAACTCCTTAACATGCCTTTCAAAGTCTTTTGGTGATTAGTCCCTGCTTCCCTCTCCAGTTCCACGGATCATGGCCCTTCAGCCACATTAGACCATCTCAATTCCCCAACGCCCCATGCCTGCTCAGCTTTGCCTGAAACACATGTCTCCTCGCCCTACCTCACCAAAAAAAGCCTGCTACTTTTCAGAGCTCAGCTTGGCAATCTTCAATAGGAAACTTTTCATTTAATGAATATGTATATTCAATATGTGTATATATACATGTATAGTATGCATATGTACATAGAGATTATCATTTCATTATCATATCAGAATTTATCTGTATGACACTGTACACTACCTTAGAATGTAAACTTCAAAATTGTTTTAATATATTCTGTATATCAACACAGTGTGCCTAGATAATTAACATTAAACAATAACACCAACCAATTTACTATTTCTTGGGAGCAATTTTTATAAATATGGTAGTTGTTTTAGGTTCTATTGAGAAATAACTCTGTTATATACAATTTTTTAATTAAATAGTTCATAGTTTAACATAAAATATACCCAATCATAAAAGAGCATCAGACTAAGGATAACCATCTTGCTATAAATCAGGGTAGAGTTGGGGAAGTTCTTCTAACTTAAGAGTCAACAGTGGGCAATGCTAAAAATAAGATCACAGAGGAAGGACACAAAAGAACTGCCAGAAAACTCAGGAATTGCTGTCGATCTGTATAACGTTCCTTTTTGTGTTTTCAACTTCTTCCACAGTGTGACAACTAAACTTTAAGACTGCAACCAGAGGGGCTTCTCTTACCTCTGCATCAAAGCGCGGATCCTGGTAGGCATCACTGATGTTCACTGGAAGGCCTGTTGAAGCAACCAGCTCAGCAACGCTGTTATTTATTAGCCAGTCGGAGTATGATGATTTCTCCATGCTTTCTTTGAAACTATCAGAGCACCAAGGTAGGCAGGAAGAAAAGAGAGAAACATAAGTTTCTTGAAAGCAAACCCTATAAACTACACTAATAGCAGGATAATCTGTCCTTATTAAGAAGTAGTAAGTGACATTAGTCACAAAACAATAGCAAGGTATTATCAGGAGCTACTTCAAAATGACCTACCTGCTATAATGTATAATAATAAAATCCATGGGCAGAAACTATAGATTCCCTATGATTTAGAGAGCAACTGCAGGTTGTATTTAGGTCCCAAAGCTGGCAAACATACATAAGGACCAAAATTAACAATAAGACACCAACAACTAATAAAATTCCATCAACCTCCAGCTTGCCCTGTTTAATTGAACAGACTAGATGTTCTGGCACAAGGAAGAATGAAACCCAAATGGGGAAAAATCAGAAAGTAAATTGGGACTTTAGAAAATTACAAATGCAGCAAAAGAACATATCTAGACTATGGTCTTTTAAATTAATAATTATTTGAAAAACAATTTTACTATCTTAGTAATTATTTTAATAATAGTAATTATTTTAATAACAATTTTAGTATCAGTAACTATTTTGGTAATTTCAGAGTATGTTTCTTAACAATAGCACATAGCCTGCTTACAAAATCTCACTTAAAAGCCTACTTTAATGCAACTGACCCTTAACATTAATAATTAAACCTCTTTTCATGTTTGATTTGAACAAGGAATTTTATGCTAAATGATTTTGTGAACTTTCCCTTGTATCACTTTCACCACAGACACTACACATACAGAAATGCTGTGAGAATTAGTTAAGACAACCTATTCCTCTCCTCCTTTCCATCTTTTCCTCCACAAGTACATATTGAGCACTGCCAGAAGCAGCAGAGATACAAAATTGAGAACTGTTCAAATTAGTATTGGCAAGGAAAATTTTCCTAGAGGATGTCCGATTTGTGGCTTGGCAAGTGATAACTGAAATTATGTGAATGGATGCAAGTATACTAGGGCAAGGTTTTCAAACTACCTTCTGTGGAACCCTGGGTTTCATGATATGTTAATGAGTATACTACAGCAAGAATAATAATCACTCTATTGACTTTTTAATCTAAACTGCACTATATGTAAGAAAACACTAAACACACATATCATCTTTGTTATTTTGCAATAATGTGCCTGTGTGAAATTATGCCATGCCGAAAAGGCAGGAAACTGCATGGAAGGGCCATTGGATGCATGAGTGAGTAGGACACATAGATATTATTTGCCATCATTAATATAACTCATCTGTAATGATTGCTGGCCTTTGTCTGATAAATTCAGCATGTATTTGTAATGTTATTCATCCCTTATTGCATATTAAACATTAATAATACATAAACTTATTCTCTGTGGCTCTCTGGCTGAAAAATGGAAGTTTTAATAAAAAGCTGAGTCTCGTAAATCTTAGATGGCGCCTAATCAAAGAAGTAAAAAGACTGAGTACTTAGAAGAGAAAGCTTTATTTTCTAAAACAAAACCAAACAAAAGAATAAACAAAAAAGTCTTTATTTTCTCTTTGCTGTTTTATACCTGTGTGCTGAAATTTTATGTTGTGCTACAATGAAAGCAAAATCTAAGAAGAAACATGAAAATGCACCTCATATGAAAATCTAACTTAATGAAATCATTCCTAGGTTTATAAAAGAGTGTGGGATAAATTCTGATCTTTCTTTCAGGGATTAATTGGCTTACCAGTACTTTATTCCACATTTTAATTTTTAAGGTGTTCTGACCACATTGTTTTGAAGCTGCTGACCTACAGTGTTCTGTGGAGTGTGGGAAGCAGCGCTGCAGCAGGAGCTGGGGAGAGGTCTGGGTATAGAAGTCAAGGGAGGAACTTGAGAAGTGGTAGGGTAGCAGGGAGCTCAAAGGAGCCAGTTTTGTCAGTAGGTGTCAGCAACTTTCAAGCTGGGTCTTTCAGGATGAGAAAGAGTTCAGGAAGGAGAGATTGGAGGCATTAGAAGGAAACAGCAGGAACAAAAGACACAAATGCAGCAGAGTGTGTTCTTGGCACGATGAGTAATCGTATGGTGGAACAACACTGAAAAGGAGGTCAAGGGTCAAAGGTGAGGCCCTCACCAAGTTGCTGAGACCTTAGTTATAGGCAATGGAGAACTGTTTAAGAACACAGGGCCGGGCGCGGTGGCTCATGCCTGTAATCCCAGCACTTTGGGAGGCCGAGGCGGGTGGATCACGAGGTCAAGAGTTCGAGACCATCCTGGTCAACATGGTGAAACCCCGTCTCTACTAAAAATACAAAAAATTAGCTGGGCATGGTGGCACGTGCCTGTAATCCCAGCTACTCAGGAGGCTGAGGCAGGAGAATTGCCTGAACCCAGGAGGCAGAGGTTGTGGTGAGCCGAGATTGTGCCACTGCACTCCAGCCTGGGTAACAAGAGCAAAACTCCGTCTCAAAAAAAAAAAAAAAAAAAAAAAAAAAGAACACGGAGCAGGGGAGTGATGTAGTTTAAGATGTGATTTTAGAAAGCTTAATTCAGGGACAATGAGCAGGAAGACCTGGGTAGGGAACACTGAAGGTGAGAAGAGGTCTGGTAAACCACAGAAGTCACGCAGATGGGAGGCAATGGTGCTGGTGACTCAAGACGTACCACAGAAGATTCCACAGGCTCCGTGGCCAGATAGCGGCGGCTTACCTTTTGCTCCCGAGTGCCTGTGGCCCTATTAGCAGAATGCAGTTGTTTTAAGGAGGGGGGAGATAGGGAAAGATGACAGATATTCTGTAAGCCTAGAACATATTCATTTTTGAAAATCCAGGGACAAAACTTTATTAGTCCTCAGAACTTAAAACTCTAATCCAGAGTTAGGATAATTTTCAGGGAGAGTAAAATGCATGAGATCACTCAGGGACAGAACACACAGGGAAATCTATATCTAGGGGAGGGAAGGAGAAGAAATTTTAAAGAGGAAAAACTTAAATTTATTGCTATCTACTGTGGGCCAAGGGCCAGGCCAGATACTTTACCTAACCAATTTGTTTTGTCCTTAGATAAATCCTATGAGATGGATATGCTTCTCTATATTTTATGGATTGGAAAATGGAGACCTACAATGCTCAATAACTTTCCCAAATGGAGATAAGATTTTACCTAAATCTGACTCCAAAGTCCTAAATTACACTATTTTTTTCTGTTACCTTTCAGAAGGAGTTAATGGATAGGCTTATAGCAAGAATAGGGTGGGTCGTCACCTAAGAACAAAAAGGGAGGGGCAGCCCACATCAGAGAGAGTTTAAAGATGCTGCTGAAGAAAATAAACACTTCAATCTGAGACTTTAGTTAGAGGAAGGGGGAGGAAAAACCATTGGAGTTGATAATTAAGAGCTTTAGATCCCTAATTACAGAATTCCCAAAGAAGATACAATGACAAAAACACTTACTGAGCAGGGGCTCCTGAAAAACACATTCTAAATCTAAAACATGCTTAGAATTTGACTTGGTTCAGTATGCATACTGCATTGAAATCATTGTAAAATCATTGAACAGTGTAGAAGGAATATTGACTCCTGTGCAAGGCACGGTTGAGGCAGTTTCTAAAGTATAAGCCATGATCTCTGCCCTCAGGGAGCTTGCTACTTAGCTGGGGAGATGAGAAATAAACACACTGACATTTAAACAATGCAAAAATTAAATGCCCAGTTCAAATTTCAAATGAAAATTTTTTCACATAGCTGTATTGATATGTTGCCAAGTCAACTGTATCAATCACAAATGCTGAAGAAGTCCATGGAGGGAGAAATGACTTCAGGTGTTGTAATCTAGCTAAAGCTTCAGAGAGGAGGTAAGATTCGAACTGACCTATAGGTCAGTGCAACAGTGCAAACAGATTTTCTGAAAGTCTCCTCTACATTTCTTCAGTTGAATGTTGTAGAGGAACATAAATTAAAGCCTGAGTGATAGGATTCT
Source organism: Sapajus apella (assembly GCF_009761245.1). Lineage (NCBI taxonomy): Eukaryota > Metazoa > Chordata > Mammalia > Primates > Cebidae > Sapajus > Sapajus apella. Next base: position 16,979,585 of record NW_022436968.1, on the reverse strand, counting down.
CAGAGAGACAGTCAGGAAAGTTGATTTGTCACTTGGTATGTACATCAGTCTTAGTCCATTAACGTGCTATAGCGAAATACCAAAAGTTGGGTGACTTATAAGCAACAAATATTTTTTTCTCACAGTTTTGAGACTGGGGAGGCCAAGATCAAGGCACCGGCAGATTCAGTGTCTAGTGCCTTCTTGCTGTGTCCTCACATGGCAGAAAGAATGAGGGATCTCCTGGGGCCTCTTTTATAAGGGCACTGATCCCATTCATAAGAGCTTCACTCCCATGACCTAATCACCTCCTAAAGGCCCACCTCTTCATACCCTTACATTAGGGACTGGGTTTCAACATATGAATTTTTGGGCAGACACAAATATTCAGACCAGAGTAATCACATTCTGGCTTATGCACCACCTCAGTTTTGGAATTGGTCTACTACAACAGAGAATCATAACACTGAGTTAGAGCTTTCATAACCTTGCTTCTTTTCTTTAAGAACAAAAGGTAATTTTATGTTATGATTAAGATCATGGGTTTTGGCATACCTCAATAAAATATCACCTTTGCTGCTTTCTAGCAAAGTGATCTTGGGAAAGCTTCATCTGTAAAACAGGTATAATACTACTACTGTGGAGATTAAGGTGATAACTTGTGCAAAGTGCTCAGCATATTATTTAGCCCACAGCAAACATTTTCTAAAAGCATCACAACTTTTAAAGCAAATTCTGCACATGACAGTACCCTTTATACATTTCAGTGATGTGGTGTTGTGAGTTTAATCACAAAGGAAAGGGCCCAAATTATTTCTGCTTTTGGAAGGACACATCTAAGGATAAGCTCTTTCAAAAAGTTCCTACAGTTCACCTCCCCCTGATTTATGAGGAATCTTTTATTCAGTATGGTTTTCTTTTTTGCAACTGGTTTCTGTTGGGACAGAACATGGGAATATCACAGACACAGCCACATATTGTTGCGCCCTATAAAAGGGAGAAGTGGGGGCTGAAATTCGTCTAACTGCATGTTTGCTTGAAGTTGCATCTACCTCTAGAGGGTACCTTTTCCTAATTCTTACAGAGACATTCATATGGGCTTTCAATGCCCCTTCTTCAAACTTTTCTTCAACACTTCTGAAAAGTGGGCATGTAATCTCAAATAGAGCACCATCAGTGACAGGAAACCCACTACCTATCATATATTACATTATATTTTGTGGCAGCTCAGTTTACTTTCTAATAATCATCATCCTTTGTTCAAAGTTCCATGGTCTGTGGCCACAGAGCATGGATCTTGTTATCTGACAGCCCTCAAAATATTTGGCAATAATTAACATGTCCCCCATGATTGTCCGCCTAACATCGTTCTTCTCCCACCTGTCTCCAATCCCTTCAGTTACTTCTCTTGTGGCATGCCTTCCTTAACCGTACCATGCCAGTCCTAGATGTAGTCCCCTTGTTAATAGTCCTTTTGTGTATGAAACCCAGTCCAGTCCACAGTCCTCTCCATGGGGTCTGAGTAGGAATAAGGGGGTTTGACCATCTCCTTCATTCTAGACCCTGTTTCTACCAAAAAGGTCAGTAGTGATAGTTCCCAATAGGTCTTATTTTTGATAAGTTTTTGGAAGTTTAAATTAATATTCAAATTTAAATTAACCAATTTTCTTGAGTCCAAAAACTCCCACCAGAGATATCAAAGGCCAAAATCCAATACTAAGATTTTCAGTTTGGGCCAGAACCAAGATAGACTCCCTGCTGTTTGGAAACACAACTAAACCTTGATTACTCCAGGCTTCCAAAGCTTATGGGTGCATATGAGTTCATGTCAACTCAGTGGTTCTTACTTGCCATGTACATAATTGTAAGACCATAGACACCTCTGATTCCTCCCTAATCTCCAATCTTTGGGGATACTTATTCTTTCATTCAAATCTCCTTGTTAAAGCCTACTGCTTAGAAATTACTTGAGGGAGCCTGACCAATGGCTCCCAGAATGCCAAAGCTTCATGGAATAAGGGAAGAATACTGTCTGCCAAGCTCTCTGCAGCATTTTGGTGCCTGGGCCCTAATGCCGTATTGCTTGTGCTGACACTGTAACAAGTTTCCTATTTAAACGGCTTCTTTAGCCTTTGCCCATACCCCTCTCTGTAGACATAGAAGGTAGGGCTGGGATGCCCATCCACATTAGAGGAGTACTCATGTACCAACTCCTTCTTTCAGCAAACAAAGACCCTTATCAATCTCCTCATGCAATGAATTCTGGTGTGAATGTTGGTGGGTGTGTGTGTGTGTGGCCAAGACATTAGCTGTATATTGGTGCATAACAAGAAAAAAATGGCATAGAATCCTTAACAACATTCACTTGTTATTGAAGACTAACGGTTGATTCAGAAACCATTCAAATGTTTCCAAAGTTTTTTTTTAAAAAGCAAACCAATTCATTTGTCCATGTTTAAAAGGTTTTTACATTCAAGCTACAACACCATTTTGATCCCTATAGTGGGGATATTAAAAAAAATCCTGACTTAAAGGAAAAAAATAGCAGACAGAAAAAAATATATTGAAAAAAGGGTCTGAGAAAGGTAAAAGAATGTTGACACCTGAACTTCAGTGAACCTTCCTTAAGAGGCCATGATTAGCCACTTAATAGCTTATTTTAACTCTCTAAAAAAGTAGACCTCCCTAAGCTCAGGATCATTTTGGAATAACACTCTAATTGTAAAGAAATCTTTTATCTTGTTATTTTGCTAGAAAAAAGTGTATAAGAAAACATATATTTTTAAGTGAGTTTCATATAAAGGAATGTAATTTAGGTTCTTCTCAGTGGTATCTTGCTTCCAAATGTGAGGCCCAAACTGACTTCAAAGAGAGCTTCATGAGCTCAAACATATTTACTGTAGAGGGATAAAAGAGAATTGCTCTATTACAGAAAACACATAATTCCTGAAATGTGGCTGCCCGTGAAGTGAGGGCCGGTGAGGTAGACACAAACCTCAGGGTGGACAAGTTGCAGAGTCGTGTAGGAGGTAAATCGATACAAGCAAAGCAAAACAAGACAAAATAAAATCCCCCAGAACAAGTGGCTTCAACATCTTTAATTATCTGAAAATCCTGTTTTAGCTGAAGGTTCAAATACAGGAAACTGTGTGAAAATAAAAGGACTACCTTTAGCATTACTTTTCAAAAGAGTCTCTATATTAAAAGACAAAACATCTTAATAAAACTGTGCTAATCATTACACTGCTTGTGTTCATGTTTCTCTTCTCAATATAAGGGTTTACTTAGATGTCTTCACTACAAACTCCCAAGACTCCTTCAAAAATGACCACTAGTTTGGCCTCTACTAAGTGCTGGACAGGAGTGGGTCAAATCTTGTATTAAGTGAAGAATAAGGATATTTTCCTTTTTGTTGAAGGAAGCTGACACAGGGAAACCCATCCTCAGATGGATGGCAGCCTAGCCTAGCCCCTACTTATACAGAAAGGTGTATAGGCAGAAGCTAAAGGGGTATACCTTCAGGGAACTCATAATAATGATGATTAATTGTGATAAATGCCCTAATGGAAGGATGTGGAAGTTGGTCTAAGCTGGTTTTTAGAGGATATGTAAGAGTTCACCTGGAAGAGAAAGAAGATAAAAACAATTCAGACAAGACTATAGCATGAGTAAAACTTTAGAAGTGTGGGGTTTTCTGTTTTGGTATAGTAAATAATAGAGCTAATGTTTAGGATACATGGTGGAAGTGATGAATAAGGATACTGTGGAAGAGGCCAACCAATATATTGTGTGGTTCCACGCACAAGCTTTGTACCCAAAACTACATTCATATAAATGACTCTTTTTGTTTTTTGTTTTTAAAGTGTCTTTTTTAAAAGTTCAGGGGTACATGCGCAGGATGTGCAGGTTTGTTACACAGGTAAACATGTGTCATGGGGGTTTGTTGTACACATGATTTCATCACCCAGGTATGAAGCCCAGTAAACATTAGTTTTTTTTTTAATCCTCTCCTTCTCCCACCCTCCACCCTCCAGTAGGCCCCAGTGTGCATTGTTCCTCTCAAAGTGTCCAAGTGTTCTCATCATTTAGCTCCCACAGCAGGCAGTATTTGGCTTCCCATACAGATGACTCTCATCTATATCAGCAGTCCAGAGTTCCCTATGTACATACCTAAGTACTTTCTGGAGACTTCCTCCTGAGCATCTCAAATTTACCATTTTCAAGATTGAACTAACACACAACATTAACTAGTTAATGACCACTAGTGCATCATTTAGTTAATGTGACCATTAACTAAAAATAGATTTCAAGGTGGGACTGAAAGTTTCAACATAAACACAACGTATTTTCTCATGGCCAAGGAATGATTGTCAATTGCCCTTCTGATAGATTGAGTGTTACCCAGTGAGGGTTAGGAGCTGGAGAGGCAAAGAGTCAGGAACTCAAAGAACTATTTGGGATGGTTTAATTTTTTTGCTTTGCGAACCAAATATTGATTTTTGATCTGTATGGTAGTATTTGACATTTTGTTTCATTGACTAGAGGTCAATCTGAGGTTGGGTTCACAAAAAGAAACTGCATTCCTTACTTTTTCCCCACTCAGGTCAGCCTGTCTTTCCCTGGAATCCTTCCTGAAGCCTCCAGCTGTGCAATGCTTTTTGAAGTTGTCGTTTAATTAGGAGATTAGGGAACTAAGTAAATACCAGTGGGACTCAAAGCTAGGACCTCTGCAGGAGAGTCTTGAACACCCAGGTCTTGGGACATTAATAATCTTCTAATGGCTTAAGTATATCTTTGAAGGTTATCGAACAAGTCTTTTAGTCATAAAAAGTAATGGGAAATAATGTAATTAACAAGCAGAAACTGCCTGTCAGCTCTTACCCTGCGGTAGGAGAAGAAGATGCTCTAAGTTGCAAGAGTTGCTAAATTTATCATGATCTGTTAGTAGATTTGCTTTAATGTCTTGCCTGAGGACACTTCATTCCTCTCATTTTAAGCATTCTGTATTATCAGAAATTAAGACATGGTAACCAAAAAACACATTTTCTATCTTTAATTTCCTCAACTTCTGCAATGAGAATGATGGGATTTAACACGACTACAAGTTGGTGTCACTGTGGGGTTGTAACTCTCACATGGGTGTCAGATGGCATTGCTGTAAGTGATTGGTATCTACCATTTAGCATCATATAATGACAACTGCCTGGTTATTTCACAGCTGAATAAATCTAGGGTTTTAAAAAAATCTTTTAAATCTGCCAATATTTCCTGTCTTTGAGATTACAGATAATTGTATTCTCATCTCCAATTTTTAGTTTCCATAATGGAAAACAAGGGAAATAAAACTCACTTTTCAGGGCTGTTTTGAGGATAAAATAATAAAATATTGAAGACGGCATAGAGAATAGAAGGCTCTCAATAAATATCAGCTCTTTATGTCACAAAGATTTTTCTTTTATTAAAAACACCAAGGTGACACATGTTCTGTTTAACAGCTTAACTCCTGGGGCAGTAGAGAAGATGTTAAATGTTTTTGACTGTGGCATCATTATCAGATTTGGAGAAGTACTGAGGAGAAAATGTGCCAGCTGGCAAAACTGGTGATAATAGAGCAGTCTGGATTCTATCCTGCTAAAGGTTTCAAGTAGCCCCACAATATCTCTGTGAGGGTGCTATGGACACCTACATACACATATATTTCTAGATTGAGGGCCCACCTTCCCAACAAGTCCTGCACACACACACACACACACACACACACACATTCACACATGAAGCAGATTCAATTTGTTAGAATATTAATTAAAGAATGTTAAATGAGAGACCTACTAAAGCAAGAGAGTCAAACATAAAAACCAGGTTTTGGTTTTATATTAAGGATTCTAAATTGCCATAATTCTGTTTACTGCATAGTATTAATCTGAGGGACAGCTGACCTATATAGGCTACTTTATTATGCCTGATCTCAGTACTTATTCTTGTGGCTTGTTGCTCATGGAACATTTTTATAGCTTTCATTCTCATCTGTGACAGTTTTACTAGAGTGACAAGTTCATTGGTCTGAAATAAATAGGGGTAATGAGAGCATTTGGGTCTTCATATTCAAAACCATGAAAAAGAAAAGATGGAAATTACATATGTTTAAGAGGTAAAGACTAGATGCTTGAAAAACACATTTCCTTGAGCTTATTAAGATGAATTTGGAGGATATACAACTTCAGTAGGGGTTCCTCTCCTTCACTGAAATTTAGTTCTTAATATCATGCAAATGGGGCACAGACACACACCTCACTAGTACCATGCTGTATATTTATAAAAATAGCATGGGGGAAAATATGCAATCCCAGAAGTATCAAAGCAACATGATTCCCTGAGGGATGTGTTTAGGTCAAGCCTATAGTGTTTCCTTGGATCACCCCAACTTCATATACTCTGCATATTCTTTAGTGAAAGTTGGCAGAAAATATCTGGGTGACTCTGTAGCAACGAAGCTTCCTGGTAAACGAAGTGCCCTTGACACCAAGCGGGAGCTTCAGTGTTCAACCTCTGGCACCAGTCTTGGCTTCCATCGAGCTAATTCAGACCTGTTCAGCTACCTCCTTGCCAGACAACTGAAATGGTGTAGAAATGAACCTCTAAGGTTATCTGGATCACTTGCTCATCAATTGGCAACATTAATTATTGGCAAAATAAGGTTCAGCAACCCTTAATATGCTAGACAGTAGTTAAAAAGAAAGTCCTTGTTTAAAGGAAGTTACATAGCAACACAAATCTTGCTTACATTCCAAGATGACTGGTGGTGATAGTGATGGTGCTGTTTTAATTTTTTAATGTTATAGAGGTTTGTTTCATTTCCTTGACATTGAAATGTGTAGCATATTTTTATTAACACAAAACACCTATTACATCCTTCCTAGAAGAGGCATAGTAGAAGAAAGAAGACCCATTTAGAAGAAAACAGAAAAAATATGACATTCATTATATACCGTGGAAATATTTTGTCTCATATCAGTGTATAAACTTGACTTACATTCCCTATTACCTTGGGCAATAGAGAAATAAAAGAAAAAGTAAAGAGAAGAGGAAAGAAGTTCCAAATTGGCAGAGTAGATCACTGAAAATTTGTTTCTCCATAAAAGCAGTGAGAATACTAGCAAAAACTGTCAAAATCAACTTTTTCAGAACTCTAGAAATTAACCAAAGGCTTGCAACAATCCAATGAGTATTTATTCAACTATAGTTGAATCTCAGGAAAAACAGCAACATCTATGGCTTTTTAATTTACGTTGTTTCCATCTCCCTCTCTCCATCTCTGGGGTAGCTGTGAAAATCAGCAGCCTAGCAGCCACTTGCAGAGAAAGAATGCGTTTGGAGCTCCCCAAAAGCTCTATACCCAGATAAGTGTCACTATTTGACCTGTTTGGCAGTTCCATGGAAACCTCCGTTTCCAGAGCTTGTCTTTATTTGACCTGACTCAGAGCTTGTTCATTGAGAACAGCCTTTACCCCCAGTGATTTTTGTGGGGAAAGTCAGCAGCAAGTGTTTAACACGGCAATTGCTTTAGGTGGTGATAACACTTGCAGCTAACAAGAAGCTGAGCAAAAAACTTAATGAGATAAGCTTGGGAATGAGATACTCCCAGAAGGCTCTGAAAAGCTTGTACATATTCATAGATATCTAGAATATATACAACACACACACACACACACACACACACACACACACACACACACAGCTGTATGAATGTCCAGGAAAGAACTGAGAAGGCTCTCATTTCTAGCAGATTTTGAAGCTCTGTATAAGTAGAAAATGAAAACTAAGTAAAATTGCTGTCATAGAAAATGAAAACTAAATAAAATTGATGTTATTTAAGGCATCCTCACATGCACACAGAGTTCCTCAGCAAAGGCTGGAAGACTTATTGGTTCAGGCTTTTAAGAAAATCTCTGTCCAATCATTAGCTAACAACTAAGCTAACTGAGCAGAACCTTCAGTTGCCATATCCCAAAAACAATACAACTTTAAAGAATTAGTTCTAGAAAGTCACTGAACAACAAATAGCAGTGACAACAGTAATAGCAACAAACAAAAATGACAACAAACTTTAGATGATGGGGTGAGGGGACGGACTTGATTTCCAGTTTCCACATTATATTATTCAAAACAGCCAGCTTTCAAGAAAAATTTATAAGACATGCAAAGGTATAATAAAGGATGCTCCATATATAGAAAAAACAGTCCATCAAAACTGTCCCTAAGTAAGCCAAGATGTTGGACTTACTAGACAAAGTATTTAAATGAACTTTTGTACATACATTCAAAATATTAATGGAAATCATATCATACCTATTATTTGAAATAGCACAGCTGAGTGATCATAGTCAATAATAACTTAATTGTATATTTTAAAATAACTTAAAGAATGTAATTGGATTGTTTGTAACTCAAAGGATAAATGCTTGAGAGTATGGATACTCCATTCTCCATGAAGTGCCAATTTCACATGGTATCAAAACATCTCATGTATCCCATAAGTATATACATCTCCCATGTACCCACAAAACATCTTTAAAAAGAAAGAAAATATTTATTTATTTAGCACAAAAGAAGGCAGTAAAGAATGAATAGGGGAATACAAAGGGCAGAAGGCATGTAGAAAACAAATACAGAAAAGGTGATGTAAATCCTATTTTATCACTAATTACATTAAATGTAAATAGATTAAACACACCAATCAAAAGGCAGAGATCAGTAGAATGGATAAAATAACATGATCCAATTTTATGCTGCCTACAAGGGACACACGTTAGATTGAAAGACATGACTAGGTTAAGGTAAAAAAATGAAACAAGTATATATATTATACCATGCAAACAGTAGCAAAAGAGAGCTGAAGTGGCTATTCATGTCAGACATAAGAGGTTTATTTTAGTTTCAGTTTTTAATTTTATTTTTTGAGAAAAGGTTATTAGAGATAAAGAATGATATTTGATAATGGCAAAGGATCAAACCAATAAGAAAATGTAACAATTATAAATAAGCATACACTTAATAACACATCCCTAAAACATATGAAACAAAGACTGAGAAAACTGAAGGGAGAAATAGATAATTCAACAATAATAATAGCAGAGTCTTCAAAATCCCACTTTCTATAATAGAGCAACTAGACAGAGGATTAACAAGGAAGTAGAAGACTTGAACAACACTATAAACCAACTAGACCTGATAGACATCTATAGAGCACTCCACCTGATGGCAGAATATATATTTGTTTCAAGAGCACAAGGAGCATTCTCTAGGATAGCCCATACGTTAGGTCAAAAAAAAGTCTCAATAAGTTTAAGAAGGCTCACATGATAAAAAAAAAAAAAAATATTCTCCAAAAACCATGGGATAGAATTAGAAAAAAAAAAAGTTTGGGAAATTCACAAATATTTGAAAATAAAGCAATACTTCTAATAAATCAAGAGTTAAAGAAGAAATCAAAGGGAAATTAGAAAATATTTTGAATGAAAACAAACTACAGCATACCGAAATACATTGGAAGAAGAAAAGCGGTACTTAGGAAGAAACTGATGGCTATAAATGCCAGCATTAAAAAGAAAAATAAAGTCTCAAATCAATAACCTCATCCTCCACCTTAAGATACTAGAAAAAGGAGAGCAAGTCACACCTAAAGCAAACAGAAAGAACATAATAAAGACTAGAGGGGGAATAAAAAAAACTAGAAAACAGAAAACAATAAAGAAAATCAACAAAACAAAAATTTGTTTTTTGAAAAGATAAAATTGGTAATCCTTTAGCTAGATTTGCCAAGAAAAAAAGAAAGAAGTCTCAAATCACTAAGATAAGAAATGAAAGAGTGACTTTACTACCAACTTTACAGTAATAAGATTATAAAGGAATATTACGGATAATGTGAATAATGGTATACCAACAAATTAGGTAACAATTATAGACCATATGTTAGGTCATAAAACAAGTGTCAAAACAACTCAAGGAGAATTTTTAAATTAGCATAAACTTATAATAATTAGAGAGGTTAAATTGATAATTAAAAATATTTCCACAAAGAAAAGCTCGGGAAGAGATGGCTTCACTGGTGAAATGCACCAAATGTTTAAAGAAGACTTTTTTTTTTAAATGTCAGTCCTTAACAAACTCTTCAAAATGAAAAAAGGAGAGACTGCTTCCCAGCTCGTTCTATGAGGCTAGCATTGCCCTGACACTGAAACCAAATCTATATCACAAGAAAACTATAGACCCTAATGAATATATATGCAAAAGTTCTCAAAAAATACCTAGTAAATGACATCCAGGAATATTTAAAAAGATATGCACACCATGAATGAATGGCATTTATTCCAATAATGTAAGTTGGATTAACATAAAAAAATCAATATATGTAATATACCATCTTAATAGAATATAAGACAAAAATCAAGTGGTTATCTCAATAGAAAAAAAAGTATTTAACAAAATCCAACATGCTTTTGTGCCACTCAACATTCAACAAACTAGAAATAGAAAGGAACTTCCTCAAACTGATAAAAGGACACTTACAAAAAATGTACAGCTAACACCATAATGGTAAAAGACTGGATGCTTTACCTTTAACATCAGGAATCAGACAAAGATATTGGCTATCTATTTAACAATGTACTGGAGGTTTTAGACATGCAATCAGGCAAGAGAAAAAAATTAAAAGCCATTCAGACTAGAAAGAAAGAAGTAAAATGATCTCTTTTTCCAGGTGATAAAATCTCATATACAGATAATTTTAAGGAATTCATCAAAAAACTATTAGATATAATAAATGAGTTCAACAAGGTTACAGGATATAAGATCAATATGCAAAACTCAGCTGTATTTCTACACACAAACATTGAACAAATCAAAAATTAAGAAAATTTCATTTACAATAGTATCAATAAAACAGGAATAAATGTATCAAAAGAAGTGTAAGTCATTTACACTTAAAACTACAAAATATTGCTGAAAGAAATTAAAGAAGATACAAATAAAGGAAAGACAACTTATATACATGGGTTGGAATATAACTTTTTTAAGATTGCAATACTCTCCAAATTCATTGATGGATTCAATGCAATTCCCACCCCCCCCACCGCCCACCACAGGAAAAAAAAAAAAAAAGCCCTCAGGACTCACACTTTCAGATTTTAAAACTTACTTCAAAGATACAGTAACCAAGACAATGTGATACTGGCATGAAGATAGACACACAGATTAAAGGAGTAAAGTTGAGAATCTCATAAACCTATATGGTCAGTTGATTTTCCACAAGGGTGGCAAGACAAATAAATTGGGAAGGAATAGTCTTTTCAACAAATGGGGCTGAAATACTGGATGTCCATGTACAAAAGAATGAAAGTGGACCTTCTATCTCACACTATTACAAAAATATAACTGAAAGTAGATCAAAGGCCTAGATACAAAAGCTAAAATTATCAAACTTTTAGAACAACACATGGGCATAAGTATTCATGTGCTTACATTAAACAATGATTTCTTTGATATAATGCCAAACGTACAAGTAACAAAATAAAAAATTTATAAATTGAACAAAAAACTTTTGTGCTTCAATAAACACCATCAAGAAAGTGAGAAGACAACTCAGAATGGAGGCAAATATACATAAATCATAAATCTGATAAGGGACTTGTATACAAAGTATACCGCAAACTCTTACAACTCAGAAATAAAAGGACAATTAACACAGCTGAAAATGATAAAGTATTTGAATAGACGTTCCCTAAATAAGACATACAAATGGCCAATAAGCACATGAAAAATGTACAACATTGTTAGCCATTAGGAAAATGCAAATCAAAACTACTAGGAGATGCCTCTCCAAGGAATTATAAAGTATATTTACTGAAAGGAAGAAGTAAAATTATCTCTATTTGCAGGTGACATAATTCTATATGTAAAAATCTCCTAAGATTCCACCAAAAAACTGTTAGACCTAATAAATGAATTGAGTAAAATTGAAGGATACAAAAATCAACATACAAAAATCAGTAGCATTTTTATACACAAACAGCTACCTAACTGAAAAAGAAATCAAGCAAACAATTCCATTTACTATAGCATAAAACAATACTGAGAAATAACTTTAATCATGGAGGTGAAAGATCTGTACACTGAAAACTAGATGAAAGAAACTGAAGAAAATACAAATAAATGGAAAGGTATCCTATGCTCCTGGATTGGAAGAATTAATATTGTTAAAATGTCCTTACTGCCCAAAGAATATCCAAATTCAGTATAATACCTATCAAAATTCCACTGGCATTCTTCACAGAAAAAAAAAAAAAAAACCGTCCTAAAATTTGTACAAAACCATAAAAGACCACAAATAGCCAAAACAATACTGAGAAAGAAAAATGAAATTGGAGGCATCACATTTCCTGATTTCAAATTATATTACAAAGCTGTAGTAATAAAAACAGTATTGTACTGACATAAAAACTAACACACAAGCCAGTGGAACAGAATAGAGAGCCTAGAAATAAATCCAAACCATGTATGGTCACTAATTTTTTACAAAAGCACCAACAAGATACAATGGGGAAATGAAGTTCCCTTTTGCATTGCTACTTAAAAGTAATCATATGGGTCATCACTTTCCAGTGGTCATTCACTTCTTGCCACTACATAATGTTTAGGCTTAGAATTCTGAGCCTGAATAGCACTGTAATTTTAAAAAGCATGACTATTAAAAACAAACAAACTGGCCAGGCACGGTGGCTCAGGCCTGTAATCCCAGCACTTTGGGAGGCCGAGGTGGGTGGATCACGAGGTCAAGAGATCGAGACCATCCTGGTCAACATGGTGAAACCCCGTCTCTACTAAAACTACAAAAAATTAGCTGGGCATGGTGGCGCGTGCCTGTAATCCCAGCTACTCAGGAGGCTGAGGCAGGAGAATTGCCTGAACCCAGGAGGCGGAGGTTGCAGTGAGCCGAGATCGAGCCATTGCACTCCAGCCTGGGTAACAAGAGCAAACCCCGGTCTCAAAAAAAAAAAAAAAAAAGAAGTTCAAGACCAGCCTGGCCAACAGGGTGAAACCCAGTCTCTACTAAAAATATAAAAATTAGTCAGGCATGGTGGCTGGTGCCTGTAATCCCAGCTACTCAGGAGGCTGAGGCAGGAGAATCACTTGAACCTAATAGGCAAAGGTTGTGGTGAGCCGAGATTGCACCACTGCACTCCAGCCTGGGCAACAGAGCAAGACTCCATCCAATCCCCCCCTGCCCCCAAAAGCACAAAAACCACAATGAAATGCGATGTCACATCCACTAAGGTGGCTATAACTAAAAGAAAGACAGAAAGAAAAGTAAGTGTTGATAAGCATCAAAATGGAAACCTCATTGTTTGTCGTTGGGAATGTAAAATGGTATAGCCACTGTAGAAAACAGTCTGACAGTTGGTCCAAAAGTTAGACAGAGAGTTACCACATAACCTAGCAATTCCACTTCTAGGCCTATACCCAAGAGTACTGAAAATATATGTGCACTCAAAACTTTGCATATGAATGTTTATAGCAGCATTATTCTTAATAGCCAAAAAAATATAAACAACATCATTAACTGATGAATAAGAAAAACATGATATATCCAAACAATGGAATATTATTCAACCATAAAAATGAATGAAGGAATAAAGTGCATGTACAACATGAATGAATATGAAAACATTTTGTTAAGTGAAAGAAACCAAGCACAAATGGTCACATATTGTATAATTCCATTTACGTGAAATGTCCAATATAGGCAAATCCATTGAGGCAGAAAGTAGATTAGCAGTTGCTAGGGCCTGGGAGGAGGGAAGAGAGGGGAGTGGCTGCTAATTAGTAGTGTTTCTTTTTTGGGGTGATGAAAATGTTCTGGAAACAGACAGTGATATGGCTGCACCATCTTGTGAATATACTAAAAACCACTGAATTGAACACATTAAAAGGTTGATTTTGTGGTATGCGAATTACATCTCAAGAAAAAAAAATATTTAAATAATTACATCTCAAGATAAGAATAATTAGTACACTCAAGTGATACTTATTGAGTAGCCCACCAAAATGCTATAGCCATGGAGATGCCCCATTCACATCTTTCTTTCTTTCTTTTTTTTTTTTTTTTGAGACAGAGTTTCGCTCTTGTTACCCAGTCTGGAGTGCAATGGCGCGATCTCAGCTCACCGCAACTTCCGCCTCCTGGGTTCAGGCAATTCTCCTGCCTCAGCCTCCTGAGCAGCTGGGATTACAGGCAGGCGCCACCATGCCTAGCTAATTTTTTGTAGTTTTAGTAGAGACGAGGTTTCACCATGTTGACCAGGATGGTCTCGATCTCTTGACCTCGTGATCCACCTGCCTCGGCCTCCCAAAGTGCTGGGATTACAGGCGTGAGCCACCGCGCCTGGCCCTCACATCTTTCTTTAGGAGAACCTCATCAGGAAGCATAGCTGATTGACCACCTCTGGGTCCAAGCTTCCCTTGGAGCTGTTTCCTGCCAATGACTGAGTGTGGTGAGGGTAGGAACTAGGTCACTCCTGTGGATGCATGATTTCTCCAACTGGCAAATTCTGCTCGGGACTTCCCATTGGCCCGGCAGCAATTTTTTCCAAACCACACTATGACCAAAGACTCTTCATATTCACTCCTTACTTGTCTCTCTTCTTCCACAGAGCACCATGGTCAAATTCTCTCCCCATCTACGGCTGATTCTGCTCTCTTTAGCCTTCACAGTTTTTCTCCTGAAAAACCTTTTGCTCATCTAATATTGGCATATGTTCTTTGCAGGGCAAGGAAGTGACACATGAATGTATGTCTAAGAATGACTACAGTACAAAACTTGAAGAAGGTAGCTGAAAGGCCTTGGTAGGACCAAATGTGTCTGCATGTGTTCCTGGGATTCCAGAGATACATTGTATTCACTTGTACTGAACAGATGTATGAAAGACTTACACAAACAAATCACTCTCCAAGGTGTCTAATTTGAAGGATAACAAATATTTGAGTGAAGTAGTTCTTGGAATGCTTGGGAAATACCAGTTTCATGCAATCACTGTATTTAATAATAACCAATATAGGTACTGATTGAGGCCACAAGCACTGCATGGGCAAATCAGACAAGGCTTGTAAGTCTAAAGCAGTGTTTTTCACACTGTGGGTCACTACAAAGTATAAATCATGAAATCTATTTTGTGGGCCATGACAGCAGATGTTTTAGTTTGGTTTTTCTTTTTTTAAAAGAATAGATCAGAATATAGATGCATAGTAAAGGTAAGTATAGTTTCATAAAATATTTGTCTTAGATATATATGTGTATACTTGTGTGCATATTTATATACACTACCTAGGTTTGGATAGTTTTGTCATGGATTGCATCAGAAAAGGTTTGAAAGTCATGATCTAAGAGATACACAATAAAGTTGGCACAGCCAGAATTTACATAAAGACATTTAGTAACATTCTTCAAAGTAGAAACAGAATTTCTGATTCCCAAAAGATTCATCAGGGTTGTATGCTTTTGAGTGATAATGTCCAAATGGGGTGAGTCACATAAAACCTTCTGGTACATGGAGACGTTCCTCCAGGCCCAGAATCATATTCATAATCTGATTAGGTACTGGACTTCACCTCATGTAAGCCAGGTACATCTCAGAGTTATAAAATGTGCAACGTGGCCTGGGCAAGGTGACTCACACCTGTAATCCCAGCACTTTGGGAGGCTGAGACAGACAGATCGCAAGGTCAAGAGATCAAGATCATCCTGGCCAACATGGTGAAGCCCTGTCTCTACTAAAAATACAAAAGTTAACTGGGCATGGTGGCATGCACCTGTAGTCCCAGCTACTTGGGGGGCTGAGGTAGGAGAATCGCTTGAACCCCAGAGGCAAAGGTTGCAGTGAGCCAAGATTGCACCACTGCACTCCAGCCTGACGACAGAGGGATACTCTGTCCCAAAAAAAAAAAAAAAAAAAAAAAAAAAAAGTGCAATATGATTGCAGGGTACAATAGCACACTCAGGAGTAAACAAAATCCTCACTCATCATACTTTTTCTCTACAGTCTAATATAGTCTATTCCAAGTTAATTCCTGAATGTATCATTGCTGCTGGACAAAGACAAGGAGTGGTAACCCAGACATCCCTGGGAGTCGTCCTAAGAGACCCTTGGACTAACTACAGAGCTCATCCTGTGGTTTGTCTCACTAGAGCTACGTCTCGTGGAAGTCAATTCTCTTTAAAAAAATGATAGGATTTAGGTCATGGTGGCCAGAAAGCTAAAGGAAGAGTTGCAGAGAAGTCAGGAATGGCTGCAAACCATTTGCTAGAAGGGGTAATCTAGCAAATGTTTTGCAAAACTAGATTCCACACAAATGTGTAAAGAAAATAAAAACCAATAAGGCATTGAAACAGAAGTTTCACTTTTCTAACCTAAAAAATACAATGCAGAAAACTAATGTTGAGAAAAGTCACAGGGCTGTCTAATCTTAAAATTTAAAGAAACTATAAACTCTCTAGGTGCTTCTCAAAGTTGAGGTGTATGTACTCTTGGGGGGATATGTAGATGAGCTAAGGGGTGGAAGAGCCACAGGAAAAACAAAGCGGATCTAGGGTCATTATGTCATTGAATCTATGATAGTATCAATGGTAAGGTGCACTGTTGTCAAATCACTAAAAGAAAAAAAATGCTATGAGGCAATGTATTATTACTTAGAATATTTTAATCTTATTTTAAAAAATCTTTCAGATTAGATATAAATTGTATCATACACCATTCTTGAAGGAAAATGTGAAACTATACAAGTTGATTATACACTAAGGAAAATAAAGAGTGTCATTCTTCTGAATCACTTCTCAATTCAGTCATCAGTGTTCACAGATCTTATCCTCTAAGCCAATGGAATATTAATGATGTAGCACATATCTTTAAAAGTGCTCTGCTATCATCTCCAGAAATTTCTTTCTGCTGACACTCTCCTGTAAGTTTTGATGTCATCATTTATTGAACTTAGTAGATGTCATTGGAGGGTTTTTAGATAAAACCAAACTCATATTTCTTCCTCAAGTAGTCTTTCCTTGGTTTGTTAGCTGCAATTTTAAGGTTGCTAATGTCCAGTCTTGCCACTAGAAATTAACTATGTAGATACATGTCTAAAAAATGCATCAACAGGTAACATAACTTGGAAGGTTAAGTAAGACTCCTGGCCATCTTTCCACATGGCTGTATACCACTCATTCATCAGCTCACCTGTCATTCATCTCTATGTGTGTGTACGTGCACACATGCATGAGTGCACACACAAGATAATAGCACTGACTTCAATTTCATTTTCATAAGAGAACGGGTTCAAACTCATACACTAAAAGTGCATTCATTTCCCATTTCTGCATAACGTTACTATAAATATAGCAGCTTAAAACAACATCTATTTATTATCTCAGAGGGCTGGAAGTCACAAGTTCATCATGACATGGCTGGATTTGCTGCTCAGGATCTCTCAAGACCAAAATCAAGGAATTGACAGACCTGCATTCCTTTCTGGAGGCTCTGGGGAAGAATGGAGCTCATTCAGGCTGTTGGCAGAATTCAGCTCCTTGCAGTTGTAGGACTGAGGTCCAGATTTCCTTGCATTTGGCCCTGTCTGTATTGAAACCAGCAACATGTGTTGAAACCTGCTCATGCATATCTCTGACTTTTCCCTTCTGTTGTGCCTCTTCAATTTTCTTTTGTGCCCTCAATTGGGAGAAGGCTCTGCTTTAAGGGTTCACGTGATTACGTTAGACTCAACTAGATAATACAGAATAATTTCCTTATTTTAACATCAATTGATTAGTAATTTTAATTATCTCTGTAATCTCTTTGGCTTGTAATATAATGTGAATACATGACAAGTGGTGAGTATCTCAGGCGGCAACATTCTGCCTCCCACACTTGGTTTGATATTGTTGTTCAAAATGAAATATGGTGACAAGTTTTGACCATCTGACATCATGCATGACATCACACTGAAATGCTGTACATTGTGTCATCTATGTTCTCAGTGTTAATTGTTTTGGTACTCTTGGAATTGGCAGGCATGTCAAAGGACACTGAAGTTTTCTCAGCATTTCCAATTTGACTAAATTCCTAGTTTTTCCTAAATTGAATTGCATGTCACTGGACATTAAGCAGTTTCCAATCAGTTGAAAATTTTTGACAAATTGATGTTCCACATCTTAGTAACAGTCCTGCATCATGCAAGAGTTTGATTATATCAGCCTCTTCTTGTTTTGAAATTTCTTTCATTTATTGTGAGAGCTTTGGTAATG
The DNA here is from genome assembly GCF_009761245.1 of Sapajus apella. Taxonomy (NCBI): domain Eukaryota; kingdom Metazoa; phylum Chordata; class Mammalia; order Primates; family Cebidae; genus Sapajus; species Sapajus apella. The sequence continues at coordinate 16,961,269 of NW_022436968.1, read as the reverse complement.
TATTCTGCCTTCAGTTGCATAACTTGGCGTGTGTTAAGTGACCCTTGTAGATGTATTTCAGTAACAAAACATAGCTCCACTTCATCTTCTTGAGAGTTTCTTCCTTCATTGTTGATTTGAAAGAACATACAGAAATAGGACCAGTTTTCCAAAAATAAATATTTTCATCACTAATATCAAATTTACACTCCACTTCCTGTTTCCATGTTTTTCTGCAAAAACAGTAACTTTTTATTTAAATGCTAGACCATACTGTAATGTCATTGGAGACATATTAACCAGCATTTAAGTCCAATCTGTGTAGTACCAACAACGTACAATACACAACTGAAGTGACAACACAAACAGCTCTGACCAAATTTGCACATGCACAGGAAACAACTGTGTCACCAACAGCCACTAAGACATCACTGGTAGTAAGATACCATCATGACTTTCAACATGTTCAGTGTAAGAAAAAAGTGCTTTCAAATCATTAAGCAACTACTATGTGCCAGGCATTGTGCTCTTTCAGCAATTCTACTGAATTTTCCTGGTAATCCGCTTGCGAATAATAAATGTAATGGCTGAGGGGATTAGTGCCAGGGCCAGGCTAACTAGGTTTCAGATATTGCCTCTGTAACTTACTGTATTACTCAGGATATATTTTTTTAACTCTTACCTGTAATATAGGAAAAAGTGAGATAATTCATGTATAGTACTTAGCACATAATAAAACTCAGAAATAGTGTCCTGTTGTTTCTGTTGATATTAACCAACCTTAAGAGCTGGCTCCTTTTCTTCCCATATGCTCATGAAGCAAATATCTGTATTTTCCCAGTTAGTGAAAAAGTATTCATTCTGGAAATAGAATCTCTTTTAGTTCTAACTCCCTATTGTTCTAAAATGTACCAGATTATCTCATCATTCCTTGAGTGTACTGGTTCTCTAAAGGACAGGAATCATCAATACTCATTACCAGGGAACTCGGAGAAAGTACTGTGTCCTCATAAAAGGTTTAACATTCAGGCTACTCAAGCACTCTGTCCTGTACTTTTTCTCTTGTGCATTCCTCTCCCTACGTGCACTTGATCTCTGTAGGTTAACATCTAACAAAAGCTTTAGGAATTTAAAGGCATGTAAAAAAATGGGTACGCTCAGGGCTGTTGAGGGACCAGGTAACAGACTGACACCTGGAAGAGAAAGTAAGCCTTCTTCCCATTTCTGCACAAATCATCCAGCCTTCCCCAGATTCGTGAAGGTCACCAGTGCATCTAAAACAGTGCTGGGGAGCTGTGGCACAGCTCTGATGAGGAGTGCAGTTATGCCCATGGGAATTCTGGAGTGGGCAAGGAAGCCCACATCATAGGACACTGCTCTGTCACAGCCAGAGGGAGAGAATTTATGGGTGACAACTTGGAAGAAATAATGAGTCAGTAATAAATTAGTTAAAAAAAGTCTTAGGCAGGGCATGGTGGCTCATGTCAGCACTTTTGGGAGGCCAAAGCAGGAGGATTCCTTAAGCCCAGGAATTTGAGACCAGCCTGAGCAACACAGTGAGATCCCTGTCTCTACAAAATAACTTAAATATTAGCCAGGCATGGTGGCTCACGCCTGTAATCCCAGCACTTTGGGAGGCCGAGGAGGGTGGATCACCTGAGGTCGAGAGTTCAAGACCACCCTGACCAACATGGAGAAACCTTGTCTCGACTAAAAATACAAAAATTAGTTGGGCATGGCAGTGCATGCCTGTAATCCCAGCTACTTGGGAGGCTGAGGCAGGAGAATCACTTGAATCTGGGAGGAGGAGGTTGCAGTGAGTCAAGATCATGCCATTGCACTCCAGCCTGGGCAACAAGAGCAAAACTCTGTCTAAAAAAAAAATTAGCCAGGTGTGGTAGCATGTACTTGTAGTCCTAGGTAATTGGGAGGTTGAGATGGGCGGGTCACTTAAGCCCATGAGTTCAAGGTTTAGAGTGAACTATGATTGCACTACTGCGCTCTTGCCTGGGAAACACAGTGAGGTCCTATCTCTAAAAAGAGAAATCTTAGAAACTCCAGTAATACTTCAAGGATGGCTTTTACAAGGGACTAGGGGTCTTATGCTATACTACATAGGATAAATGCCTAAGTAGCCAAATATATAAATTATAACTATTAATGTGACTCTGTTTATTTAAAGCAATAGTCTGGAGGCCTGGTGAAATCTGGTTATGTTTGTATTATATTCTTAACCCACTCCCACCACTGTTCATTGGCCTTGAGATCCTTGAGGACAGAGACCGCTAATTTAAAAAAACTGTGCAGCCCTATCACCTAGCATAGAGTAGGTACTCAACATATGACTGTTGAAGGAAGGAATAATTGTCTCCAAGGAACAAATTTAGAATAAACAGATAGAAGTTATAGGAATATAATTCAACATAAAATGCCTTTCTAGCTACTAGAACCTCTTATAAATGCAAGAAGGCTATCATGACATAGTGAGAATCCTGTCACTTGGGGTGTTACCAATGATGTCCTAGAAGAGATGCACACACCTCATGGAGGGGGATGGATCAAATCATTCCCAGCTCTTGAACTGGTTGGTACTCATTGCACGGAGACCACCAAGAGACTAGCAATGACAAAGCTGCAAAAGACACTAAGCAAAAGTGATGAGTCAGCAAAACTGGTTTTTATTAAAAAAAAAAAGGCTTTAAGGACTACCTATAAAAATCTGCAAGCTTCAAAGCAGAGTTCATCAGCATTAAAATAGTACCCTGAAACATTGTTACAAGGAGCCATAGAAACTGTCTTCTAAAAACTACACTATTATAACTCTGACTGATGTTCAGAGGACTGAAGTATCTAACAGAATAGACATCATCTATATCTAAAATGTTAAATGATGAAAGGTTAAAGGAAAGATCAGGCTGTGCGATCAGGCTGTGATTTGTAGACTCATAGCCCATCTCAATGTCCTTTCCATGTCACTGGTGAAGTAAATTCTGGAGTCACTGGTCTTGGTTCCTTTAACTTCCAATAAATGACTGAAGGAACCCACATCTTCTACAAAAGGAAAATTACTGGACAATGATGGAAAGGTCTTCTGAGATAAATGATCATTCTACATTAACTTAAAAGCCATAAATAGAATGATGAATAAGACTACCTCATAATGTCAAAGTTCAAAGGCACTTTTCAAATGTCTCTTTAAAGAAAACCTGACCTTTCTTTCTTTTATTAGCAGAAAGTTTGCCAAGGGCAGTCTAGGTCTTTGGTCATTTCATTTTGACATGGAAGTTCTCTCAGCATTAAAAATAATAATAAAAAAAAGAAGTATTTAACTATGAAGTGACCATGAGAACATGTTCAGCAGCATAAAAAATAACAATATTGAAGCATTAGGACTTCAAAGTGTTTTAGTAACTCAATAAAGCTTTGCTTTCTCATATATGAGAGACAGAACTTATATGCGGTAATGAATAGCTAAATAAATCGGCATGAATAGATATTTTTCTATTGTATTTCACGTTGTTTCACAACAATTCAGGAAAATTGCCAAATATACCACTAGTAACTTTTTACGCTTAAATATCTTTGTTACATATAGATTAGCTGGTATGAGATATGAATGTGAACATAAATATGAACAAACAAGAGGGAGGAAAAGAAACAAAGGGTCAAAAGATATAGATGTGAACACAGACATAGATGTGAACATAAAATTCATTTTTATGAATATAAAACCTCTTACCAAAGACCTCTTTTTGCCATTTCAATTTCCATTTTAAGGTATTATTTACAGACAGTAAAATTCACCCTTTTTTGGGTAGATTGCTGCAAGTTTTGACAAATATAGTTGTATAATCACCACTGCAAGCAAGATACAGAATGGTTCCATCACAACCCTCTACCCCTTTGAAGTCAACCCCTCTCTCCATCTCCTGCCCCTGGAAACTACGGATTTGCTTTCTTTTCCTATAATTTTGACGTCTTAAGAATGCCCTGTAAATGGAGTTATATAGTATGTAGCAAAGGCAGCTTTTAAACTTCATGCACTTGATAAAAAGTAATTTACTTTTTATTTACTTGTTCCTATTTTTTTAATTTAAAGGTAATGATAGATATAAAAATCAAATTGCTCTTAACTATGACATCTTGAAATAGGTATTACCCAGAGGGCCTTTAGATCATATAGACCTTTAGGACTTCACTTCCGAAGTACTGAATCAGAATCTCTCAGCGTGGGTCCTGAGAATTTAGTTTCTACTAACTTGTCTAAGCCTGATTCTTATTGACCCATTAGATTTGGGAAGCATTAACCCAATAGGTATTCACCAGATGAGATCAACTACCAGATTTTAAATGATGTGTAGCTATGGAATCAAACTTCAGAGTTCTGAAGAGTCTTAGCTAGGTGATCTTGTCCTTGGTGGCTACTACTTAGTGGCTGTGGGGCCTCAAACAAGTTACTTAAACTTGACGAACCTTGGTTTTCTCCTTTGTCACATGTGGGGAACACCTACTTCAGAAGATTGTTTTGGGGATTAAATGCTTATGAATCATTTAGCATACTACATGGAACACCTAGCATTAAGAAAAATCGAAGTTGCATATATTTTAGTACCAATGTCATCGTCATTGTGATCATCATCATACTGCCCTGAGTACTTTACAATTCTTTCTCCATGTCTGCATTTTGGTTAATTTCACTATTTATTAACACTTCCTCTGGAGGGAGCAACCAAAGGGAATTTTTGCAGCAACATGGCTCTTATTCAAGGCAGTAAAAAGCTAAGAGAAATTCACTGATTGCTTGCAATCTTCACTTCTACCCTGTTACAGCCTCAAAGACGCCAGTCAAAACAAAAAGCAAATTACTGAAAACCTTCAGTCATTTTTCCAAAAGGATGTTATTGGCCAAATATGGGCAGACAAAAGGGAGGAAGAGAAACAAAGGGCCAAAATAAAGCAGAAAATTAGGCAGTCCATACAGCTAGGATCTATCCAAAATTTTCCTTTATTTATTAAAAGATTTAGTCAAATATGTGATGTGAAGAGAAATGGAAACTGTTGGCTTAAAGAAAATAGGTTTGTTCCAGTACTATTCCATATTAACTTACCTAAATGACTTGGATTTGAAGTTCAGGAGTCGGCAGAATATCTTAAGATTTATTTCAAAACCTTACAAGGTGGCTGGGTGCAGTGGCTCACACCTGCAATGCCAGCACTTTGGGAGCCAAGACAGGCAGATCACTTGAGGTCAGGAGTTCAAGACCAGCCTGGCCAACATGGTGAAACCTTGTCTCTACTAAAAATACAAAAATTAGCCAGGTATGGACACCCCAGTAATTCTAGTTACTCAGGAGGCTGAGGCAGGAGAATCACTTGAATCCAGGAGGCAGAGGCTGCAGTGAGCCAAGATCATGCCACTGCATTCCAGCCTGGGCAACAAAGCGAGACTCCATCTTAAAAAACAAAACAAACAAACAAAATTTACAAAGTTCAGGGAAAAGAAGACTATAGGCTCAAGGCAATATTTTAATCCTATTACAAGTACTAAAATTTGGCCCTAAAAACTGACTGCAAACTAAATATATACACATTTATTTTTGAGCTATAGTTTTGATTTAAGCCCTGAAATACAGAAGAGTGATATTTGGTTGTACTTGCTAACAAAAAGAACTACTACTATCTTCTAAGAATTATGCAATGCTGCTAACACCAAGGACCAAAGAACATCAAAAGACAAACATGAACCCCACAAGCCCTACCTGTTCTCTGCATCAGCACTGCACTTAGGGGACATCAATTCAAAGGACTTGGTAAATTTCACCACCTGTTGCATGGAAAGATAATACATCCAGGTCAATTAAAGCTTTATTGAAGTTTAAAATAATGTAATAAACATTTTCATCTTTATAATGATTATAATAATTGGAGATTAAAGAGAGATTTTAAATGGAGAACTTCCAAGGCAAAGTAGAGGTGTATCCATCCTACTTTTTGTATCTTATTTCTTACAAAGCAAACACTGTCAAAGTTTTAATACATTTCACTAAACATGTACATATTTTTACAATTAGGGGTACAATGAGCTATGGAGGTCAGATAAAGGAAAATCTCCTTTGAATACTTAAATAAAAACCCAATCAACATCAATAGAGACCCACGTAAGGACAGAACACCCCTCAAAGAAGATGCCCTCTGTCAACCCCAGGGTCCAGGAGTTAGCTCATCATTAAGCTTGGCTCATCCTTGTTCTCAGGTGAACTTTGTGGTGCCACCACCTAAAAGGTAAAGAAGAGGAAGCCACCTTCTTCAATAATCACTCTTATGTGGATGCTTCATCTCTCACCTCTCCAGTGACACTAGCCTATCAGTGCAAGAGCTGATCAAGGCTTATGTTGAGAGGGAATTTATGGGAACAGAAAATGTCAATGTAGCTTTTCTTGTTACTAGCTAACATTGAGTTTACGCTGTAAACTAGGTCCTACAGCAGAAGCTTCTTTAATTATTTCTTTATTATAACTCTGTAAAGTAGAGGTTTTTATACTCAGCCTATAGATGAGGAAACTAACCGCTATTTTTTTTAAGAAACGTACTCAGTTTTACACAATTAAATAAGACAACTGGCATGAACGGAATTCTCACTGACACTAGAGTGCTAGCTCTTTCAACAACACTACAAATGTTGAGTGAGAAAGGCACTATTTCTGGCCCTTGTAGGGGTGGAGGGAAACTTTTCCTTCTACCCTCTGAGTTTTGCTGAAATAAACGGACAATAGACAGATTAACAGGAGAACAAGCATACAAATTTACTAATGTGCAGAAGCACAGAAGCCATATAAAATATGAGACTCAAAGAAGAGCCAGATGGCTGAAGCTTAAATTGCACCCTCTTTACAGGGGAGATGGATGGGGGATGTAGGCAATTTTGAAGGGCAGGAAAAATTTTCAGAGGAATTAGATGAGCCCAAAAAACAATGACCAGGGACAAAGTTTCTTTGAGCTCTGGAGGAGGTGGCAGGAAGGTAAGGGGTAGAATTTCATTGTGAACCAAAGTTATCTTCTTTGGCAGGGGGGATGGAGGGAATGTTCTTGATCTATCACACAGGCTGGAGTGCAGTGGCCTGATCTTGACCCCCACCTCCTGGGTTCAAGTAATTCTCCCAGTAGCTGGTATTACAGGGGTACACCACCATACCTAGCTAATTTTTGTATTTTTAGTAGAGACGGGGTTTCACCATGTTGGCCAGGTTGGTCTTGAACTACTGACTCCAGGTGATCCACCTGCCTTGGCTTCTCAAAGTGCTGGGATTACAGGTGTGAGCCACTGCATCTGGCCAAAGTTTATCTTATTGTGCAGATAAAGTCTCCAGGTAATCTCTCAGAGTGTCTTGAGGAGAACAGATGAAAAGTCTGTCTGGGCATGGGGACATTCCTCAGTCTTCCTTCCTGTGATATGAGATAATATTCTCTAGTTGATAAAATGTCAGGGAGGAGATGGAAGAGAGTTCCATCTTGTACTTGAGAGGAGGAACAATAAAAGCTCACAAAGTTCTTGATTCTGAGGGGACTCAAGTCTAAAGCCTTTTAATTTCCTTTAGATCAACGTGCTCAGTATCCCAAGGCACCATGCTTTGAAGTACCTTTTTCTGAGCCCCAATATTCTCTTTTGACAAGATATATCACATGATAGAAAAACAAGTCCTCTATAGTGAAAGGAGTCCATCTGAATGTCATAGAATGCTTCCAAGGTTGACATTCAGATTTGCCTTAGCCATATGCAGTCATGCTTCAAAAGCCTCTCAAATTAACCATTTATAAGGAATTGATGGGCGCCTGAGAAAATGATTTGGAAACTAGGAATAGATTAAATATTAAAACAGCTTTATCACCGAGGTAATGAACTCAAGCTAGGCAAATGCAACATTGGGGAAAAAATAGAAAGGAAAAAAAAGGCTCATTACAAAGAAAATTGCATGTGACTAGGTGAATGTAGGGCAATGACAATAGCTCTACTCAAGGAAATATCCTTGACAACCATAGAACATATTTCATTTCATATTGTAATATGAATTAAGCCTGTACAGAATCACTCATTGTGGAAAATTTTATTTTCCAAAGATGGTCACAACAATATCTGCTATCCCATATTCTTCTCTTCAATATGACCCTGCCACCTTCCTACCAAGTGGTAGGCTCTTTGTCCCCTCTCCTTAAAACTGGTGGGCTTCTGAAAGCTTCAACCAATAGAGCATACGGAAGAGATGCTACATGCCTTCCAGGGTTGTTGTAAGAGGCAACACAGCTTCTGCCTTGCCTGATGAAATATGTGTGCCTGGAACCCTTGGTCGCCATGCAAGAAGTGCAACTACCCTGAGGTCACTATGCTGAAAAAGAGCCAAGCCACATAGAGAGGCCATTTTCCTGCAAATGATGGATTTTGCACTCATTATAATCAATCTTTTATGTATGTATCAATGCTTACAACATCCCAGAAGGCAGATATCATCCTCATTTTACTGACAGCAAATTAAGGCTTAGGGGGTTAAGTGGTTTGCTGGAAGCCGTGCAAACAGGACATTGCAGAACTGGGATTTGAACCATGTTGTTCTGATTCCACAGCTCTAATGATCCCACTCTCACTCTTTAATAAGCAACAGCAAGTGTTATTGCAACAGCAAATTTTTTGGACATGATACCATTTTAAAGAAGAAAAATTTAAAGTTCAGGGTCAGAAAAAAATTCTTCATCAGCTGATGTGATTCCTTTTACCAGACCAAGAAAATTATAAAACCTGTAATTTTTTTTCTTTTACCTTGGCTGTTAGGAAACTCCAAGCAAAGCTTTAGCTTCAAAGCCTTATCTTTATGCAGCAAAATTTGGTTTTGTATTTGTTGGTTTGGTTTTGCTTACAAAATCTGCTGTTTTTCCTTTTTTTATTTGAAAATTTGCCATTCATTCTGTTATATGTTTAGCATATAGCAGGTACTCAAAAATATTTGTTTATTAGGAATTTTTGTATTTTTGCTCAAAAGTGTTTTAAGTCATTTTGGTAGTGAGTCTATTAGAAGTATGAAGATAAGATGAAGTACATACATACTTGAAAAATGTATAAGTGTGTATAAAAATACTTTTGTACATAAAATAACATAAATCTGATCCATAAAACTAACTACAGTTGAACAAAGCTATTAGGTTATGGGCCATTACATTGTGTAGAAGTGTACGATGTAAAGACATGGGAATGGAATTTGGAATGGTGGGAAAGAGAAATAAAACATGTAAAGGCCTACAACTGATCCAAGCAATATAAGAATAAAAGAGAAGCAGGCCTGAGTCTCATCAAAGGAGTGACAGAATATAAACTGAGGAGTGAAACTGTGAGCAAACGCCCCCTGCCGACTCAAAGCCAGGTAAGATCAAGGAAGTGTTGAGACATCAGTCTTGGTTCTATGTGCATGTAAAATTAGTCTGTATCCAGCCCATCTGACTTTTAAAGAACTTCAGGTCCATTCTAGAGTGGATCTCAGACTGTCACATAAATCCAAGTCTGAACCATATATTCAGGAACCCAGGGCTGCTGATTAAATCTTACAGATTCTCTGACTTGGAGGCAACCTGAGGTTAGGTTCACGGCCAAGCTGACCCTGAGTCACCAGATTATTCAGCATGGCAACATACTTGTGGGGATTAGTCAATGATGAGGGCCGCAAGACGAACAGTTGAGAAGTAACATAATTCTGAGAGGTAAATTCATCTGCCAGCCTCTCAGTCCTCAAAAGCAGGAGTGGACAAAGGATGGCCCATGGGCCAAATCTGGCCCACCACCTGTTTTTATTCATAAAGTTTCATTGTAACAAAGTCATACTCATTAATTTAAGTATTGTCTGTGGCTGTTTTCTACTCCAACAGTAGGGTGAATAGTTGCAATTGAGATCATACGGGCCACAAAGCCTAAAATGTTTAGTAGCCAGACATTTATTTTTAAAAGTTTGCCAACTTCTCTGGTGTAGAGCCATTACTAGAACATATCAGTTACTTTCACTAAATTGTTAGTGGGTAATGGTAGGTTAATATATTAATATTCCCATGTAATATAGCTCTATTCAGAAAGAAGATTCCTAAAGTCACAATCTTTAAATTTGAAACAATACTGCAATGATAGAAATTTTAGGCAACAGGGTAAGTGATAAGATACATACTTGAGGATATGTCCCCAGTTGGCAGGGGACAGTTCTACTCCAATTAAGCCTGTTGTCCAGGGACAATTATTAATAGTGCCCACTTTCATGCTCACAAGTGTTTTTGGACAGCAAATTATAGGCGTGCATGCCATTGGCTGCTCCTCAAAGCATCAGACAACTTATATTTTTAAAAAGAATTGAAAATAAATGCATTCAAATAGAAAATTATTTATAATCAGATACATGGGTTAAAAAATAAACAGCAAAAACAGCTTAAATATTTGGATATAATTTAATGGGATCTATAGAGTGACACTGCAGAAATTATGACCAATACCAATAGGTAAAAGCATAAATAAATAGAATTTATGCTTTATTCCTGACTTGGACCAATTCCATGATTCTTAGTTTCATTAATTTAAAAAGTTTACTATCTAAACCCAACTCTGATTTTATTGTACATTTACTAAATGAACAGGGATTAAATAAATTAATACACACACACACTAAGTAAAAAAGAGAATCTTATAAGGGAAATATCAGAAGTGGATTATAGGTCAATGATACTGAACAACTGGTTTCAAGCTCCCTTTGCTGTTTATCAGCCCTGATTATTGCGCCCTGGGGAAGGCAGTGTACATGCCAAGTGAAGTAAACAAAACATCTCCCTGCTTGTTCTTTGGAAAAGCTCCATGGAAAGAGGTCTTTTTGATTTGGATATTTATCAAGTGCTAGTTGGTCTGGTTTCTCTTTGTTCTTTTAATTTAAAAACAAGTTAAAAAAATAAAAACTATGCTCAAATAGATATTCCTGGTACCAAAATAAAAATTATCTACTAAGTAATCATGATTTTTGTTTTTAAATTTTCTGAATCTCTATTTTTTCATAAGAGGACTACTCAAAATGGCAAAAGAATGAATTAAATAGGAGGGTTGTGGTGGCTCACACTTGTAATGCCAGTAGTTTGGAAGGTCTCGGCAGCCAGATCATATGAGGTCAAGAATTCAAGACCAGCCTGGCCAACATGGTGAAACACCATGTTTACTAAAAATACAAAAATTAGCTAGGCATGGTGGCATGCACCTGTAATCCCAGCTACTTGGGAGGCTGAAGCAGGAGAATCGTTTGAACACAGGAGGTGGAGGCCGCAGTGAGCTGAGATGGCACCGCTGCACTCCAGCCTAAGTGACAGAGCAAGACTCTGTCTCAAAAAAAAAAAAAGGAAAAAGAATGAATTAAACAATCATCTCTTAGTACGCTTCTTAATAAATTTCTCACATATGCCAATTTACTTTAATCATTTACTCATACAGTCAGCATTTATCAAATACTTAGTGCACCAGGCATTGTTATAGGTTCTAGAAACACCAAGGGGTACAAATCATGTCCTGTCCTTGAGACACTCACAACACAGTACAGAGGAGGAAACAGTTCACAAATGTTTCACCACAATGTATGTCCAAAATGCTACCAGTGCACGGAGGAAAGTGTTAAGGAAGTCTTCATGTGAACTGTATGATGAGCAGGAATGCTCTAGGCTGACAAATGGGGTGAGTTTTCCAGGCTGAGGGAATAAATCAGTTCGTTCTGGGAGAAAATAGAGAACTCTCAAAAGAGTTTAACTGAGCATAATTCAATCAAGGGGCAAGCTGCAGAGGTGTGAGTAGGGTGAAAAGAAACTAATAAGGAATGGTGAGGCACCCAGGGACTAGCAACTTTGGAAAGCAGTTAACACTCCTAGGTATGAGGTTACACAAGAGGGAGGGAGGGAAGAAGGGAAGGATGATTTTGGTATCCTGGAGGTGATTTTGATATCCATGTGAAGAGAGGCCATGGAAGGATGTAGGCACCCCTAGAACTGATAGAGAAGGAGCAAGGGAAATAACTATACCCAGTGTCTTTCACTCCTCTGGCCCTTAAATCTTGTGCTCATACCCTCTGTTTGTCAAACCCAACTGGCAGCCAGAGGACAAGAGAGCCCAAGTGGTGTGGTAAGTAAAGATCAGCCCTCAAGGGCACTGAGCTAAAGGCAGAAAAACCAACTACAGATAGTTGGGGAGTGGGGAGGTTACAAAGAATTGCCAGTAGAGTTGACAATGTTGAACTTTATTAACCTGAGCTCTGTGCTCCCCCAAAATAGGAATAATAAAGAAATCTCCCTAGCACTGTTTCAGAATTGGCTATCCTGAACAGACCACCCTGCCCTAGCACATTTCAAAATAAGACGTTTCTCCATCCTTCCTCATGACTCCTGTAAGGCTCATGAATGATGTAGGTAACTCCCTTGTCTATATGCTTCTGTGAAACCCCAAGCACCTTTCCTTTTCTTAGAGATGTTCCTCATTAATGAGCATTCTCCCTATTACAATAGCCAGATGAAATGATCTTCATTGTCTGGTGCATTTTGTCTTTCAATGGACTATTTGCACAAAGATATATAGACTAATATATGTATCAGCTGACCATGGGGAGGTAGGGTAGAGGTGAAAAAAGGGGTAGAGCAATGCAGAGGACAGAGAGGAGAACTGCAAGTTAAGTTGGAAGCAGAAGTGATGGACCTTACATGTTGGGCAGTGTGAGCTTTATTGTACAAGCAATAGACAGTTACCAATTTTTTGAATCACAGGAGAGGCCAGTGAATGTTTAAAAAGAAATGGTAATTGATTGAAAAGAGCACCCTGTTTGCCAGCAACAAATGAGTCAGGAGAAAAATGTCCTAGTGAGAAATCAGTAAAGAAAGTGAAGAAGATGGCAGAATGGGTGAGAAGGAAGCGTTGGAGATGGTGTTTCCAGGTAGAAGCAACAGATCATAGACACAAGTGAATGTAGACAGTGAGAATGACTTAGAAACTACTCTATGGTTTTTTTGTTTGTTTGTTTTGTTTTTGTTTTTGAGATGAAGTCTCACTCTGTTGCCCAGGCTAGAATGCAGTGGCCTGATCTCAGCTCACTGCAACCTCTGCCTCCCGGGTTCAAGCGATTCTCCTGCCTTAGCCTCCTTAGCAGCTGGGACTACAGGCATGCATCACCACACCTGGCTAATTTTTGTATTTTTTTTTTAGTACAGACGAAGTTTCACCATATTGGCCAGGCTGGCCTTGAACTTCTGACCTTGTGATCTGCCTGCCTCAGCCTCCCAAAGTGCTGGGATTACAGAAACTACTCTATGGTTTTTAGCTTGAGTTACTTACTACATGGTGATGATTCTATTGGCTGAAATAGGAAATATCAGAGGTGGAGAAGATTTGGGACAGGATGTAATGGAGATGGCCAGTGGGGTTAGGGGTTCAGTAGTTGGAGATTTTATATATTTATGTATGCATATGTATGTATATTTAACATATATATGATTAATGATGTGAATTGATTTACTATATTGATATACATTTATTAATAAAATGAAATAATATGTATGAACAGGTAACATGATACATTAATGATGTGTGTGTGTATACATATATATTGTAATATATATGCAATTTGTTTTCAATTAATATAATTGGCCCTCTTTATCCATGGGTTCTGCATCCGCAACCAAATGCAGGTTGAAAATACAGCACTCAGGGCAATGTGAAATCTGCAGATAAGGAGGGATGACTTTTCATATCTGTGGGTTCTGCAGGGCTGACTGCAGGACTTGAGTGTGCATAGATTTTGGTATCCATGGGCTGTCCTGGGACCAATACCCCACAGATACTGAGGGATGACGGTGTATATAATAACAATAGTTTGGGTAATCATCAGAAGATCTGTTTTTTTTTTTTTTTTTTTTTTTTTTTTCAATACTCTCCATTTGGCACACTGAAAAAGCACTTGGAGCAAAAATCAAACTGAAATTAAGTGTGCTTCTTTACAGGGAGAAGGAAAATTAAAGAAGGAAAGGTAGGGAGATACAATAAGTGATATAGAAAGGAAAGGCTGAAACAATTTTTGAAATTCACTTGAGTAGGAGGGTATTGAATTACGGACTGCCCCAGAACAATCGGAGGATGCTCCCCCTCTCTTCCGCTTGAGTGTAGGATTCAGGAAGATCATCTAGTTCACTGGCTTACTTCTATGTATATATACGTAAGGACCAAGGAGCTAAGGAGCATATTAGAAAGTGTGCCTAGCTAGCTTATGCTTCACAGTTTCATTATCTCTGGAAACTAGCCTTGTATTTATAAGCTTAGTTAGAAAGTACTTCATAGAGTTCTGAACAACGAAATTGCTGCCAGCCATCAGGATGATCCATGAGAAGAGAACACTTGTAAAAACTAGGGCTTGAGACAGTGCCTTAGGACATATGATTAAAATGTCTACATTCATTTTCCTTGACTACACACAAAAATAAATAGAAATAATAGTAAATGCATGAGCTGGAAAGGAACTAACAGAAGTGATAGGAATTGCTTAGACAGGTTCACAGGATGGAATAACATGAAGTAGGGAATATTCCGTTCACGGAGGTAAATAGTTCCTAATGTTGACAGCAGCAGCCAGCTGTGGAGCAATATTTCTTTCTTCCCAGGCTAATGGAAAATGCCATTGACAAAGTCATTTAAAATCAGTGGACTGAAACACTTAAGAGAAGCAAAGGGGGCAAAATATTAATTTTGTCTGGAGAAAGGGCTAGAACGGCATTCCTCACTTCTAGTTTTGGCATCCACTCAGTAAACTGAACAGTTTACACCTGAGTGCCTAGCTTAAAGACCATGAATGCAGTTTCTAAACACAGTTAAGATCTTGGTGAATCAAAGCTTCTATAAGCAGATTTAATTTTTTTCTCTCTTATTCCTTCAAATACAGAGATCATAAAATATAAATGTGCAATAAGCAGTTTTTAAAGTATTAGAATCACGAAATACAAATAGAACTTTTGTTTTCAGGAATTGTTCTAATAAAATAAAAATAAAACTTATTTTTGGAGGGAGAAACTGTTTTTCCTGATATGATACTGTTTTGTTTTCTAATTATAAAAGTAGTGTATAGAATGCCAGTAGAGACAGTGCTATAAGTTCCTGCTTTTACACAGCGGATCTCTTCCAAAAACAGAGCAAAGACTGATAAAACACAGAGGAAATCAGAAAGACATTTAGAGATTGAAAAGAAGAGAGAAGAAAAGGAGGGGTATGGAGGAGAAGGAAAAGGAGGGAAAAGATCTCTAAAGTCACAAGTCTGAAGACATAGGCCTGCTAAACTCCCAGTCCAGAAACAGACTGGCAATGATGGTCAGAATTTCAGCTCCTACTGGAGCACAGGGAAACAGGTGACCCAGCTTGACCCCAAGAAACTGTACCAAGCTGCCCCTAGCCTGGTGTAATATTACTACACTGCAGGAAATCTGAGCTACCAGAATAAGTCCTGGTTCTTGATTAGATGTCAGGGAGCTGGGCAAACTGTTAGACAGGTAGGAAAGAGGGCAAAAGAAAAAGAAAGCAAGCAATGGCACAAGCAGACAAACAAAAACTCTCCCATCAAAAATCAGCTGCAATCCTAAATTCAAAAACACAAAATTAATAGAAACAACTAAATCAACAACCTACATAATTGGACAAGGAAATATTGAGGAATCTGTTAAGCTAAGTATTTGAAAACACCTGTAATTAGAGATTGATAGATGAAGAATAGAAAAATATCAAGAACATAAGTGCTTTGGACAACATTTCATTCTAGATTAATGGGGTCTTAGGAAACGTCAGCAGGACAAACCCTTTAAAAAAAGATTTTCCTCAGCTGGGTATGTTGGCTCATGCCTGTAATCCCAACACTTTGGGATGCTGAAGTGGGAAGATTGCTTGAGCACAGGGATTCGAGACCAGCTTGGGCAACATAGTAGAACCCCATTTTTACAAAAATTAGCTAGATGTGGTGGTGTGCACTTGAAGTCCTAGCTACTTCAGAGGTTGGGGTGAGAGGATTGCTTGAGCCTGAGAGGTCAAGGCTGCAGTGAGCTGTAATGATATCACTGCACTCCAGTCTAGATAACAGAGTGAAACCCTGTCTCAAACAAACAAACAAGCAAACAAACAAACAAACAAACAAACAAAAAAGACTTTGCTCCCTGAGAGAAAAGAGAGGGATGTGAAAAGAAGTTTCCCTTTCTTCTCCTGGACAGTTAAGCGCAGACGTGCTGTCTGGTACACTATGAAGGGAAGACCCAGCAGGTGATGGCCAACCACTGAGACAAGCAGAGGGAAGAGGACAGAGCCTGGATCCCTGATCACATCATCTGGCTGCTGTGCCATCCCCAGAACCACCTCCTGGAGACTTCTTGTCATGTAAGTTAATAAATGCTCTCAGTGTGACAGTCACTTGCCCTTGAATAGCCTGTTACTTGCAGAAGTCCCCCAGATTGATCTATAAATTAAAGTCATTTCAATCAAAACCTATGCAGAGTTTTCATGGAACTTGTTAAGCTGCTATTAAAATTTTATGGAAGAATGATAGGTCAAGAATAAGCAAGCCAGTTTAAAAGGGGGGCAACACTGAGGACTTGCCCTATCAGATGTCAAAATGCATTATAAAATTACAGAAATTCAGACAGATACTGGTGCAGAAATAGAGAAATAGTCCGGCAGGACAAAATTGTGAGCTCAGCAACAGACCCAGGCATACATGGAAATGCTATAATTTTGAAGTGCCATTACAAAGTGGAGGCAAAGCAGTTCTAAGACAATTGGTTATACACATAACACTTTATACTCCACACAAAAACATAAATTCCAGATGGATAAAAAAGGCCATGCATACCAAATGGATTTAAAAAGATATATAATAATGCCATTATAACTAAAGGCGATAAAGATTTTTATAACAAATTCCTTAAAGCACAAATCAAAAAGGAAGGTTAATACATTTGACACGTTAAAATTAAAATATTCCACAAAACCAAAGGTACCTGTTGAGAGAGGCAATCCATAAAACCAAGTTGTGCATGTCAGTACTGCGAGGCCCTAGTTCATTTCTCAGGATCATATTTGCAGTGAGCAAACCTGGGAGATAAAGTAATATCTTTTCCTAGACAAACACCAGGCTTGACACCACTCAGTAGAAATGGGATATATTTCCCAGGCACAATGTTGAAATATGACCTCTTCTGTAATATGACCCAGTGAGAGTGCAGGCCCACACTCACCTGTTGCAGCTATGGAACTTGGAGAACATGGGGAACCACCACCATTGTTATAAGGTTTACATTTGTATCTACAAGCATATGCTCTACGGTTTTTTGGCCTTAGTTTGATATTTAAATATGTTCAATACTCAATACCTGTCTTACTTACCGCAACTTCCCCACTCATCACCTTCTTGGCTAGATTTCAAACTCTTATATTTTTTCAGGAAGGGCTTATTAGAACTACATTTAGTTCTCTTCTTTGCATGTTTGAAAATATCTCTCTGCAACTTGTGCAGTTGTCTATGAGTTTGGCTTTAAATTTCGGATTTAAAATTATAGGGTCGCATTTTCTTTCCCTGAGGACTTTGTACATATTGCCCATTGTCCTCTAGCACAGGAGACTGCAACTAGGAAGTCTAACAACAGAATGAATTTTCCTGCAACAGATGCTTTGATTTTTTTCTGTAAATGCCCATATGTATTTTTTCAATATCTTTGAAGTCTATTAACACCAAATGTGTTTCAGTGCTAAGCCGTAGGTATCAATTTTGCCTGAAACAGTGTGTTCCTTCAGTCTGTAAATCCAAGTTTGCCTTTATTTCAGTAAAATGTCCTAGTGTTATAATTCCGAATGTTTTTCTTTTTTCTTTTCTTGTTCCATTTGCCATGTTCTCTTTAGAATTGCCAATTATCCTTAGTTTGGACCTCTGTTATTCTGATTTCTTTTTTATCATTCTCTTTTTTTAATACTTTATTATTTTCCATTTTATTCTTTGTGCCCCTAAAAGTATTTTATATGTTTTTAATGTAGTATTTCTTTCTGTACAGCTACGTAATTTTCTTCAACTTTTTTCCAAGCTTTACCAACACAGTTTCTTATCTTTTATATTGCTTATCATTTATTCTTTAAGCCCTTGTATCTTTTTCTTGAACAACTTTATTTTTCCTGAAAGGTCTTATTTTTAATTTCATTTCATGGAAAACTTTTAGCATTTTTCTAGTGCATGTTTTTCACTTTGATTTTGTTTTCACATACCTTTCTACTTTTTTAAAAAAATAGTATCTTTGCATGAGCCCCATGCTGGTGGCTCTTTGTTATGTGTTAATGTTTAAATGAACAATGGAGGGGGAGGGTGAAGTCAGGGGAATAATTTAGGGTGGCTGCACTTGAATTTCAGTCTACTGTCTTTGAGCATTTTCTCAACAACATTCTACTCTGAGCAGCTATTTCAGCTTCAGCCTAGTGAGAGTCTCCTATGCTTACTGTAAAGTCCAATATGACATAGATATTTTTGTGTGATGAATTAGCCTATACATCTCTTCAGCTGGCCAAGATAAGCAGCTGTGGGTGACTTGCCACTCATATTCTCATTTATCCTGATACATCAATAGCCTTGTTTCCAGGATGACTTGTCTGCAACCTTCCTTGTTCCACTTACCCTGGCCACCCCTTCTGCCAATCTATGGCAGCAGGAAGGCCTCAAGAAACATCCCTGAGCCTGCCCAGGCACCTGCTCTTACTGTTTCAAGCAAGTACACATGACTTACTTTGGTGAACATTGGGCTCCGCCCAAGATGGCTGAAGGCAAGTAACCTCACTCAGCCTTTTATTAAATACTTCATCTTATCTAATTTCTACTGAAATTAGCAGCCCTCCCAACCTTATATGGAGTGGAAGGGGAGTGATGACTTGTGGCATGGAGTTATGAGTACTTCTTTTGTGGATTATGGAGTTTGCATGTCTTGTTCTGGTGTTTTCAGGTTGGTTTTTAATTGCTAAAAGATAAGATAAATCCATTTAGCAAATCCTCTCTCCTGACACCCTATGACAACTCTCCTGACAACCTCTTAACAAGAGAACAAACCCTGACTTTTAAGTTTGTTCTCTTGTTAAGAGATTGACTACCTTCCCTTTCCTTCCATGAGATGATAAACTCATGACTCCTCTTGTAAGAGAAGATACAAGAAAATATGACTTGAAGGGAGAAAATTTAAAGCTCCATCAACTTAATAGTTGTGAAAATGTAATCTCATTTATGTACCCATGTTTTGATAAAAACAGCTTCTTTTTATGTATGTTGTTTCTCCCCTTTATTATTGACCTAAAATTATATCAAAGACATTATTCCTATATAGACATATATTACTGTTTTAAAACACTACATAGAATTTTGTTACATATCTTCTATAAATATTTGAATTATTTACATTTTCACTATTATAGGAATGTAACAATTATTCTTATATACTCATTTTGCTCTCTTCTCCATCCATTTCATTATTCTAAATTTTAAGAGGAGGAGATGCTGGGTGCAAAGGTTATTCCTTTTTCAAGTTAAAATGTATTTTACCAAACTGATGTCCATAAAAGTTATCGCAACTTAAGTTTCCATTATCAGTAATGAAAACATCAATTTTCTAATGCCCATACTCATACTGGTGATTATAATTATTTTCAAGCTTTACCAATCTGATGGCTGAAAAATCATAGAGCTGTTTGAAATAATTTATTCTTATCAGAATTGAACGATTGTTTCAGACAGCCTTTATCTACCCAATGAATAAAACCATATTCACCAGTATTTCTGCATTTAAATTTTTAACATTAAATATTTTATTCATCTGAACTTTACATTGACATTACAGAAATGAACCAAAAAGCTAGGTACTCATTTTTCAATGTCGTAAGAAGGCAAAGGATTATCTAGAACAGTGATCTGTAAACCGTTGTCTGCTAGTCAAATCTGACTTACCACCTATTTTTGTAAATAAAGTTTTATTGTAACACAGTCGTGCTCATTCTTTATATATATTGTCTATGACTGCTTTTGTATTATAATGGGCAAAGTTGAGTAGTTGCAATAGAGACTAAACCCTAAAATATCTACTGCCTGGGCATTTACAGAAAAAATTGCCAATTTCTAATCTAAGAAATGTATATAGTTCCTTCCTCTCATTGGTTAATACAGATAAAAGACTCTAGATTTGGTGCAATTACATGTTAATTTGTACCTTTTTCTGGTAGAGACACAAGTAATTTCTCTCCAATAGAAAAGATAATCTTGAAGGTTATAGTTTATAGCTTAGTTTTGTCTTTAACCAATATTGTTTTTAACCTTGAAATTGTATCCTAACATTGCCCATAAATACCTAACTTCTCCAGTGCTCTTTGGACTGGTTTTAACATCATATTGGCTCCCTCATACATTAATGAGTTTTTAAAATCTTCAACTTGCATTTATTTTATATTTATATGAATCATAATTTTGCCTTATTTACCTTTAATTTTGTAAATTTAGATAATAAATTTCAATCAGGTATAAAAGCAGGCCCACGTATTAAAGAGCAATTAAAAACTAAGCAGGTATAACCACACACTATTCTTTAAAGGAAAACTTTAAGCCAAATTAAATAATATTGGTTAAATTAAAAAGTAAAAATGTTGTGCCCATTTCTCAAAAACTGAAGAAATTTGTATCTAAGTGTGGTGAAAACATATGCATGAAAGACTGATTAGAAATTGTCTTTGCTCAGCTAGTAAGTAACCATTTTCAGAACAGTTTGCTAGTTTAAAGTCCATGAACTTAGCCTGAAAACTTGCAAAATTTAAGCTATTCTGCCTGTGGCTTAAAGCACATGGTTAAAGTATGTTATTTGAGTCTCTGCTTCTAGACATATTTTCAAATTTCCTCTTAAAACTTCATGTTGCCAATTTCAACTTGCCATCTTAATGATTAATGCAGTCAATTGCTAAGTTATAATACTAATATCATCAAGATTCCTTTAAGAAGAAAGCAATTTAAACCAGTATTGCATTCCTCCATACCTAATGCTTTATCACTATTTACTAATAGGTTAGGTAACAAAGAAAAGCTTCAGTAGAAACCACATCATTCAATCACATAATCTAAGTTCACTAGGAGTCAGAGAGCTGAGATTGGAGCTCTAATTCTGGCATTAAAAACTTTTTTTCACCCAGCTCATAAATATAGTAAATCACTGGGCTTACTCAGTTTATTTGTTACAAAATCTTGAAACAGCTTTAATTAAGTCTAATCTTGAGACCACAGCTCACTGGCTAGCCGACTTACAAGTGATAACATCACTGCTTGACCAAAACAAACAGAAACAGAAACATCAGAGAAAGAAATAAAAAGGAAGAATCAGTAAGAGAGAAAGAGGTAAGGAAGGCAAAGGGAAAAAGAAAGACTAGGAAAGACAGAGATTAGAGAGTGATAAAGAAGTAAGGAAAGAAATATTAAGGAAGTTATAAGAATGTGCTCTTAGTAAGGAAGGTTATAAAACAAAGTTAAGTCATGTTAAAGTCTATGAAAGCAGTGAAAAATGTTATAGAACAAAATGTATGCAAGTAAGTTGTATAAATTTTATTTTGAAAGTTTAAGCAAGATTTAAAACATTAATCGTAAAAGTAATTCTGTGTGATTCTGTGTGTAAACATATTAGTTAAAAGTTAAAGAAGGACCATCTAGTTTTTCTGTAAACTGGCAACAAGTTTTTCTTAAAGCACTTACCTGCTCTTTTACAAAGATTATAAAAAGTCTCTTAGCACAGGCACAATCACTAGAATTTCCAGTACATGAGAACCAGCCAAAAGACTGCGTCCTCATAAAAGGATGGGAAGAAGAAAAAAACTCAAGCCAGCCTAAAAGAGACCCTGCAAAATGATGCAGCTTTTTCAAACCACACAAGCCCCGGACCTCACCTGAAGGAAGGATGCTGAAGAGGACAACGCAAAGGCTAAGCGAATCCTACTTAGGATTTGTTTATTTTTTGTTCTTTCACTTTGCCTGCAACCTGTACTTGCTGCATTCTATCAAGCCTATCTTCTAATCTACTTTTTCTGCCCTGATTAAACTAACACACCCTTCACAACTTCTAACAACTACTGCTTAACTAAAAGAAATTAACATACCCCCAGTAAAGTTCCTCAGTAATGGCATACAGTAAACTGAAATGCCAACTAACACTACAGGTCAGATACAAAAAATTCATAGTTACACTTACAGCTTTTACAGTCTCAGCCACAGTCATCCTGGCTACAGCCAGCATTGCAGTGGCATCTATTACTGAGGCAGTACAAACAGCTGCTTTTGTAGATAATGTGTCCAAAAATGATGGAAAGGTGTGCAAGGTCATCTCTCCTGGTTAAACCCCCATTCCTGGGAGTCATGCTTTAACTGGCAAAAACTGTTGCTAATTGTTTTCATAATTGCCTTATGTTATTTGTTAACCCTAGTATATAAACCCAGAATAAAAGCAAGGATCTTCAAGGACCTAGAAATAGAAATTCCATTTGACCCAGCAATCCCATTACTGGCTATATATCCAAAGGATTATAAATCGTTCTATTATAAGGACACGTGCACACGAATGTTCATTGCAGCACTGTTTACAATAGCAAAGACCTGGAACCAACCCAAATGCCCATTGATGATAGACTGGACAGGGAAAATGTGGCACATATACACCATGGAATATTACACAGCCATCAAAAACGATGAGTTTGTGTCCTTTGTAGGGACATGGATGAACCTGGAAACCATCATTCTCAGCAAACTGACAGAAGAGCAGAAGATCAAACACCGCATGTTCTCACTCATAGGCGGGTGTTGAACAATAAGAACACATGGACACAGGGAGGGAAGCACTACACACTTGGGTCTGTTGGGGGGAAATAGGGGAGGAGCAGTGGGGGGTGGGGAGTTGGGGAGAGATAGCATGGGGAGAAATGCCAGATATAGGTGATGGGGAGGAAGGCAGCAGATCACACTGCCACGTGTGTACCTATGCAACAATCTTGCATGTTCTTCACATGTACCCCCAAACCTAAAATGCAATAAAATTAAATTAAATTTAAAAAAAAGCAAGGACCGCCTCACCTGACATATCCATGGCTAACCGCATCAGTGGCCAGCAAATAACAGAGCCTAATTTTAATAACAAAAAATAGGGGGGAAATGTTGCTATTCACTCGAGGTGGTTGGCAAAATATTACAGAAAATACATAGAGAAAGTTATAGATTTTAGTCTCAAATCTTTGGAAGGCTGAAAGGTTTTATTGGGGCAGGCTGAAGGTGGCCGGTCCATCATGTTAAGTTACAGAGAGAGAGCTGATCAAAAAGGCCTTACCCCACACCCATTTGTCTCCACTGTGTTTACTCATGTTAATTTTGTGCTGCGTGGTCTCTCCAGGGAAGATCAAAGGCGAAATACGTGTTAATAGTATTTACTCTGGGCCCTAGAACCTAAAGCTTTTACCAGTCGTAAAACCATTCTCTTAACCATGTTAATTATCCACAAGTGTATTAACTTAGAACCTTTGTTGTAACATCTTGAGGGAATAAATGTGTGATGGTCAGAGGGTCTGGGTTGATTGGTTGCATTTCACCCTCTGAAAGCAGCCAACGGCCACCCCTAGCCCACTTGAAACACTGTAATGGTGTGAGAGTACATTCATTCATCTGATTGTGGAGTCAGGGTCTGCAGGTTAGACTTCCCCGAGTGGTGACCCCAACGTGATCGAGGCCACACATGGGCAAAGGCTTCACGACTAAGGAATCGAAAGCAATGGCAACAAAAGCCAAAACCGACAAATGGGATCTAATTAAAGAGCTTCTGCACATCAAACAAACAAACAAACAAAAAACTAAAAACAACAACAACAAAAACTATCATCAGAGTGAACAGGCACCCTACAGAATGAGAGAAAATTTTTGTGATTTATCCAACTGATAAAGGGCTAATATCCAGAACCTACAAAGAACTTAAACAAATTTACAAGAAAAGAACAAACAACCCCATCAAATAGTGGGAAAAGTATATGAACAGATACTTCTCAAAAGAAGACGTTAATGCAGCCAAAAGATATGAAAAAAAGCTCATCATTACTGGTCATTAGAGAAATCAAAACCACAATGGTATCATCTCATGCCAGTTAGAATGGTGATCATTAAGAAGTCAGGAGACAACAGATGCTGGAGAGGATGTGGAGAAATAGGAATGCTTTTACACTGTTGTGGGAGTCTTTATTAGTTCAATCATTGTGGAAGACAGTGTGGCGATTCCTTAAGGATCTAGAACCAGAAATACCATTTGATCCAGCAATCCTATTACTGGGTATATATCCAGAGGATTATAAATCATTCTACTATAAACATACATGCACACATATGTTTATTGTGGCACTGTTCACAATAACAAAGACTTGGAACCAACCCAAATGCCCATCAGTGATAGACTGGATAAAGAAAATGTGGCACATGTGCACCATGGAATAGTATGCAGCCATAAAAAAGGATGAGTTCACGTGTTTTGCAGGGACAGGGATGAAGCTGGAAACCATCATTCTCAGCAAACTAACACAAGAACAGAAAAACAAATACCACACATTCTCATTCATAAGTGGGAGTTGAACAGTGAGAACACATGGATGCAGGAAGGGGAACATCACACACCAGGGCCTGTTGGAAGGTGAAGGCCTAGGGGATAGAAAGCATTAGGAAAAATACCTAATGTAGATGACGGGTTGATGGGTGCCGGAAACCACCATGGCACATGTATACCTATGTAACAAACCTGCATGTACTGCACATGTGCCCCAGAACTTAGAGTATAATAAAATATAAAAATAAAAAACCACAAAGTTCAACAATAATTAAAAAAGGAGGGAGCGAGTTTCATATTTGAAGAGATGCTTTTTTGGAGGTGCTTTGAGGGACCTGATGACAGAGGAAACTTTCAATAATAAGTCTGTAAAATATGCAAGGTAATTAAAACAATTATCCATTAAAATACTATTCTGCCTTTAAAAAGAATAAAATTTTGTAATTTTGAACAATATGAATTAGCTTGAAGGAAGTTGTGTTAAGTGAAATAAGCCAGGTACAGAAAGAAAAATATTGCACGATCTCACTTATTTGTAGAATTGAAAAAAGTTGAACTCACAGATGCAGAAAGTAGAATGGTGGTTGCCAGAGGCTAAAATTAAAAGTGAGTGAAGAGTTGTTGGTCACAGCATCCAAATTTCATTAGACAGAAAGAATATATTTTTGAGATCTATTGCACAGCATGGTGACTACAGTGAGTAATAACGTATATTTCAGAATTGCTAAAGTTCAAATGTCCTCCCCATAAAAAATAAGTATGTGAGGGGATGCATATGTTAATTAGTTTGATTTAATTATCCACAATAGATGCATGTATCAAAACATCACACTGTATACTATAAATACATAAAATTATTTGCCAATTAAAATGTAGAAGATTAGAATTTTTAAAAATCAGAAAACCAAAACAATACAAAAATAAAATATTCACAAAGTTTTGTTTTCCCATCAATAACACTTTGGAGGAGGATGGGTAAAAAAACAAGAAATGGGCCGGGTACAGTGGCTCATGCCTGTAATCCCAGTACTCTGGGAGGCCGAAGTGAATGGATCACCTGAGGTCAGGAGTTCAAGACTAGCCTGACCAACATGGCGAAACCCTGACCCTACTAAAAATACAAAAAATTAGCCAAGAGTGGTGGCACATGCCTGTAATCCCAGCTACTCAGGAGGCTGAGGCAGGAGAATTGCTTGAACCCAGGAGGCGGAGTTTGCAGTGAGCTGAGATCACACCATTGAATTCCAGCCTGGGCGATAAGAACAAAACTCCATCTCAAAAAAAAAAGAGAGAGAGAGAAGAAAGAATTGATGAGGAGTGGTCCAGAATTTTCAGCCCCAACATTATAGTCTTAGAATGTTCAGCAGTGATAGCAAACAGGCCTTTTGTACTTTCAGTAGAATACCAGCAAGCACCATTATCGTTTGTACCATCTGCTCTATCTAGATGATGTTTTTTGATCACTCATCTCCATACTTTATATCATGAAGATATTGCTGTTTCTACTGTTCCCTCCAGCTCTGCCCCCACATCCAATATCAACTTCTATTATCTGTATTTTTTTGGTCGTTTACTAAAGAGTTAGATCACACCATAAAAACTAGTTCAAGTTAGATTAGCAAGAATGACCACCTTAGCTGGTTTAAGTTGCTTTCATGTCTGTTTACAAGTGAGCCAGCAAACAATGAATTTGCCTGTGTCCAGATTCCAGCCTGCCTACCCCAGACCCTCACACCCAGCCACTTGCTCCCACAGGGACCTTGGGGTGGCTCAGGTAATCCTGGCAGCCAGAGCTTCAACAGTTGCCCCTTTCTGCCTTTGTTTAATGGGGGCTTCTCTGTGGCCCTGAAACCTGCCAGGTACCAATGAGCACCCCACCACTTCCCATTCCTTTAAGGGGCTTTAGAGTCAGGCAGTGGAAGTGACTGGCAAGTCACTCAACTTTCTGAACCTTATTTCCTTATTTATAAAATTATTATAGGATGATAATAACACCTACCTCATAGGTAAGAATTGAAAGAATGCAAATGTTTCCGAAAGTTTCTGGAAGCATTCCGTAAGTATGGGCTATTGGGGTGTGTGTGTGCATGTTCTCCCAAGGTTCAGCTGAGATTTATACAATCACAGGGTACTTTACAGGCTATTGTTCGTGTAAACCACACTGACTGAAACAGAAATAAGCCCAATCTCTGCTAAAATCTGGGGAAACACTCCTAAACATTTTAGACATAGATTTTTTTCAAAATTTAATGTTGTGAGTCTCACAATACTTATAAGTAAATCTCCAAAGTTTACCCCAAGGTTTTTATTCTTTGAGGAAAACGAACCTAAAGGCAAAGGCAATAATCTCTTTTAAGTAAAGTGTGACAAAATGACATTCTGTCAGGTATTAAAGCAGCTCTTAATTGCTAGACAATTCCCGATGTTTGAAGAGAGTTCTCAGCAAAGACATTAAATTGCGCCAAGGGTTTAGACATTTAACTTTCAAGAATTCAGATTGATGATGATGATTATTTCAGTAGTGTTGCTTATCTACCCAGCAGATTTCCCCCTGAAAGCCAAAGGGCTTAACAAAACCAGAAAGCTGGCCACAAATTGCCACAGTGAGGCAGCCCTGAGGCCTTGGATGAGATGCTTCCCTCTGGAGCGGCAGGAACCCCTGCAGGGAAGTGGACAGCAGCTTCCTTCACCTGGTAAGGCTACTCTGTGCCAAAATTCACAAGTCCACAGCAGCTGTGAAAGATCTTGGAAGCTTCTGCAGGACAAACCTGCTGCAGGGAACAGCCCAGCTACAGCTGGCCACTCCATTTGGCTTGATTCCAGTTTGTCTGGGCTCCAAGAGCTAAGCGCACTGAATCTCCACTCATTTGCTTGCTTTCTTCTCACCTTAAGAAGGCCATGGATCATTGTCTGGACTGAAATCCACCCGATGAAATGCTGAGGGCTTTCCCCCTCACAGGTAAATAAAATGTGAGACAGACACTTGAGTTTATCTTCTAACGGAGCTGTGTGAGGTTGGGCAAACCACTAAACCCCTTGGTTCCTTCATCTGTAATTACAAAGGGCTGGGATACATCTCTAAAGTCCCTGTTAGCTTAAAAGTCTATGTTTCTAAGTTGACTGCAAAATAAGAATGAAATACACATAAAAGAAATTTTTAAAAACTCTTGTTTTATGAAAAGTTGCCTCATGGTTAGAAGAGTCATGGAGTGATTCAAGTCCCGATTTCACAAGCTTAATTATAAATAAACTCAACTTTATTCCACTCACATAGTCTTCAACTTAAAAAGATAAAAAATAACTTACTGGTGATTCGATGTCCTCTAGGAGCAAAACAGAACAGTGTTCACATTTCAGCAGAGTTTGGGCCCGATGCATTATTTTCTTGACAATTTTCTCCAGGTCAGTCTGTTCTTCAAAGAGGTCATTAACCACCTCTAGCAAAGCCTAGAAAAGAAGAAACAGATGTATTTAGGTGGGTGTAAAACTGAAAAACATGTTGTTTTTATTCTTAAAATTTAATTTAGTGTTTGCTTTAATAAAATAAATCTTTTTGTGTAGCTAATTTTAAAAGCTATTATGATTGTTTTGATATATTTCCATCACTCAATTTTATAACACGTACTTAAACTGCAAAATACAACTTGAGAATACAGCTAGTTCTTGTAACAGGTGTGAAAATAAGTAATTCAAAACCTAAGCTACTGGAACTCTAGATTATTTTGAGTCTTAAAGGACAATGATTATTGGAGGGGGGAGGTCACTTGAGAGGCAGCAGTAAGCAAGGCAGCTATAACTCTTGTTTCTCTGACTACAGATTAGCCTTCTTCCTTACCAACATTGTTTTGTAAAATGTTGTAAAATGTTGTAAAACTAAAGAGCACCAGAGAAGACTCCTTCCCTCTTCACTGCTGATCTTCATTATAGACTAACTTCCTTCTTACTCTTCGCACACAAGGACCCCATGGCCATCACATTGCCTTAAGATGGAATGTTAAATATACTCTTTTAAATTGGAAAGAAAATGAAAACCAGCTATAAAGAAAAGAAAACAAGCTACATAGAAAAAAAACAAACTGTAACTAATTATGTTGTTATAACTCATAAACCAGCCTTGTATAGCAAATGCTGAAATCCTGTCAAATTTCTTTACTTTGTGCCTATAGAAGCAAGAGCTTAACTTTTAACTTTGGAATGCTTACCCCATTTTTCCGGAGTCTGCATCTCCCGGATTGGCCATTCCCAGGTTTTCACTTGAATAAACTCTTCAAAACTAGATTCTGATCCTTTTTATTTATCTATTTATTTATTTATTTATTTGAGATGGTGTCTTGCTCTGTCCCCAGGCTGGAGTGCAGTGGCGAGATCTTCGCTAACTGCAACCTCCAACTCCCTGATTCAAGCTATTCTCCTGACTCTCCCTAAACTGCTACTAAGATCAGTGCTTGAGATATTTTGCAGACCCTGCACTTGATGGATCATCTGGCACCACCCAGATCAATAAACTGGCTCATCTGATCTTGTGACCCCCACCCAGGAACTAACTCAGCGCAAGAGGACAGTTTCAATTCCCTATGATTTCATCTCTGACCCAACCAGTCAGGATTCCTACACATTGGCCTTCCCCCACTCACCAAATTATCCTTAAAAACTCTGATCTGGGGAGACTGATTTGAGTAACAATAAAACTCTGGTCTGCAGCACAGCTGACTCTGTGAATTACTCTTTATCTATTGCAAGGTGAACCCATTGGGTGCTTACATTATCTCTAAAGAAAGATGGAACAGAGTAAGGACCCTATTGCTCCATGATCCCAAAGCAAAGAGGAACATCGAAAGGTGGAAAAACTCCTAAGCGAATCTTGATATTTGGCATTTGGACAGCAAATCTCTGTTAGGGGTCAATGCATAATAATTTCATGTTCAAACATTAAAAATGAGACAACTGTCTGAGTAATTACAAGCAAAATGCCCTGTTATTTTGCCTTGCTATCAAGCCTTCTGAGTAGCTGGGATTACAGGTGCCTGCCACTGCGCCCAGCTAATTTTTGTATTTTTGTTTTAGTAGAGATGGGATTTCACCTTGTTGGCCAGGATGGTCTCAATCTCCTCATCTCATGATCTGCCCACCTCGGCCTCCCAAAGTGCTGGGATTATAGGCGTGAGCCACCTCGCCCAGCCTGATCCTTTTGATTATTAATATTTCAGTTTGACACAGGGATCATGTAATCATTAGCTATAGGTATTTCCCCTCTCCTACAGTAGTTTTTCTGCAATGCAACCAGGTAAAAACCCAATATTTTTTAAGTAGTGAATACCACCAAAGCACATTGATTCAGAAAATTACAAAGCAGCTCTTCCTCACTATCAGGAAGAAATAGATTCTTGGTCAAACTTTCAACATCTTCACAAATACACATCCCTTACATAACTCTGAAAGAATTAGAGAGGTGAATGCTAATTAAGGTTCAGATTTTTAGGCCAGGTGCGGTGGCTCCCATCTGTAATCCTAGCACTTCGGGAGGTCGAGGAGGGCAAATCACCTGAGGTCAGGAGTTTGAGACCAGCCTGCCCAACATGGCGAAACCCCATCACTACTGAAAATACAAAAATTAGCCAGGTGTGGTGGTGGGTGCCTGTAATCCCAGCTACTGGGGAGGCTGAGGCAGGAGCATCACCTGAACCTGGGAGGCAGAGGTTGCAGTGAGCCGAGATTGCACCACTCCAGCCAGGGTGACAGAGCTAGAATCATTCTCAAAAAAAAAAAAAGTTCAGATTCTTAAATAAATATATAAAATACAATTTACATTTAGTCTTTGCTAAATATAATATGTAAATTACATATATTATATAAATAGACAATAAATACCTCCATATATATAAAATATATATAAATAAATATATATGTACATACATACATATATAGCTTCCTTAATTCCTCTATACAAGAGGAAATACTGCTTTATCCCAAACTGTCCAGGAGAACATATAGATACTTACATATCAGGGAAGAAAACACATTAAATTTTTTTTAAAAAAGCAGAATGAAAAGCACATAACTTAGAAAAAAAAATGTTAAGTTCTAACTTGAAAACTGTGTAACCATTTAAAAACTAAATGGTAATAACCCGTGATTTTCTCCAGCTAAAAAATTAGCTGTAATTTTTGCATTGAAATAATATTTGTTTGCTCAGGTCAGGTATGAATTTGTGAAAAATAAAGAAGACATAATATTTGTTTGGAATTTTTAATGGCATGGATGTTTCCAGAGATTTAAGAATAGTAGATTACGTGCAGGTGGTAGATATTATGCTTCTCTCAGGGAGCAATTGGAAAATTACATTTTTAGCGAACTGGCCA
This sequence comes from Sapajus apella, assembly GCF_009761245.1. Taxonomy (NCBI): domain Eukaryota; kingdom Metazoa; phylum Chordata; class Mammalia; order Primates; family Cebidae; genus Sapajus; species Sapajus apella. Next base: position 16,930,250 of record NW_022436968.1, on the reverse strand, counting down.
GTGGGCACTTGCTTCAATAGAATGTAGAAAGAGATGCAATCTCAAGTCTGACCTCTCACAAAAGGATTTCATGAATTGTCAAATTCACATCTATTCATCATGGTGCTGATCATCATCTCAGGGACATGACTAATTTTCAACTTCAATAATGAATTTAATTTGTCCTGAAACCATTTGAAATGTGAAAATTTCTTCTCTGAATCTATTCAGGTAGAAAAGCATTTGAATAGCCGGGCGTGGTGGCTCACATCTATAATCCCATCACTTTGGGAGGCTAAGGCAGGCAGATCACACAAGGCCAGGAGTTCAAGAGCAGCCTGGGCAACATGGCAAAACCCCATCTCTACTAAAAATACAAAAAAATCAGCTGGGCATGGTAGAGCACGCCTGTACTCCCAGCTACTAAGGACGCTGAGGCAGGAGAATTGCTTGAACCTGGGAGATGGAAGTTTCAGTGAGTTGAGATCATGTCACTGCACTCTACCCTGGGTGACAGAGTGAGACTCCATCTCAAAAAAAAAAAAAAAAGAAAGGTAAAGAAAAGGAAAAAAAAACCATTTGAATGAGTTAAGAGATTCATGAAATGAGTCCAGTTCACTGAGCAATTGAAAGAGGACCAAATATCCTGGGTAGGGTTATTGAAACCGCCATTGCAAAAGTATAACTGGGGAGACCTAACCAACTCCATCTTGCTTCTAACCTCCAAACTGTCCTTGTTCATTCCTGGGCATAGGCTGAACTAACTTTGGGAGGAACATAGTTTATAGTATATTGTTTAAAACAAAGATGACAATAGCCCTTTCCCAAAACAAATCTTTTTTTTTTTGAGGTGGGGTCAGTCTTACTCTGTCACCAGGCTGAGTGCAGTGGCGCTATCTTAGCTCACTGCAACTTCAGCCTCCTGGTTTCCAGAGATTCCCCTGCCTCAGCCTCCCGAGTAGCTGGGAATACAGGCATGCGCCACCACACTTCACTCATTTTTTGTATTTTAGCAGAGACAGGGTTTCACCGTGTTAGCCAGGATGGTCTCAATCTCCTGATCTTGTGATTGTGATCCACCCGCCATGGCCTCCCAAAGTGCTGGGATTACAGGTGTGAGCCACAGTACCCGTCCACAAACCTCCTTCTTGCCTGGGGACTAGAATGCCTTTGCAGAAATAACAAATTAGCCACAAGATTAGAAATTATGGTTTAGGAGTTATACAGCTGCAAGCTACAAGTCATGTAGCTGACTCTCCCTAAACTGCTAAGATCAGTGCTTGAGATATTTTGCAGACCCTGCACTTGATGGATCATCTGGCACCACCCAGATCAATAAACTGGCTCATCTGATCTTGTGACCCCCCCCCCCACCCAGGAACTAACTCAGCACAAGAGGACAGTTTCAATTCCCTATGATTTCATCTCTGACCCAACCAATCAGGATTCCTACACACTGGCCTTCCCCCACTCACCAAATTATCCTTAAAACTCTGATCTGGGGAGACTGATTTGAGTAACAATAAAACTCTGGTCTTCAGCACAGCTGACTCTGTGTGAATTACTCTTCCTCTACTGCAAGGTGAACCCATTGGGTGCTTACATTATCTCTAAAGAAAGATGGAACAGAGTAAGGACCCTATTGCTCCATGATCCCAAAGCAAAGAGGAACATCGAAAGGTGGAAAAACTCCTAAGCGAATCTTGATATTTGGCATTTGGACAGCAAATCTCTGTTAGGGGTCAATGCATAATAAAAAATAATAATAATTTCATGTTCAAACATTAAAAATGAGGCAACTGTTTGAGTAATTACAAGCAAAATGCCCTGTTATTAATGGGGAACACATTATTTCCTTAATCATCTAGACTATTTCTTCAGATGCATCAAATTAACTGAACAATTTTAACTTTTCAATTCGTTGTAATTGCATGGAGAGAGCCTCTGTGGCCCATATACAAGAACATTTATCTCAGAGGAAAAACTAGTTGTGCCTTGAGTCTTGCACTGACAAATCGCATTATAGTAATCTTACTGGTTCTAATTTAAAATTGCTGCTTTATTAACGAGTGATCGGAGTTTTACAAATAACAATGTGGACTAGCTCCAGAATGGGAGAAAAAGAGAAGAAAATCTAGAGTAATATCCAGCTCACAGATAATGGAAGCATTTCACACAGTTGAATAGGCCCTGCTTCTTGATGTCACTTGCCTTCCAGGAAACGAGTATCTGCATTTTGTTTCTCTTTCTTCTACTGGCCTTTTTAAATGATCGTCTCTTTTATTTTATTTATTATTATTGTTATACTTTAAGTTCTAGGGTACATATGCAGAACGTGCAGGTTTGTTACATAGGTATACATGTGTCATGGTGGTTTGCTGCATCCATCACCCCGACATCTACACTAGTGACCTTCTTTTGTTCTTGGGCGTGTCCTTGGACCTTTCCCTTCTCTTATTTGCATATTCTTCCTTAAATTAACCAGCTAGATCCCTGGCTTTAAATACCCTCTATATGCTGCTGGTTCCCAAATCTCCAGCCCTGATATCTCCCCAAAACTTTAGAATCCTGTATCCAAGTGTTTACTTGCCAGCTGTTCAAGCCAAAATTCTCTTTCACTCATTTCCCATATCAGCGAACCCCATAGATTTCAACACTGATTTTGGAGGAAATCTGTCACTTCTCACTGCCCTAGTCCTATTTTCTCGCTTCAATACAGTTCTTTTCTAAGTCCTCTTACTGCTTCAGCCTTCTCCCTCCCTTCCCAGCCAGTTTATTGCCTCCAGAGAGGCCAGAGTGAACTGTATTAAAAGTCAGACACACCTCAAAATCTCCTAATGGCTTTCCACTGCACTCAGGATGAAAGCCACAGCCCTTGCCATGCCCACAGGCTTTTCTACCATCTGGCCTGCCTCCATACCCTCATTTTATTTTATTTTCCTTTCTCTATCCCCCTTTCTCTCTGCTCTCGAAACACACTGACCAAGTTTTCTCCTGTCTCAAGTCCTTTGTACTTGGTATTTCCCCTGCCAGAAATGCTCTCCCCAGATCTTTGTGTGGCTTTTCTCCTTTCCATTCAAGTCTCTGCTCATAGATCAACTCCTTATAGAGACCTTTTTGATCACCCTCTAAAATAAACATCCTCCCAACCTACCCTTCCTCAACCCTTCATTCCTTTATCTCACTTTATTTTCCTTGCAGTACTTAATCGCTACCCATACTATGCAATTTAAAAAATTTGTTTTCTTATCTATTATCTATTGTTCTCATGGAATAGTAAGTTCCATAAGGATAGGGATTTGGATAGACAGCATGTGAAGGGAACCACACAATCAATACTTGTTGAATGAATAAATTAATTGTGCCATACACAAGGATACAAAGATTAATCATACATGAAGCTTCCCTTAAGGAGTTCATAATGTAGTGGGAGAGGAGGGCCCTCCTTAAATATCATAATACAGTGTGATAAGTATTCACAATAGAATAATGGCAGTAGATACAAGCCAAAACCACAAGTGAAGAAGGGAAGATTAATCAGAAGGCTGAGCGGGGTCCTGAAGAATGTGGAAGGCAGATGGTGGAATTGACTTGAGGCATTGAAGGCAGAGGGAGGAATATGGATAAAGTTATGATCAAATGAAACAGATTGTTTGCCGGAAATTGGGGACCATATTGCTGGAGTGCCAGATGAAAGAAGGAGCATGGTAAGACATGGGGCAAAGGATGAAAAGAGGATTCAAAGCAGAGAAAAGATGTGTATGCCATGCTAAGAACCATGGCTGTAGTAGTCAACTGTGTTCATCTGTTTACTGATAAAAAATCCATAAATCATAATTAGCAAATGAAATTTTAATCGACTTGATGCCCAGATTAACTGAGGGTTTCAAACCTTTTTGAAAATCTTTTTGTTAAATATATTTCTAAGTTGTTACAGTAATCTTTCTATATTTAAAAGTGGAATGAGCCTAATATAATTTAATCTCTATTTGATAATTTAGCATTTTTTGATTACTAGACTTTGCCTTTTTCACAACTTAGTTCTATAGTTCACGAAGGTATAAAAGATCTATGTGTTTCTTTATAATACTATAAAGTAGTGTTTGCATTATTGTTCCAAGTATCTAGTGACAGGTACTTTCAGAAATCCTTTCAATTCAAAAATTGTTTCAATTCAAAAATAAAATCTGGGAAGTGGGGCTAAGATCTTGCTTCTTAAAGGAATTTAGTTGTAAAAGCATCACCAAATTGTGTTATTGTTTCGAAGCCACAAATTAGCAAGGATATATCTGCTGCCTTACAGTATAGATGTGATATTAATTTCCTTTTTGAAAGAAGTTTGTACCCCTGCCCCCAAATAACAACAGATAATTTGCGTCCACTTCCATTTGGGCTTATTGCTTAAACTGTATCTTCAACCATAGCCTTGCAGAATTATACAAATAAAAAAGATTCTCGGACTATTCAAAGATCATTCATTGACTGTTTTCAAAAGACATAATGACTTACAGAAACCAGAGAGAGAGTGTTGAGGAGTGTCAACAATGTTTTTTTTCTACTCACTCTGCTTCTTTCATATTCTTTCCTTGAGGCAGCAAAGAGCTGAGCGTTAGATATGGCGATTCCACAAAATGGAAGATACATCTGCATAACCTGAGACAAAGACAGCAGTAAGAACATTAAAACCTAAGAACATTGATACATCCCTTGCTAGACTAAATTCCACACTTCCTGTATATGCCTGATTGGAATACTTTATGTGCATCTATAGAGATTGAGTACAGAGAGTTGTTGATACTAATATTTTAACTTCAGAATGAATATTTTTCAAAGTTACCTAAAAGATGTTGTAAATCAAGCTTTAACTAGAGAATTCACATCTACGAAGACATAAAGTGAAGCAACAGATTATGAGGCCTGCGACATAGGAACTGTGCCTAAAGCAGCTTGTATTACTTTGATTATAACAAAAAAAGGATAAATAAATAAATGAACCGTGATATACCTGGAATTTAAAGCATGTGCCCATACTCACATTTGGAGGTAGGCAGGATATAAGTCAATTCTTTTGTTGGCATATGACATATACCATATGTATATGGCATACAATTCACATCTGTAGCAGGGATTTCAGCTTCATTCTAGACCTATCGGCTATCAGATTTAAGCATGCCCCGCTGGATGAGCCCAGTGGAAACTCAGGGGTCAGCAGGCCTGGAAGCCTTCTACAAAACAGCTCTAATTGTATCCGCCGCTGTGTAGACATAACTGGACACAAGTCAGACTGGTGGGATGGTTCTGCAGAAGATGGAGAGGTCCTCCCATGTGCAGAAACACACAGCTGTGATGGGCCCGACCCTGACAAAGACATTCTCATCATGGGGGTTTAGGTACAGGGATTTTCACTACCGCCTGGCACTCTTAGAACAATTCATCTCCAGAATCTCTGATTCCAGAGAGATAGAACGCTCCAAGTGAAAACTGAAAGAACTATTTCCCTCAATTCTTCACAATGTAGATGAAACAAGTGACATACTTGGGACTTCTCTAAAGCAAGAGGGAAAAAAGCATGTGTATATTATAATGTTCTATGTCTCCCCCCCCCCCCCCCCCACACACACACACACACGAGTTCATGCACACACAATGGTACCTAGGAAGAGGTACAAAGCCCTGGCAAAATAGAGCAACTCCTGCTGTCTCCAGCAGAGGGCAGTGCAGTGCCCACCATGGGTAAGGGATGACTGCAGCCTCCACCAACTCAGGAAGCACTTGTGAGGCACCCAGAACACCCAGAACAGAATCACCTGGAATGCAAGGTAATTATGAAGAGGATTTGAGGTAGACAAAAGATGAAGCGCAATGCACATTCCCTATCATTGAATTTCCTATTAAAATCTTTCTTTGCTTACCTGGGCATGATAAACTCTGACCTAGGATCCTGAAAAGAATTTCAGAGCCATATAGAAACTAAAGCTATGACCTCATTTTTAAAGAACATAGAAACACAATGGATCAGAATTAAGAAGAGGTACAAAAATCAATGATTTTTGCCGATCTTTTTGGGATAAATTCCTTCCCTGGATTTTCACATGTTGCCTTCTGGAACTAGATATTATTTCTCTTACTCCCTACTCTCCCTTTTCTTTCTACTGCCCCTCATGATGTAGAAAGCTTGTCCATAAGTCAGCATAAAGATGTTGGCATAAAGCTGCCAGATATTTCACTAGAATTTCCCTGCCTTTAGGCAGAATGGGACCACTTTCAATATCACCTACACATACAGCAAGCACTTTCCTTGGAGTTGTCTGGAGGTTTTGTTTCTGGCTCTTTGTTTTTTCTGCCATGGAGACAGTGACTATAATGGGGATAAAAGTGAGGAGGAGATATGGGTTACTTATTTTAACTTTTCACTATTTATTTATTTATTTATTTATGCCTTCAGGGGACAAATTTAAGGCGGTTGGTAAGTCAAGCAAGTAAGAAGAAGAGAATGTCCAAATGCACATGTGAAATGTTTTCTAATATATCATAGGCTTGCTTCACTTCATTTGTAATTCCAATATTTATTGAGTTCCAGGTATTATGTTTAATTAAAAAGAATCTTAATTTTAAATCAAATGATCATTGTTGTTTTTACAGTTTTTCTATGTGAAATGCAACAAATCACATAACCTCTTGCACGTATTTTCTTAACTGTAAATGCCAGGTTTATGGTCTTTTTTAGTTCTAATCTTTGGGGTGATTCAAACAATATGAAACATCGCTGAGCTGTAATATTCTATTTACTAGAGAAAGCAAAGAATTCAGTAAACATACTTGCATCTTATTCATGAAACAATAATTTATAATTGCAATTGACATTTGCAAAGCCCTTCTGTCAATGTGTCAGGCATGACGCTATGTGTAGGGGTGATGTTAAGTGTTGTATATGCATTATATCTATTTTATATTCGTTTATGTTTTACCATTAATCCAGGTTTGCAGATGAGAAAACTGAGGCTTTAAGAACTTACCCAAAGTTCTTGAGAAATAATTCTCTAGGGATATTTTATGTTTCCACACAGTTAGCAAACAGAGGCACTGGCTGTATCTTTTGGGAATGCTTATATAATGTACATCCTTGAAAGACAGAGATACTGTCTCCTTCCAGAGCAAAGAGCAGAAGTGTTTACTCTCCAGTACAATAAAGACAATATCTCCCTCTAGACAGAGGTCAGGCAGGCTCACTCTTCATTATGAAAGATTTGGGTTGCTTACATTTGAGTTTCCTCTTCTATCATGCAATCTAATATATATGCTGTTATCAGGGTCAGGGAACCAGCAGATACTGATGCTCAAATTATTGCTAGTGTCATACGAACTATTTTTTGTCACTGATCCAGGAGTCTCATGTCTTCTGTCAGCATCCGTGAGACTGTGGCAGACTAACCTGCTAGCCTGCATGTACAGTATAGTAAAGTCAGACCCTTTATGAATTTTAACAACGTCACCTAGATAGTTAATGGTGAAGCTGAATTTAGAATCCAAGTGGCCTAACCCTAGGATCTACCTTCTTAGCTTCTACACTCTCCTGCTTCCCAAGGTCATACATATCTTTTATACCATTAATATGATAGTCTGGTTAACTGCAACACAAGATAGATTACTAAGACTAGCAGTCCATTATTCCAGTGTATGTGCAGTCACAGGAGACTGCAGGAGCAGAAAGCAGTTCTGGTAGAAGAGACAAAACTCGGTTTCAAGAGATAAGGCAACCGTGCTCAGGAGGCAATTTGTCTAGCAGTTGGTGTAAGGGAAATCCTAGGTAGAGAGCGGACCACACTGACAGGCATCAGAGTGTGGTTATGAAGGCCAGAGTGGAAAGTTCCAGCAGAAAAGAGGCTGGCTTTAGGAGAGCCTGTTAGCAGGTAGCAGGGCCCTCGTCTCCAGGTAGGGCTTTAAGGATCAGTTTATACTCTTGGTAGTGAAAGGGAGGGAAATGGCAGAAGAAAAGAAGGGGCCCATCGGTATGAAATGTGGGACACAATGTTTTAAAGAGGCACAGAACTGCTCACAGGGAGGGGCTGTGGCAAAGCTGGGCCCACAGGTGTGGGTCCTGTGGTGCGGCTCCAGCCACAGAGTGGAGAATGAATCAGGGTCTGGGAACGAGGCTGTGTTCCACACACGGCCAGAGAGGTTCCAGTCTTAGCTCCGTGGGAATGCCGCAGTGTCCCTGGGAGCCTAGGAACAGCCTGACATCAAACTGTCAGTCAATCGCAAATCTCTTCATCCTCATCCAGTCTTGTTTCCATCAAACCTAGTTTTTAAGTCTAAAAATTTAGAATTTGCAAATACTTTCTCCAAATAATATAAACTATTCTTCATGAATAGTATAGTGTACTATCCAGAAAGCATGCAAATCAGATTGCTGTTGGTTCTTTTCATCTACCCACTGTGTCTGACAAAGCACCCCTCAATTTAGTCCTGACAGATGAATGGTATTTACTTGTCACAACCTCAGGAAAAGCAGCTCCACAATCTTCCTCCATTTTACATGTCTAGCAAATGTCACTTTCATGAATTGTTTTCATACGAATGTAACAAACCCCTCATATCACAATATACCTCCAATTCTTACCCTTTAGTGGAGATGAAAACCAACAAAAGCTCTGCTATTTTAAACCAATTACAAGGCATTTAACGTGGCATTTTGAATGGCAAAAGAGACTCCTGCTGTCTTGTTTTGTGTACTCCAATTTGTCAAGTTAATGCTTCTAGAACAGCTTCCAAACAAAAGCAAATGGCAAAATGAGCACCTTACTCACTGTAGTGGGAATGCACAGATCAGCTCAATTTAACAAGAGCCGCCTGACTGCCTTCTCCCGTCAGGCCCTGGGTTAATACGCAGCACCGCTAAATTACATGACACCATCACTATTTCAAGTTTACCACTAGCTTCAATTATATCCCTGAGATGATTACTATCCAGCTCAAACTCCTTCAATATTTTCACAAAAAAATACAGGCTAAAGTTCAAATTTCAACTCTCTGTTAAATCCTCCCAAATGTTGGCCCTATTGAACACTGTTATTATTGTTATTATTATTATTGCTTGTTGAGATTTACCCGCATGTGTACCAGTTCTTCCTCCTCATTCCTTCCAACATCTCCTTCCTTCTTTCTGTGATATAGTTTTATTTTTTTCCAGACAATCCTTTAATAGTATCTTTTAGTGTTAGTGGTAAATGCTTTTAGTTTTGTATGAAAATATGTTTATTTTATAATCAATCTTAAAAGATAATATAGTTGGGTATGCAATCCTAGGTTAACAGTTATTTTCTCTCAGTACTTACAAGATATTATTCCCCTAAAAAGCCAGCTGCCAATCAAATTCTTGGTAGATTATCTGCCTTTGTCTCCGGTTTCTTTTAGGTTTTCTTTATGTCGTTGGTAGCCAATTTGTATTTTTTCAGCCTCAATCAAAGGCTTAATTGAATCATAGTAACCTCAGCGTATATATTGGCCAAACATTACTATGGACAGAGACAATATTATACCTTCGTGGCTCACTGCACACTGAGAGAGAATCTTTGTTAATATAGGAAATGTTCTACCCTGTGTTATTCTTTGGCATTACAATTCAGCCCTCTGGGGTCAGACTCAATTGCACAATGTATACGCATATGACAGTATGATCTATAGAGTTTCTAAAGAAACGTGCAGGAAAAGCAGGCAAGTACATTTTTGAAAAAAGGCAGTAAGAAAAACTGAAGCAGTGTAGAAATAGAAAATGAAAAACAAAATATTTTTATCTTTTTTTCACTTCCAGTGCTACAGATGTCTTTAAAAAAAAAAAATCTATATTGCTCTATTCTGCTCTTTCTGAAGTCCCTCATTTCCCAAAAAAACAACTAATTTGGCCTTCACTATGTAGTTTCATAATGCCAAAGGTCTAAAAAGCCTTAATGACTAAGAAGCTAATGAGTCTGTACACGCTTGTGCAGCACTTTTCGGCTTGAAAGCACTTTATAACATTGGCTAATTAATCTTTACAACATCCCACTCAGAAAGAGAGTTAAACTGAAAATCATTAAACAGTGTAAAAAAGTCACTTTCACCCTGGAAACTCATTAAAATATCACTAATATGCATAGAATTTGAGCACTGGACCTTCCATCGATGTATTGAAAAAAGACAGCAGGTAGCCAGTCTTTTCAAATTTCCAAGCCACAGAGAAAGGCTATTTAAGCCCCATTGTGTGGTCTGGTCCAATTATGCATCATTAAAGAATGCTGGGGGTCTACAATGCATATTCTTAGTGAAGGGGGACATCCTATTCATGGACCCTACTTGTAGAAGGCAAAACAGCTTGAAGTGCCACATCACTGTCAGCTAAATGAACAAGTGAGAAAAGGTTTGCCCACCTACAGATAACACCTCCTCCCTTTATGTAGATGCTGAAAACCACACTCTTAAAGTCACTTCTGCCCTCAGGCAGTAACTATATGATAAAACTTCACTAATTTGGAGCCCACTGATTTGGAAGTGGGGATGCTTTAAAATAGTTGTGTGATTCAAATGCTGAATAAACTCTTCAAGTAGAATAATTTGGAAAATAATATCAAAATATGAAAGCGGTCACATTATTTTCACATAATGAAATACTTTCAAAGCCTTTTTAGGAATATAATACTAAAAATAATTTTTAAATTAGTTTGGAGTTTTCCAGAGATTCCAGAGGAAAGCCCTGCTTCCAGAGCTGTAGCTTCATTCACTGCAATTTTGTTTCTACACAAATTCAATAAACATAAAAGGTGGAGCTTTTAAGAATCAGAATTATAAATGACTCTTGTTAGTTCGCACCAAAATATATGCCCTTGTCTAAATCAGTGTTGTGCCCTCTTCAAAGAAAACAGCTTCCAAAAGATACAAAGAAATATAAAACACAAACTTCACTTTAAAAATTGTAATGGAGTCAGGTGCGATGGCTGAAACTTATAATCCTAGCACTTTGCGAAGCAAAGGCAGGCGGATCACTTGAGGTCAGGTGTTCAAGACCAGCCTGGCCAACATGGTGAAACCCTGTTTCTACTAAAAATACAAAAATTAGCTTGGCATGGTGGCACACACCTGTAGTCCCAGCTACTTGGGAGGCTGAGGCAGGAGAATCAGTTTAACCGGGAGGTGGAGGTTGCAGTGAGCCAAGTTTGCACCATTGCACTCCAGCCTGGGTGACAGAGAGAGACTCTGCCTCAGAAAAAAAAAAAAAAAAAGGGGAATAGATGATCCAATTGCAGGCTTTTTGAAATTGTCCACCGTAAGAATTGACACTCTAAAGAATAGGGTGGGAGATTTCATTCATAACAGACAAGGGAGAACAAAAGGGCAAATAAAAAGAAGGAGAAGCTTTGTTTTTTGGAGACAGAAACAGGGACAAGATAATGAAGCAGACGCGTGGAGAGGGAAGAAAGGAAAGCAAGCCCAAGGTGGACTCCTCACAGGTCCAAATTTGGGGCAGAACACATCCAAATGTGCGAGTCTTTACAGGCTCCCCTCCTCCTGTGTAGGTACCTTCGTCATTCTTCTTCCATGTTTCCTTCTTAGGACGGGGAAATTGAGGTGCTTCTGCTTCTGTCCCTGAGTATTAAAGCTGGGACCCCGGGGAGGTTGGAATGAGCCCCCTTCCACTACTCGAGCCCCTCTCCTACAAGCTAGTGTTGGCCAAAATATCCCCAGGAGGCCATCCAGGGGCAGACAAGCTGAATTCAGTTCCTGGCAAGTAGCCTAGTAGCATCAACACCTATTCTCTTTGACTTTTTAGATGCTCTGGTCTATCGACTGCTTGAATCATGCAGGTACTAGTCATATCACACAATAACCTTTCTTCTATTTAGTCCCATCCCCACCCCCACAACTTTAGAGAAATAACATTCTCATTTCTTGGGGCAGTTTTTAATTCCCACCCTCTTATTGCCAGACACTTAGAGAAAACCCTGAAGTAATCTATTGCAGGACCCATGTCCTTTCTAAGATGTATATATATATATATATATATATATATATATATATATATTCTGATCATAGATTTCAAGAGAAAAAAAGTATCCATATTTCTACCTCTCAGGGGTAACCACTATTAACATTTTATATAACATTCAAGTGTTTTTTCCTCTTTTTCCTTTCACATAAAGCCAAATAAGCTAATCCTATACATAATATTTTATCAGCTTTTTTCACTTTTTATAACCAGCTATTACTTATTATGACCAGTTTCTATGGATGCAAAATATCCCATTGTATGGTTTAGAAAAAGAAAATTTATAGAGAAGGAAAGTAGATTAATGGTTGCCTGGATTAGTAGCAGTAGCGACTCATTGTAAATGGGCATAGGGGATCTTATTGGTTGTATGCTCTAAAACTGATTTATAGTGATTGTTGTACCTCTCATAATGTGATTAAAAGTCATTGAATTGCTCACTTGAAATGGATGAATTTTATGATATGTAAAATATACCTCAAGTAAGTGTTAAAATACTCTGTTAATCATATGAATTAACATAGTTTATTTAATCAATCATAAAACATTGGACATTTAGGTAGCTTCCAATTTTAGATTAATAATCCTGGGGTTAAACATCCTAGAAATTAAATCCTTCTGAATCCCATGATTATTTTCTTAAAGCCTTGATGCTGGAACTTACTTTATTCAACAAACAACTTACACAGCACTTTTCTGTAGCAGGCAATATTCTAAGTGGTTTATTAATGTTAATTCATTGCGGTATGTGTACACTTCAAAATAATCCATAACAATATAAACACATTTACTTTTTGTTAAAAGAAAACAGTATAGAAGTGCATAGAGTAAAGTAATTACAGTTCCCCCTTAATTTCCTGTCCCACTACCCACTCCCTTCCCAAGGTACAGCCCTGCTAGCATTTGTAGTGTATTCTTCTGGATGTTTTATGAACTATAGTCACACAATATCTAGTTTTAGGGTGTTCATAAACATAAGCGAGATCACACTATAAGTTGTTTTCGATACCTTCTTTTTCACTTGGCAATATATCTTGGAAATCTTTACATGTTAATTCAAAGGGCTCTACTTCATTCATCTTAATGTCTGCAGAATATTCTAAGGGGTGGGTTGCATCTGTTACTAGACATTGCCATTGTTTCTAATTTTTCTTTATTACAAATAATGCTGCTATCAAGTTTCTTACAAATGAATCTTCATGCACCTGGACAATACCTCTGTTGACAGTTTCCTAAAAGTGGAATTTTAAGGTTGAAGAATATGTGCATAAAAATCTTAATTACTACTGCCAAATCATCTTCCAAAAAGCCTCTACCAATCTATACTCCCACTAACAATAATTAGAGGATTCATTTACCCCCACTCATACAACATTGGGTATTATCATTCTTTCAAAATCTTGTCTATCTGACAGATAAAATCAATACTTATTTTTGTATTAACTGATATTTATTTGATTAATTTATTGATCATTTTCATAATTTGTTGGTTGTCTGTATTTTAAAATACATCCTCTTTTGCTTAGTTTGCTTATTTTTTAGTGGACATTCATCTATTACTTGCTCAGTAAGTACCCTTTATGTGCTAAGAACATTAAACATTTTTCATTTTCACAAATCATGAGTCTCAGTTGATAATCTTACGTGATAATCAAGCAGTAATTGTCATCTGTTCAATACAATCCAGTAGGCCTACAAGCTATGAGTGTTTTGTCTAAGATGAATAAACATTATGGCTCAGTAAACTTGGCCTACTCCCTCTCACAGTGTGAAGAACTTTTACAAAGATATCTGACTATATAACTCTGTCAAGGTCATTTTTATAAGCAGGTTGACCTACATAACATCCTACCCATTTATTCTATCTGCCTTTATAACTCACAGCTTCTGCAAAAAATTGGTTTGAGCTACTGTTCGATACAGGCATTCTTGAGTTTTAGTTATTAAGATCATTATGATTCCCCACTTGCCCAGCACAGGTATAAATGCAGGAAGCTACACAATAGAGTAACTTAGTCAAGGTATCAACACCCTGAAATGCTAGAAAAATCTTATTACATCACAATCAACATATGAACATAAAATTTCCTGTTAGACTATTTTCTGATGAGAAATGGCTAAGTTTTTGTTTAAATTTAAAATATATTCACATTACTTCCTCCTATTAGTAGCAGAAGCCTTTCTTTTACTGTCTTGTTTATCAAACTCCTTTCTTTTTCCAATTTCTGGTTCATAAAGTAGTGGACATTACATATAGGCAAAATCATACAACACATAGCCTTTTGTGTCTGGCTGCTTTCACTTTGCATACTGTTTTAGGGGTCCATTTATGTTGTAGACATAGCAGACTTTATTCCTTTTAAATTTTGTTTTAAAAAAGTAGACTTTTTTTTAGGACAGTTTTGGGTTTACAGAAAAGTTGAGTGGAAAGTATAGGGACTTCCCATAGACGCTGCCCAACAGTTCCTCATTATTATTAACATCTTACATTAAAGTGGTTTGTTACAATTGATGAGTCAATACTGACACATTATTAACTAAAGTCCAGTCTACAATAGGCTCCTCTTCGTGTCACACATTCTGTAGGTTTTGACAAATGTACATTACAGTATCATACAGAATGGTTTATTCTCCTAAAATCTGTGCTTCACCTATTAATCCCTCTCTCCTCCTCCCCAAATCTCTCAATACCACTGATCTTTTTACTGATTCTGTAGCTTTGCCTTTTCCAGAATGTCACATAGTTGGAATCACACAGTATATATCCTTTTCAGATTGGCTTCTTTTACTTAGCAATATCCATTTAAGGTACCTCTACATCATTTCATGGCTTAATAGCTCATTTCTTTTTATCACTGATTAATATTCCATTAACTAGATATATCCATGTGTTTATCCATTCACCTATTGAAGGGCATCTTAATCGCTTCCAAAATTTGACAATTATGAAAAAAGCTGCTATAAACATTCATGTGCCAGTTTTTGCAGAGACATAATTTTTTGACTCATTTGGGTATATATCCAGGAGTGCAATTGCTGGATTGCATAGTAAGCATATCATTAACTTTGCAAGAAACTGCCAAACTGTCTTCCAAAGCGGCTGTGCCATTTTGCATTCCAACCCTTTCCTATGTCTGGATCCTCCCTGTCCCTTCAAAGGAGAAGTGTTTCCCTTCATTTGGTATTGCTTCTGTCTTTACCGTGTAATCTACGTCAGCTTGGCATCATGTCCTCACTTTCTGTCATTTTGCATATAGTTTTGCAGTCTTCAGAAATGGCTGGCTTGTGGCCTGTGATGTCCCAAATACTCGGTCATGAAATATATCAACTATTCTACATTCTTATTTTCTGCAGCCTTTAACACTTGATCACCAGCTGGATATGAAACTTTGGCTTCCATGGACTATACACCCCTATTTAATCTTTTTCGACATTTCCAACACTCCTGTGCAAGTTATATTCCCAGTCAGTCTTTGGTCTTCTGTCTCTTTCTACATTCTCCCTCTAAGGATTTATTTGTTTCCACAATATAAGAATATTACAAAATAAAGCGGGTTGGCCATGCAAGAATTAACCTTTGAACAAGAGTCAGAAAAGACATCAAACTCGGTACTGCCATATATTTAATGCAGCTGAGAAGACTTCCTCCTTCTGTTTACTTGCTTCTCCTGCTGCTCTTGAACTTCAGTCTGTCATGAATTCCCTCTGCCTCTGATTTGACTTTCTTATGTCCCTAGCCCCACTTCCCCACCTCTAATCAGTCACATCTGCTACCTTTCAGACCCATGTTTCAGTCTGTAATCCAGACACAACTTGAGCTCTGAAAACATTTGCTTCTTCTGTCTTATGGTCTAATTTTAGCATTCCTGGTCCTAGACTAAATTGAACTCTGAATTCAACCATATTAACTAAACAGGCACCAAATTTCCTTCCTTTTATCTATGTCTTCAGTAGTTACCTCTGGGACGATTCTCAAAGTGGGCTCTCTGGTGCTGACATTTTCTCTCTGCTCTGGCTCCACATCACCAGGTGCCTACAGGACATTTAAACTTGAATGTTCTTATACTACCACAACTCAGCATTCCGAAACCAAGTTTATCATCTCAATTCCCCTGTCCTTCCAAAGAAAGAGGGCCTCCCCCTCCAAAATATCCTAAACGTGCCAAACAAACAAACAAAACCATTATTGTTCAAATCACCCAGTTCCAAATCCTGGGAGCTATATTTGATTGCTATCCAGATGTAGGCTATCCAGGTGTAGGCATAAGCAATTCAGCAGTTTTTGAAACTTCTGTCCCCATGCCCTTGATCTTCTCCTGGTCCAACACTGCCATCACTCACTATCTCTGGTAACAGTTCCCAGATCTCTCACCATTACTGCAACAGTAGCCAATATCCTCTAACCCACTAACCTTTGTTTCTTAACCAGAAAAGCTATAAATTTAAGCACATTGACTATCCATCCCAATGTACTCCATCATCATGACTTTTTAAAATGTAAGATATAAATATGTCTTACACATATTAAATGCCAGTCTTTTTCAAACTATATTTGTGTCAGTATTTTCATGCTACATACAGTATTTTTAAAAATCTCATTAGAAGCTCATCAGAAAGTATCTCCAATATTTAAGACTGTGGCTTAGTATTTTACAGATGCTGTGGAAGATATGTAATAATCTCAGGAAAAATAATAAGGAAATATAAAATTGCTATTTAGAGAAACACATGAGACCCAGAGGGGGTTCTTCTACTTATATATCTTTTTTTTTAATTTCCAAAATAATTCATCATCCAAATGCAACACCAATGACATGGATAATAAACAATACTGGTTTTTAATTTCCAGTAATATTCTCCAGTGGAGTTTAAAACAGAGAAGCTATGAAAAATATGCTTACAGCATTAATATTTAATTAATGTAACGGTACCCTAAAATGAATATTATAAATGTAAAAACCTTGATAAAATTCATAAGTTGTATTTATGCAACTAAAACAGAAAAGTGGTACCTAGTAAATTCGGGGCATTTTAAAGGATAGCCTTGAAGACAAAAAGAGCTGTAAAGTTTGGCCTAACAACAATCAGAACATTATGAATGGCCAATTAATCATTTATTAACAAACTGGGGTATCAATTCAAAATAGCAGAGGGGAAACTGTCTACATGAGTCATCAGTAATTCAGCAGGATTTCTCATTTGGTATCCTAGAACAGTCTAACTTACAAACTGAGATGCTAGCTTCAAAGCCAAAATGCTTTATTACCCTTATTCACAGTTTCTACTTTCTACCCTTATTCAGTCTATCTGCAACAGGGTCTCAGCCTTTCCTTTAGTGCTTCCTTTCTCTTCATGGTTCAGCTATTCATTTTAAGGGCTCAATTACATATGAAGTAAGCAGAAAGAATAAATGATATGCCTAAAGACAGCAGAGGGAAAGAATTAATTAAAATAAAAGCGGAAAATAGTAAATGAGAAAACAACCATTAGAATTGATAAATCAATCCAGAAATAGCTCATGTAGGGAAAAGCAATAAGGCAAATAAATCACTAACTAGTTTAATCAGAGGGGAAAAATCCCTAAAATATACTAAAATAGAAGTGATAAAGGAAATATAGTCACAGCTACAGAAGAAAAGTAAAAGAATTATAATAGATTTTTTTGCCATAATCTCAAACTTAAATATTTGCAAACCTGATGTAAACTTGTATATTTTAGGCAAACTATAAATTAACAAAACTGAATCAAGAACTGAATCAAGTTCTTCAAGAAGACTTGAGAATTTCTGAGTAAAACAGTCACCACAGAAATAATAAAGAGACTTGTAAAAGAATCATTCTCAAAAAAGGTACCAGTCCAAATGGCTTCATAGGCAAATTCTTTTAAATCTTCAAGAACAAGAAAATTCCTGTGCTATTCAAACAATTCCAGAATCTGGAGATGGAAAACCCTCAAATATTTTTTGAAGACACATTATTTATTACTGATAGCACATCATGATAAAAATAATGCAAAAATCAAACCTACAAAATAGACCTCTTATGAAAATAGATAAAATTCTAAATAAAAATATTAGAAGAGTTAATATCTATACATATCTGTATATTAGAAAATTGAATTTAGCCAAATATAAAAAAATGAAACATGACTAAGAATTTATATTTAGAATAAACTGATGGTTCAATGTTTCAAGATCAATTATTCCAAACTTTCATATTAACTTTTAAAGGAAAAAAAAGATCATCTTAATATTCTAAAAGGTCCTTTGACAAAATCCAATACCCAATGCCTATGAAATTTTTAATAAGTTATAATGGGTATTAAAGAAGATTTTTAAATGAATAAACATGCCATATTTCTGAATAAAAATATATTGAATCAATATTAAAAAGACACCAATTACCTCTCCAAATTAATCTATAAATTCTATTGTAGTGAAACTTAGAATGATACTTTTGGAATTTGAAAAAAAAAGGTAATTCTAAAATTCAAATGAAACGAAAAATGTTTAACAATAGTCAACATTGAAAGAAACAAGAGAAATAAGAGGAACCTATTGTAAGGCTTTGATGACCAAAACAGAATAGTACTAAGGATACAATAATCATTCAACTTAATGGAACACAAGTTCAGAAAAAAATAAAGAAAATAAGTTCACATGTGAGAAAAGGATGGTTTCATCAATAAATCATGTTGGGACATAGTTCATCATTTTGAAAAAGCCTAAAAATTAAAAAATCCTTTTTGAAAGCACCCAGGGAGATTAAAGATAGAATAAAAATATAAAACTATAAAAGCCATGGAAGAAAGGTGGTAAACATTTATATAGTTCTTCATTGTGAAAGGCCTCTCCAACCATACCCTATATGTGGAAATGATATGAGAGATCACACACACATTTAAAACTGAAAACATCTATATCTCAACATATAAAATAAATAAAATTAAAAAGCAAAACAAGCTGGAAAAATTATTTGCAATGTTTATGATAACCATGACCATCCTAGGTAGGAAAAAATCAGGAAAAATAACCAACTCAAAAACGGTCAAAAGATATAAGCAGAAAGTTTACCAAAAAGAAACACAAGTAGCTAAAAGAAGAATGAAAAGTGTTCAGTACATTAATTAGCAAAGAAATATAAATTAAAATAACAATGAGCTATCACATTTCTCCTATATGGACAAATATTATCATTAAAATTAATACTCAGGGCTAACAATAATATGGGAAAGCAAGCATTCTCATATAATTCTTGCAAGATTTATTCTGAAGGACAGTTTCGCAAAATGTATAAAATGCATTTAAAATGTATGGGCACTTTGTCCTTACAATTCCATTCTTAGAAATTTATTTTAAGAAAATAAGTAGACAAGTTTATTTAAATGTCTTAACAAGGGGCAAATTCAGGCTTCATAAGACCTAAAAGTTACACATTTGGGAAGGGATACTGTTTATTATAACCATGAGTACTATTTATTATACTTAAAAATATGAAGTTAGCAAATTATATATGTATATTTTACTTCAATTTTAAAAATTGTTACAAAAATAACTATTTTTTAGAATTAGGAAAGAAGTTATAATGTACTACCCATTTTTAAAAATTGGCAATATCCCAAACATCACAAGATCCAGAAAAATAGCATATTTGTATTAATTTTTCTAAATTTCTAAATTTTCTAAATTTCTGATTGCATGCTTTTTGATAGCCTCTGCATGTAACTACAATTTTAATATTACTTTCCTATAGATATACAGAAAAATAATTCTATTCTCTTTAGCATATTGATAAAAATGTGCATTATATTATTGATGATGGGATGCATAATACATACAATTTTACCCAGAGACACATTTCCTATTTGCACTACTAGTACTGGTTTGCGTCCTACAAATGTGGAATTCTGATAAACTATATTTTGCATAATTCTCACCTAAAAGCAAAAACAAAACAAAACAAAAACTTCTATTTTGACTCGGCCTTTATGAAAAACCACATTTCAAAAGTCTGATGATTGGAAGATTTTGTCCCATAGACTAGCTTCTGACTTCATACATTTCAAACCTCGTTTCTCCTTCACTATACATATACTTCCAGAGCCACATGCTATACAACACTTACATATCAAAATGCAACCACTGACCTTGTGTCTCTGCATCAAGATACTGAGTGAACTGGGATGGTGAGCAAAAGAGTATTCAGAAAAACCATTCTACAACATAAAACTAGCAACAACTTTCCACAAAAGGGATTGGAAACCCTAAGAAGTTATCCTGTTAAATTCAAACTATAGGTATCTGCAACTAAACTTCTTCCCTAGCTACATTCCAAAAATGTCTGTGGCCTTTCTAACAACACCTGATGAATGGGGAAATCTGACAGACAGGAAGATGGAAGGAAAAAAGAGTTATCTCAATGGAATATCATTAAAATATCTTACTTTTGTTAACTTTACAAAACATTCCTCCTTCTCACGTTCTTCTGCAGAATGATTTTTTCCCATCTGTTACTTTTTAGCATTCCTCAAGGCTTGATTCTGAGACTTCCTATCTCATTCTCCTCTCTTTCTAAAAAATCTTATATATGACACCGGATTAAATTGCCCTCCACATGCCTATGACTGTCAAGTTTTTATTTCTAGCCCAGGGTTAGAAATCTTGAGCCCAAGATCTGTGCATATCCAACAACTTACTCAACATTTTCACTTAGATGTCTCCAAAGCACCTCAAATACATATGTCCAAGACAGAACTCATAATTAAACACCCTCAACCACTTATTTCTCTTCCAAGAGGTGTGTATCTTAGTGAAGGCACCATCTTTCTAAAAAGGGCTTAACCCAAAAACTTAGAGGCATGTCACATACCGAAAATCACCAAGTCCTGCTGATTTTACCTGTTAGTTTCTCAACATTCTCCACTTCCTTTAGTCATCACTTCCCCCTCCCTCACCTCCACCTCAATTCAAGCTACCCTTCTGGCTGTTCCATGGCTTCCTACTGCTTAGAGGGTCTACACTCAAAGTCCTTCATAATCTATTCCCAATATACAGTGAACTTTTCTAGACTCATCTTCCAGCACTCTTCTTCTACATTTCTTGTATTCTAGTCACAATAGATTATCCATGCCTATTTACAATTAAGTTTTATACCTCTGTCTTTGTTTATTATAATTTCCTCATTATAGAATCTTCTTTCCTACTTTGTGCATCTGTCAGACTCTACTTATTTTACAAGGCCCAGCACAAATATAATCTCAATAAAATCTTTCAGGACTTTTGCATTTGCTCCACCAATTTCTCTCTGCACTCTCCCCATCCCACCAAAGAAATGGCACTTTATATGCTTTTATATCTCTTTGTACATACGACTAATGCAGTACTTTTATATTACATATTTTTAAATTAATTAACTTACTATTTATTTTTATTTTTAAAAAAATACAGGGTCTTGCTCTGCTGCCAAGGCTGGAATGCAGTGGCACAGTCACAGTTCACGGCAGACTTGAGGTGAGATGATCGCTTGAGCCAAGCAGTTTCAGTTTGCAGTGGGCTATGATTGTACCACTGCACTTTGGCCTGGGTGAAAGAGCAAGGCACTATCTCCCCAGCAAAAAAAACAAAAAAAGGAAAGAAAAGAAAGTAAATACAGGGATAGGGCCAGCTTTAATTAGTGACGAATTAGAGCTTGAATGAGGACATTGAAATTCTGACCCATCCTCCTCTTACCTCAGCTTTCCCTAACTCTCATTGACCTAAATTGGATCACGTGGTCATTGTTGAACCAATCCCTGAGGCCAAAGAAAACCAATCCTCTAATAGGCCAGAATTTAGCCATAGGCCCATGATTGAGCTTTGAGTAGAACCAACAAAGACTAAGAACTGGGGACAAGATAGCTCTCCAGAGGAAAATCAAGGCCTCCTACTAAGACCCTGAGTGTCCAAAATAATAAATGTACACAAATATAAAGTCCTTTGGGAAAGTTATCCTTAGCCTTCATTTCAGGCAGAATTCTCAGTGTTACCTCACTTATTTAAATTTCATAAAATTTGAAATCTACTTCTAAAAATATCTCGGAATTCTTAAGAATGTTACGCTGATATTTCTGACCATCCAGCACAATACCTAGCACAGAGTGGTGGTTCAAGCAATATATGTTAAATAAATAAAAGAATGAATTAATAAATAACACAGTCTGTAAAGTGTCTTAAAGAATGTATAGAAAATGTCATATGTAAAGGCATATTCACCAGGGCAAGAAATCCAGATATCTGCTTTACTCTAAAGTGTAATTAATTATTTAATGAGTAAGCAAGTGGGACGCAGCTTGTGTTGGCTTAAAGAAACATCTGTAGATTTTCTCCCCATCTCCTTTCTTTTTTTGTTTTTCCTTTAAAAGAAATAGTTCAGAATATGGGTCATGGCTTTAAATTCTTGTCTTCACTTACTAAAATAAATGTAATATCATCATATATGAATGTAAATTGTATTTTGGACTTATATTGATATAGCATCCATGGCCATAATTAAATCAGAGCCTGACCTAAGCTGACACTACAGAAATGCTGACTACTGAGACAGATCCAAGATGGCTGAATAGGAACAGCTATGGAGTGCAGCTCCCAGTGAGAATGCAGAGGCTGCCGCAGATGATCCCCAGGCAAGCAGGGTCTGGAGTGGATCTCCAGCAGTCCTACAGCAGAGGGGCCTGACTGTTAGAAGGAAAACTAAAAAACAGAAAGAAATAACTTCATCATCAACAAAAAGGATGTCCACTCAGAGACCCCATTTGAAAATCACCAACTACAAAGACCACAGATAGATAAATCCACAAAGATGGGAAGAAACCAGTGCAAAAAGGATAAAAACACCCCAAACCAGAACACCTCTCCTCCTCCAAGGGATCACAACTCCTCACCAGCAAGGGAACAAGGCTGGATGGAGAATGAGTTTGATGAATTGATAGAAACAGGCTTCAGAAAGTGGGTAATAACAAACTTCTCTGAGCTAAAAGAACATGTTCTAACCCAATGCAAAGAAACTAAGAATTTTGAAAAAAGGTTTGATGAAATGTTAACTAAACAGCTTAGAGAATAATATAAATGAATTAATGGAGCTGAAAAACAGAACACAAGAACTTTGCAAATCATACACAAGTTTCAATAGCTGAATTGACCAAGCAGAAGAAAGGATATCAGGGATTGAAGACCAACTCAATGAAATAAAATGAGAAGGCAAGATTAGAGAAAAAAGAGTAAAAGATATGAATAAAGCCTCCCACAAATATGGGATTATGTGAGAATGCCTAATCTATGTTTGATAGGTGTATCTGAATGTGATGGAGAGAATGAATCCAAGCTGAAAAACACTCTTCAGCATATTATCCAGGAAAACTTCCCCAACCTAGCAAATCAGGCCAATATTAAAGTCCAGGAAATACAGAGAACACCATAAAGACATTCCTCAAGAAGAGCAACCTCAAGGCACATAATCATCAGATTTACCAGGGTTGAAATGAAGGAAAAAATGCTAAGGGCAGCCAGAGAGAAAGGTTGAGTTACCCACAAAGGGAAGCCCATAAGACTCACAGTGGATCTCTCAGTAGAAACCCTACAAGCCAGAAGAGAGTGGGGGCCAATATTCACCATCCTTAAAGAAAAGAACTTTCAACCTAGAATTTCATATCCAGCCAACCTAGAATTTCATATCTAGCAAATCCACAGCCAATAAGTGAAGGAGAAATAAAATCCTTTATGAAAAGCAATTGCTCAGACATTTCATCACCACCAGGCCTACCTTACAAGAGGTCCTAAAAAAAGCACTAAGCATAGAAAGGAACAACCAGTACCAGCCACTCCAAAAATGTACCAAATGGTAAAAAGCAATAATACAATGAAGAAACTGCATCAACTAATGGGCAAAACAACCAGCTAGCATCAAAATGGCAGGATCAAATTCACACATAACAATATTAACCGTAAATGTAAATGGGCTAAATGCCCCAATCAAAAGACACAGACTGGCAAATCGGATAAAAAGTCAAAACCCATCGGTGTGCTGTAGCCAGGAAACCCATCTCATATGCAAGGATACACATGGGCTCAAAATAAAGAGATGGCGGAAGATTTGCCAAGCAAATGGAGAGAGAGAGAGAAAAAAAGCAGGAGTTGCAATCCTAGTCTCTGATAAAATAGACTTTAAACCAACAAAGATCAAAAGAGACAAAGAAGGGCATTACATAATGGTAAAAGGATCAATGCAACAAGAAGAGCTAATGATTCTAAGTATATATGCACCCAATACAGGAGCACCCAGATACATAAAGCAAGTTCTTAACGACCTATAAAGAGACTTAGACTCCCACAAAGTAATAGTGGGAGCCTTTAACCCTCCACTTAGGATTAAGAAACCAACGAGAACAAAGACACAATGTACCAGAATCTCTGGGACACATTTAAAGCAGTTTCTAGAGAAAAATTTATAGCAATAAATGCCCAGACAAAAAGCAAGGAAAGATCTAAAATCAACACCCTGTCATCAAAATTGAAAGAGCTAGAGGAGCAAGATCAAAAAAACTCAAAAGCTAGCAGAAGACAAGAAATAACTAAGATCAGAGCGGAACGTAAGGAGATAGAGACACAAAAAAACCCTTTGAAAAATCAACAAATCCAGGAGCTGGTTTTTTGAAAAGATCAACAAAATAGACAACTAGCCAGATTAATATAAAAGAAAATAGAGAAGACTCAAATAGATGCAATAAAAAACGATAAAGGGGATATCACCACAGATTCCACAGAAATACAAACCACCATCAGAGATTACTACAAACAACTCCATGCACATAAACCAGTAAACCTGGAAGAAATGGATAAATTCCTGGACACTTGCATCCTCCCTAGCCTAAACCAGGAAGAAGTCGAAACCCTGAATACACCAATAACAAGGCTGAAACTGAGGCAGCTACTAATAGCCAACCAACAAAAAAAGTCCAGGTCCAGATGGGTTCACAGCTGAATTCTACCAGACATACAAAGAGAAGCTGGTATGACTCCTTCTGAAACTATTCCAAATAATCCAAAAAGAGGGAATCCTTCCCAAATCATTTTATGAGACCAACATCATCCTGATACCAAAACCTGGCAGAGACTCAACAAGAAAAGAAAACTTCAGGCCAATATCCATGATGAACATAGATGCAACAATCTTCAATAAAATACTGGCAAACCAATTGCAACAGCACATCGAAAAGCTTATCCATCATGATCAAGCAGGCTTCATCCCGGGGATGCAAGGCTCATTCAACATACACAAGTCTATAAACGTAATTCACCTCATAAACAGAACAAAAGACAAAAACCACATGATTATCTCAATTGATGCAGAGAAGGCCTTTGACAAAATTTAACAGCCTTTATGCTAAAAACTCTCAACAAACTAGGTATTGATGGAACGTATCTCAAAATAATAAAAGCTATTTATGGCAAACCCACAGCCAATATCATACTGAATGGGAAAAAAACTGGAAGCATTCCCTTTGAAATCTGGCACTAGACAAGGATGCCCTCTCTTACCGCTCCTATTTGATATGGTATTGGAAGTTCTAGCCAGAGCAATCAGGCAAGAAAAAGAAATAAAGGGTATTCAATTAGGAAAGGAGGAAGTAAAATTGTCTCTATTTGCAGATGACATGATTGCATGTTTAGAAGACCCCATCATCTCAGCCCCAAATCTGAAACTGATAAGCAACTTCAGCAAAGTCTCAGGATAAAAGATCAATGTGCAGAAATCACAAGCATTCCTATACACCAATAACAGACTTAAAAAGAGCCAAATCAAGAATGAACTGCCATTCACAAGTGCTACAAAGAGAGTAAAATACCTAGGAATACAACTAACAAAGGATGTAAAGGACCTCTTCAAGGAGAACTACAAACCACTGCTCAAGGAAATAAGAGAGGACACAAACACATGGAAAAACATTTGATGACAATGGTTAGGAAGAATTAATAATGTGAAATTGGCCATACTGCCCAAAGTAATTTATAGATTCAACACGATCTCCATCAAGCTACCTATCACCCTCTTTGCAGAACTGGAAAAAATCACCTTAAACTTCATATGGAACCAAAAGAGAGCCCACATAGCCAAGTCAATTCTAAACAAAAAGAACAAAGTGGGAGGCATCATCCTACCTGACTTCAAACTATACTACAATGCTGCAGTAATCAAAACAGCATGGTACTGGTACCAAAACAGAGATATAGACCAATGGAGCAGAACAGAGGCCTCGGAGGCAATGCCACACATCTACAACCATGTGATCTTTGACAAACCTGACAAAAACAAGCAATGGGGAAAGGATTCCCTGTTTAATAACTGATGTTGGGAAAACTGGCTAGCCATGCGCAAAAAGCAGAAACTGGACCCCTTCCTGACACCTTACACTAAAATTAATTCCAGATGGATTAAAGACTTAAACATAAGACCTAACACCATAAAAACCCTAGAAGAAAATCTAGGCAAAATCATTCAGGACATAGGCATAGCAAGGACTTCATGACTAAAACACCAAAAGCTTTGGCAACAAAAGCCAAAATAGGCAAACAGGATCTAATTAAACTCCAGAACTTCTGCACAGCAAAAGAAACAATCATTACAGTGAACTGGTAACCAACAGAATGGGAAAAAATTTTTGCAATCTACCCATTTGACAAAGGGTTAAGATCCAGAATCTACAAAGAACTAAAACAGATTTACAAGAAAAAAACAAACCCATTCAAAAGTGGGCAAGGACATGAACAGACATTTTTCACAAGAAGACATATATGAGGACAAGAAACATGAAAAAATGCTCATCGCTGGTCATTAGAGAAATGCAAATCAAAATCACATTGAGATACCATCTCACACCAGTTAGAATGGCAATCATTAAAAAATCTGGAGACAACAGATGCTGGAGAGGATGTGGAGAAATAGGAACACTTTTTTTTTTTTTTTTTTGGAAATAATGTCTGGCACCTCAATACATTTCTTTTTCTTTTTTTTTTTTTTTCAGAGGAAGAAAGAAAGAATAAAAAGAAAAAAAAAGAATGAAGGAGAGGAAGAAAGAGGAAGGGGAAGAGGGAGAGAGAACAGGGGTGTTGCTTTATTGCCCGGGCTAGAATGCAGTCTAAAAATGGGTATGCCTGTAATTGTGTTTAATAATAGAGACATTAAAAAAAAATAAGGGAAGGAAATAATTAACAAGCAGTCAACCAATATTTCATTTAAACCTATAAATAGGTGTGATGTGGTACTGATAAGAGTGTATATTGTGTGTAAAGTGGAGAGTTCTATAAATGTTAATTAAATCTGCTTGTTCCAGATCTGAGTTCAAGTCGTGGATATCGATGTTAACTTTCTGTCTCACTGATCTGTCTAATATTAATGTTGAAGTCTCCCACTATTATTGTGTGGGAGTCCAAGTCTCTTTATAAGTCTTATATATCTGGGTATTCCTGTATTGGGTGCGTATATATTTAGGATCTTTAGCTCTTCTTGTTACATTGATCCCTTTATTATGTAATGTCCTTCTTTGCTTCTTTGATCTTTGTTGCTTTAAAGTCTATTTTATCAGCAAAAATTGCAATTCCTGCTTTCTATTTATTTATTTTTGCTCTCCATTTGGTTGGTAAATTTTTCTCCATCCCTTTGTTTTGAATCTTTGTGTATCCTTGCATGTGAGATGGATCTGGATGTAGTATACCAATGGGTCTTGGCTTTTTTTGCCAGTCTGTGTCTTTGGATTGGAGGATTTAGTCGATTTAAATTTAGAATTAATAACAATATATGTGAGTTTGATACTGCCATTTAATGTTAGCTGGCTGTTTTGCCCATTAGTTCATGCAAGTTCTTGATTATGTTGATGTTCTTTATTTTTTGGTATTTTTTAGAAAGGCTGATACTGGTTGTTCCTTTCTATTTGTAATGGTTCTTTCAGAAGCTCTTGTAAAGCAGGCCTGGTGGTGACGAAATCTCTGAGTGCTTGCTTGTTCACAAAAGATTTTATTTTTCCTTCACTTATGAAGCTTAGTTTGGC
Source organism: Sapajus apella (assembly GCF_009761245.1). NCBI lineage: Eukaryota > Metazoa > Chordata > Mammalia > Primates > Cebidae > Sapajus > Sapajus apella. The sequence continues at coordinate 16,902,174 of NW_022436968.1, read as the reverse complement.
TGGATGTAAAATTCTGGGTTGAAAGTTTTTTTCTTTAAGGATGTTGAATATTGGCCCCCACTCTCTTCTGTCTTGTAGGGTTTCTGCTGAGAGATCTGCTGTGAGTCTGATAGGCTTCCCTTTGTGGGTAACCCGACCTTTCTCTCTAGCTGCCCTCAGTATTTTCTTTTTCATTTCAACCCTGGTGAATCTGGCGATTATGTGCCTTGAGGTTGCTCTTCTTGAGGAATATCTTTGTGGTGTTCTCTGTATTACCTGGAGTTGAATATTGTCCTGCTTTGCTAGATTGGGAAAGTTTTCCTGAATAATATCCTGAAGTGTATTTTCCAGCTTGGATTGATTCTCTTCATCACATTCAGGTACACCTATCAAACGTAGATTAGGTCTTTTCACATTGTCCCATATTTCTTGGAGACTTTGCTTGTTCTTTTATATCCTTTTTTCTCTAATCTTGTCTTTTTGTTTTATTTCATTAAGTTGGTCTTCGACTTCTGATATCTTTTCTTCTACTTGATCAATTCGGCTGTTAAAACTTGTGCATAGTTCACGAAGTTCTTGTGTTGTGTTTTTCAGCTCCATTAATTCACTTATATTCCTCTCTAAATTGTGTGTTATTGTTAAGTTTCGTCAAACATTTTTTCAAAGTTCTTAGTTTCTTTGCATTGGGTTAGAACAAGTTCTTTTAATTCCCAGAAGTTTCTTATCATCCACTTTTTAAAGCCGGCTTCTGCGAATGGAACACAGTCTTTCTCCATCAGGCCTTGTTCTGTTGCTGATGAGGAACTGTGATCCCCTGCAGAGGGAGAGGCATTCTGATTTTGGGTATTCTCAGCCTTTTTAGGCTGGTTTCTTCCCTTCGTTATAAATTTATCTATCTGTGGTCTTTATAATTACCATCTTTATAATTGGGTTTCTGAATGGACGTCCAACTTGTTGATTCTCGGCACTAAAATCTGAGCAACCCACTGTGCCGGCCAAAACAGCAGCGTTAAGATTGATGGTGCTTTTCTGACTCCGCAATGAGAACTGCCGCACCATAAAAGAACACTTTTACGCTGTTGGTGAGAGTGTAAATTAGTTCAACCATTGTGGAAGACAGTGTGGCAATTCCTCAAGGACCTAGAAATAGAAATACCATTTGACCCAGCAATCCTATTACTGGGTATATAGCCGAAGGATTATAAATTGTTCTATTATAAAGACACATGCACATGTATGTTCATTGCAACACTGTTTACAATAGCAAAGATCTGGAACCAACTCAAATGCCCATGGATGATGGACTGGACAAGAAAATGTGGCACATATACACCATGGAATACTACGCAGCCATAAAAAATGATGAGTTTGTGTCCTTTGTAGGGACTTGGATGAATCTGGAAACCATCATTCTCAGCAAACTGACACAAGAACAGAAAATCAAACACCACATGTTCTCACTCATAGATGGGTGTTGAACAATGAGAACACATGGACACAGGAAGGGGAGCATCACACACTGGGGTCTGTTGGAGGGGACTAGAGGAGGGACAACTGGGGGTAGGGAGGTGGGGAGGGATAACATGGGGAGAAATGCCAGATATAGGGGACGGGGATGGGGGCAGCAACCCACATTGCCATGTATGTACCTATGCAACAATCCTGCATGTTCTGCACGTGTACCCCAGAACCTAAAGTGGAATAAAATATTTTAAAAAAAGAAAAAGAAAAACAGGAAACGCTGACTACCAAGTAGAGTTTTTCCCAACCCAAAAGTAATGATGCCTATTTGTATTGGTCTTAAAAGGCAGAAATTTTCTGTATGAATATCTCTGGCAGACTAACTCTTGCAAGTTATTTTGATTCCATGATTTCCATAACACTTATTCATGACCATGAGAGGTAGAGAAGGCCATCAACTCAAGGAATTTATAAGATCCAGTGTCAAATCATGAATAGGAAGTGAACTCCTTGATATCAGAGTCAATATTTTATTTATTTTTCTCTCCCTCTAAAACAGGGCACAATCTCTGCACAATGTTTCTCAAGAAATAATTCTTGAATTGACATGCACATATACACACAAATATATATCCTTATGGTTTTATATGTTTCTTCACATTGTGCCTGCTCTTAAGCTTTCTTTAGGCACAATCACTTATCAAAGCAGAATGTGGCACAGATCTTCCCATACACACAGCTACCAGGTTGCTTACAAGGCGGGCATGGGTTGGGGGTAGATAAAGGACCAACTTTTACATTATGCAATCTTTTCTTGTATGCAATCTTCCCTATTCTTTGAAGAAGAAAACCTTGAAAAACTAAACTGTGTTCCTGTAGGCCAACATGAGAGATCAATAAAAAAATGAAATCTTTTTTCTTCAGGAAACTTGCTGGAGTTTGCAGGGAAACCTGAGTGTTGGAGAGGGGGAGAATTGAGACAAGGGAAGCCAACTTTTCTCTGTAAGTGCTACCAGCCTGGCTTCTCTCACAGTCACCCAAACCGCCTCTCTTTATTTGAAGAAGAATAGGAAAGCAGGAAAAATTCTCTCTAAATATATATCAATTTAGAAAGATAATAAAGATAATAGAAACCAAAACAAACAATTTCTATCATTGGAAGCATTATTTGTGAAAATTACACATTAGCCTCAGCACTAACCTTTTTGCCAACATATCATAGATAGCCATTCTTAATAAATGCTTTAAGCTAACTTCAGAAGTGTTTTTTCATTTTCTAGGAAAAAATGATTCTTGATTTATCATCTGTACTTCTACTAAATATTTTTTTTTTATTTATTTATTTTTTTTTCCCCAATGATTTATTTTATTGCATTTTAGGTTTTGGGGTACATGTGAAGAACATGCAAAATTGTTGCATAGGTACACACGTGGCAGTGTGATTTGCTGCCTTCCTCCCCATCACCTACATCTGGCATTTCTCCCCTTGCTATCTCTCCCCAGCTCCCCACCCCCCACCGTCCCTCCCCTATTTCCCCCCAACTGACCCCAGTGTGTAGTGCTCCCCTCCCTATGTCCATGTGTTCTCATTGTTCAACACCCGCCTATGAGTGAGAACATGCAGTGTTTGATCTTCTGCTCTTCTGTCAGTTTGCTGAGAATGATGGTTTCCAGGTTCATCCATGTCCCTACAAAGGACCCAAGCTCATCGTTTTCGATGGCTGCATAATATTCCATAGTGTATATGTGCCACATTTTCCCTATCCAGTCTATCGTCGATGGGCATTTGGGTTGGTTCCAGGTCTTTGCTATTGTAAACTGTGCTGCAATGAACATTCGTGTGCACGTGTCCTTATAGTAGAACGATTTGTAATCCTTTGGATATATACCCAGTAATGGGATTGCTGGATCAAATGGAATTTCTATTTCTAGGTCCTTGAGGAATCGCCACACTGTCTTCCACAATGGTTGAACTAATTTACACTCCCACCAACAGTGCAAAAGTGTTCCTATTTCTCCACATCCTCTCCAGCATCTGTTGTCTCCAGATTTTTTAATGATCGCCATTCTAACTGGCGTGAGATGGCATCTCAATGTTGTTTTGACTTGCATTTCTCTGATGACCAGTGATGATGAGCATTTTTTCATATGTTTGTTGGCCTCATGTATGTCTTCTTCTGTAAAGTGTCTGTTCATATCCTTTGCCCACTTTTGAACGGGCTTGTTAGTTTTTTTCTTGTAAATCTGTTTTAGTTCTTTGTAAATTCTGGATATCAGCCCTTTGTCAGGTGGGTAAACTGCAAAAATTTTTTCCCATTCTGTTGGTTGCCGATTCACTCTAATGACTGTTTCTTTTGCCGTGCAGAAGCTGTGGACTTTGATTAGGTCCCATTTGTCTATTTTGGCTTTTGTTGTCAATGCTTTTGGTGTTTTGGTCATGAAGTCTTTGCCTACGCCTATGTCCTGAATGGTTTTGCCTAGATTTTCTTCTAGGCTTTTTATGGTGTTAGGTCTTATGTTTAAGTCTTTAATCCATCTGGAGTTAATTTTAGTGTAAGGTGTCAGGAAGGGGTCCAGTTTCTGCTTTCTGCACATGGCTAGCCAGCTTTCCCAACACCATTTATTAGACAGGGAATCCTTTCCCCATTGCTTGTTTTACTAAATATTTTTTAAAGTTAAAAAGGAATTTATGCTTTCCTTCTTGATTTCATGATACTTTAGGGAAAGTTTATAGCAAAATACTAGCTTCAGATGCTCTTGTCTATACTGTTACCATCTCAGAAACAAATTCTATGTCTAAAAGAACCACAGGAGGATCACTTGAAGCCAGGAGTTTGAGACCAGCCTGGGCCACAAAGTGAGACCCCCATATCTACAAAAAAAAAATTGAAGAATTAGGCATGGTGGTGCACACCTGTAGTCTCAGTTACTTAGGAGTCTGAAGCTGGTGTTCAAGTCTGTAGTGAACTATGATCGTACCACTGTTTTCTAGCCTGGGTAGCAGATGGTGACCCTGTCTCTAAAAGAGAGAGAGAGAGAAAGAGAGAGAGAGAGACAATAAGTTCAGTATCTCCAGTTCCTGTATAAGTTCTGATTCTGACTGAAACTGAGGTATTAACTTTGTTCAAAATAACAGAATAGCCAGGCACAATGGCTCATGTGTATAATCCCAGCACTTTGGGAAGCTGAGGCAGGAGGAATGCTTGAAGCCAGGAGTTAGACACCAGCCTGGGGAACACAGGAAGACCTCATCTCTGAAAGAAAAAAAAAATTTTTTTTTTAATTATCTGGATGTGGTGGCACACGCCTGTGGTCCCAGCTACTCGGGAGGCTGTAGTGGGAGGATTGCTTGGGCATGGGAGGTCAAGGGTAGAGTCAGCCATGATTGTGCCACTATACTGTAGCCTGGGTTACAGAGCAAGATCCTGTCTCAAAAAAATAAATAAATAAAAATAAGAGAATAGTTTAGAAATAATCTTCAGGTTAGGTTTTCAATTTTTATGTTCCCCAAAGTGAAGGTGTTTGAGAACCTTGAAAAACTAAACTGTGTTCTTTCAGGTCAACATAAGGGGATGAATTAAAAAAGAAAATATTTTTATTTTTTTCAAGAGACTTGCTGGAGTTTGCAGGGGAACCCAAGTGTTGGAGAGGGGGAGAATCAAGACAAGCCTAGCCAACATTTCTCTGCAAGTGCTATCAGCCTAGTTTCTCTCACAGTCACCCAAATCTCCTCCCTCCATTTCAGATGGCTGTTCCCTCCTTCCCACAAGAGCAGTGTGCACCAGCCCACAGGGTGTCAGCTCATACCCTGTTTTGCTCCTGACACTTCAAGAGGAGTGCACACTTTCTTCGGTTTAGAGACCATATTTGGAGAGACCACTTTTTTGCTAGCTGAGAATCTCCATTTGCTGGGAAAAAACAGATTCAATGTCTCTAAGATCAGACCTAAATGGATAGTTAATAACTGCACGAGCACTGAGAAAGGAAGACCACTATAGTCTGAGTAACCATGTGCTATAACTGTATTTTAAAGGCTGCATCCGTATTTGAAAGCCTGCTAGGATGAACTTGAAGCTTCATTCGTACAAGGACAAGACTTTTGTTTCAGTTCATAATTCCCATGAGGTGGCTTCTGTGGTTTACCTTCCCTTTCAACATTTGGCGTTTTCTTGGGTTTCTTTTACAGTTAATCTCAATTGAATTACTTCAGGAGCCTGTATGTGGGTGAATGTGGGGGTTTGGGAAGACAGAATTAATTTTGTAGTTGAATAAATTCCACTTGGAACTTTATAAAACTTTCCCCCAAGTCTCCCAGCAAGCTCACAGCACAGAAATCATAGCCCACAGTGTTGCTTTTCTTTTAGCTCCTGTGTGGGACTCTAAAGACAGCAATAGGATCTGTAAATAGGTAACTGCTGTGTGCTCAATGATCCTATCATTGTATAAGTTATTTACTTAACAAACCAGAGTTCCAGGATAAATATGACTATAATAAACAAAATACACTCCCTGACAAGAAACAACAATGAATCACCATTTACAAGTTTGATAGAGTAAGTGTGGGCTGTTCGCTTTGTCAATACCTGTATGTGATTTGGCAGTTATACTTTAGATTTCTCATTGCTCAATTTAAAGCTAATACTTACAGAATTCAATTGACCAATTAATTATGTGCAATTCAACAGCCCTCTCACGGTATCATTATGTATCTGTACTGCTAGTCGTAAAGTGACTAGTGTTTCTGAAGCTAATTTGTTATGAATTTGAGAAAACATCTTGGATTAAAGGCTGATTTAAGCAAGTTCCTTTGGTGCATGTAGGAGACAGATCATGTGTGCTCATAAACATGAAGAGGCCTACAGCCAAGCAGGCATGCAGGTATTAGCAGCTGTACCATGGCTTCCTTGCAAGGAAACAACCATATTCAATACCTGGGTGAGTTGTAAATGAGCTAAATACAGATCAGAATAGGAAAAAAAACAGTCTTGGCATGAGTTCCAGTATCCAACTTAGGGAAGCCCAGGGTAAGGGCAGAAGCAGTAATGAGAGTTAAAAGTAGAATACCAATTACTCTGAATAACAGAGAATACTGAATGGTATAGAAAACTGAATAACAGCCTCTATGGTCAAAGTCTCCTCTATCTGGAAATAAGATTCACAGAAGAATAGAAAGGATAGGAAATCTAATGCCAAAAGTATTCAAAGGGAAGCTGCCACATGCACTATGTAGGATGGCATGGGCTTGGCCAAGCACAGAGAAAGTAGAGAGAGCCACTGACTAACGCAAGGCCCAGAGTCATTTTGGGAGCCCTGGACAAAATACAAATGCTTATCCTGATTAAGACATCCTGAATCCCAAAGTGGATCCATGAACCAGCTGAGACATACTAAGGAACCACAGAGGATTATAATGCTTGGAGCCTCAACTGGTCTCTGAACTTTAATTGGAAAAGCCCCAGAACTTTTCACAGTGCAAGGGAGTCTTGCACTGTGGCTCCTTAGCCAGGATCACCTCCCCTTAGGACTCACACTCTGTCACAGGCTAATCCATTGATCTCACATTTTTGCCCATCAAGAACACCTTTTTGTATTTTTTTCCTCATGGATACTACATTTTAAAATCTCCATCTATCTGGCAGTGAGCTGACATTGCACCGTTGCACTCTAGCCTGGATGACAGAGCGAAACTCCATCTCCAAAAAAAACAAACAAACAAACAAACAAACAAAAAAACCTCCACCTATCTCTAATTTTCTTCTATTGTCAGTGTTCTATTTTATTTATTTTTAATTGACAAATAAAAAGTATACATATTTATCATGAACAACATGTTGTTTCAAAATATATATATACATTAGCATGGCTAAACTGAGTTAATTAACATATGTATTACCCCACATATTTATCATTTCTCTGGTAAGGAAAGTTAAAATTTACTCTCAGCAAGTCTAAATAAATTCAAAGAAGTTGAAATTATGAAAAGCCATACTCCTGGACTGCAGTGGAATAAAAATAGAAATCAATATTTAATTACATGGAAATTAAACAACTTGCTCCTGAATAACTTTTGGGTAAAAGACGATATCAAGGCAAAATAATAAAAATAAATCTTTGAAATAAATTAAAACAGAGACAAAACATACCAAAATCTCTGAGATACAGCATAGGCGATGTTAGGAGTAAAGCTTATAGCACTAAATGTCTACCTCAAAAACTTAAAAAGATCTCAATTTAACTATCTGACATCACACCTAGAGGAACTAAAAAAGGAAACAAACTAACCCCGAAGCTAGCAGAAGAAAAGAAATAACTGATATCAGAGCTGAACTGAATAAAATTGAGACCCAAAAATCCATACAAAGAATCAACAAAAACAAAAGTTAGATTTTGAAAGGATAAACAAAATCAATAGACTACTAGCTAGAATAACAAAAAAAAAAAAAAAGAAAGAATGAAAGAAAGAGAGAGAGAGAAGACCCAAATAGATCCAAATAAGCAAAATCAGAAATGATAAAAGTGGCATTACAACTGATTTCACAGAAATAAAAAAGATCTTCAGAGATAATTATGACACCTCTATGCACACAAACTAGAAAATCTAGAGGAAATGGATATATTCCTGGAAACACACAATCTCTCAAGATTCAATCGGGAAGAAATTGAAACACTAAACAGATCAATATCAAGATCTGAAATAGAATCACTAATAAAAATCCCACCAACCAAAAAGCCCTAGGCCATATGAATTTACAGCTGATGTACAAAGAAGAGCTGGTACCAATTCTACTGTAATTAGTCTAAAAATTTGAAGAGGAGGGATTCTTCCCTAACTCATTCTATGAAGCCAGCATCACTCTGATACCAAAACTTGGCAAAGACGCAATGAAAAAAGAAAACTATGGGCCAATATCCCTGATGAACATAGACACAAAAATCCTCAAAAAAATTCAACAGTACATAAAACCAAATTCAACAAACCAAATTCAACATTACATCAAAAAGTTAATTCACCAAGAACAAGTAGGCTTTATTCCTGGGATGTAAAATTGGTTCAACATACACAAATTTATAAATGTGATTCACCGCATAAATGGAATTAAAAACAAAATCAAAAGATCACCTCAATAGATGAGGAAAAAGCTCTTGATAAAAATCCAACATCCCTTCATAATGAAAACCCTCAAGAAACTAGGCATTGAAGGAATATTCTTCAAAATAATAAGAGCCATCTATGACAAACCCACAGCCAACATCATACTGAACAGGCAAAAACTGGAAGCATTCCTTTTGAGAACTAGAATAAGACAAGGATCCCTACTCTCACCACTCCTATTGAACATAATACTGGAAGTGCTAGCCAGAACAGCTAGGCAAGAGGGAAGAAAAAAGGCATCTGAATAGGAAAAGAAGAAGTCAAACTACCTCTTTTCGCTGCTGACTGTATACTTACACAATCCTAAGGATTTTGCCAAAAGACTATTAGAACTGATAAATAATTTTAGCAAGGTTTCAGGAAATAAAATTAATGTATAAAAATCAGTAGCATTTCTATACACCAGTAACGCACAAGCTGAGCACCAAATCAAGAACATAATCCCATTAACAATAGCCACACACACACACACACACACACACACACACACAAATAAAATACCTAGGAATACATCTAACCAAGGAGGCAAAAGATCTTCACAAAGAGAACTACAAAATACTGTTTGAAAAAATCATAGATGACACAAACAAATGGAAAAAAATTCCATGTTCATTGATTAAAAGAATCAATATAATTAAAATGACCATATTGCTCAAAGTAATCTATAGGTTCAACACTATTTCTATCAAACTACCAACAGCATTTTTCACAGAATTGGAAAAAAAAAAAGATACTAAAAGTCATATGGAACCAAAAAAGAGCCCAAATAGCCAAAGCAATCCTAAGCAAAAAGAGCAATGCCAGGCGAGGCACAATGGTTTGTACCTGTAATCCCAGCACTTTGGGAGGCCAAGAAGGATAAATCACTTGAGGTCATGAGTTCAAGACCAGGCTGATCAATATGGTGAAACACCATATTTACTAAAAATACAAAAATGAGCCAGGCATGGTGGCATGCACCTGTAGTCCTAGCTACTCAGGAAGCTAAGACAGGAGAATCGCTTGAACCAAGGAGGTGGAGGTTGCAGTGAGCCAAGACCATGCCACTACACTCCAGCCTGGATAACAGAGTAAGACTCCATCAAAAAAAAAAAAAAAAAAAAAAAAAGCCAGTGGTATCATATTACTCGACTTCACACTATACTACAAGGCTATGGTAATCAAAACAGAATGTACAAAAACAGACATATAGACCAATGTAATAGAAAGGAGAATTCAGAAATAAAGCCACACACTTATAGTCACCTGTTCTTAGACAACATCACCAAAAATAAGCAATAGCGAAAGGACTCCCTGTTCAATAAATAGGGCTGGGATAACTGGCAAGCCATGTGCAGAAGAATGAAACTGGACCCCTACCTTTCACTATATATAAAAATTAACTCAGGATGAATTAAAGATTTAAATATATGACCTCAAATTCTAAGAATTACAGAAGAAAACCTAGCTAATACCATTCTGAAATAATTTGGGAAATCATTATTGAAATAATGATTTATTTATGACTAAGTAATAATTTATTACTAAGTCCTCAAAAGCAATTACAACAACAACAAAAAATTGACAAATGGGACCTAATTAAACTATAGAGCTTCTGCACAGCAAAAGAAAGTATCAACAGAGTAAACAGACCCTACAAAATGGAAAAAATATTTGCAAACTATGCATCAAAGGTTGAATATCCAGAATCTATGAGGAACATAAACAACTGAACAAGCAAAAAACAAATAACTCCGTTAAAAAATAGACAAAAGACATGAACAGACACTTCTCAAAAGAAGACATACAAGATACAAGTAGCCAAGAAACATGAAAAAAAATACTCCACATTACTAATCATCAAAGAAATGCAAATCAAAGCCACAATGAGATACCATCTCACAGCAGTCAAAATGGCTATCACTAAAAAGTCATAAAACAGCAGATACTGGTGAGGCTGTGGAGAAAGGGGAATGCTTATACACTGCTGGTGGGAATGTAAATTAGTGTAGCCACTGTGGAAAGCAGTTTAAAGATTTCTTAAGAAACTTAAAACAGATCCACAATTCAACCCAGCAATCCCAATATTGGGTATATACCCAAAGAAAGTAAACCATTCTACCAAAAAGACACATGCACTTGCATGTTCATCATAGCACTATTCACAATAGCAAAGACATGAAGTCAACCTAGGTGTCCATCAACAATGGATCTGATAAAGAAAATGTGACAGAGAGAGATACACACACACACACACACACACACACACACACACACACACACACCATGGAATACTATGCAGCCATAAAAAGGGTGAGGGTATGTCCCTTGCAGCAACATGGATACAGCTGAAGGCTATTATTCTAAGCGAATTAACGCATGTTCTCTCATAAATGGGAGCTAAACATTGGATACTCATGGACATAAAGATGACAACAATAGACCCTGGGGAGTACTAGAGAAGGAGGGGGGAGCAAGGGCTGAGAAACTGTTGGGTACTATGCTCAGTACCTGAGTGATAGGATAATTTATACCCCAAACCTCAGCATTACACAATATACCCAGGTAATAAACCTGCACATGTACCTCCTGAATCTAAAATAAAAAGTCCACCCCCCCTAAAAAAATATATATTGATAAAATTCCTACCAAAACACATAAAAGATCTTCTTTTATTTAATCTATATAGACTTGTTCTGGTTAAGCACATTGTCTCTGTTAGTCTTTTTGAATTATTTAATTACTCATGACCCTCCGCCTCTTACCAATGCCTCAACTCTTACCACCACTACTTACTACCACCACATCTCAGACTTCAAGGGGTCAGGAGCTTCTATGTTAGAATTTGTTGGGCTAAATAGCTACGAATTTGTATAGGACTAGAAAACAAGAGAAGTTCAGCTGCAGCGAATATCACTGTGAGTCATCATTTTATCATTCTGATTTACATATAAAATTTTCAGGGTAGTGCTTTTGCTTTTAGTGTGAAGATTGATTGCCTCAAATTGCCCTCTTAGTGCAAAATTTATCTGTTCTGAGGCATGACACAACAAATCAGAGGCAGTACCCAAGAGACCACACAAACCAACTACCCCTCCACTCCCTCCACACTCAAGGTGGGGCTCTTGCCTCATCCTACCAGCCAAAGGCCATGTCCTGAGATCCTTAGGGGAAGGAGAAACCAGAGGTAGATCTGCTGGGGCAGGCTGCTCAGGGGCATGCCATGGAAGGAGCTTGAGGCTTGGAGCCAGAAGACCTAGATTTGAGGCCCAGCCCAGACTGTAACATCTACCATAAATGCAACGTTGGGCAAAATAATTAACATCGACCAAAGGGGAGTAATTGGGATCTTAGCCCCAGCTCCCTATCTCCAGGAGATGTCAGAAAGACCAGAATTTCTAAGGGATTGGCCATTCAACAAGCAACCTGACCAGTTCTCGATCTGCTCCATCATGTGTCTGGGAACATAAAATCACTCGTCAGCATACTTTGTCTCTTCTTTATATAATTTTGCTTTGTTTTCTCCTAAAACTCTTTTGGGAAACTCAATGTCTTCTATAGACATCTATGTATTTATCTTAACCTACTGTCTTAGGAAACCATAGAAAAAGATGGGTGGAATGTTACTTGAGAGAGTGAGATGTTGACAGAGAGGAAAAAGGAAAGCGCCTGTTTTACTTGGCAGATTGAAGTGTGAAAAACAGTGAGTCTCGAACCATAATAAAGAATGTTCTTTTACTTTTGTTTTTCTTGCTCTCCCAGAACATATTGCTAAAGTTTTCCATGCCTGGTCTATTTTGAGCTTTATTTTGAGCTTTGGTATTTGCATGACAGTGTCAGAGTTGCAGCCTGTCATTTCACATTCTGCGAGTGACACCAGATCTATTTTTCATTCAGGTTCTAGAAATAGCTGTCACATTATTTTCATTGTTTGGAACCATGGCCAGAAAGCCACCCCTGTTCTCTTGATATAATTTAAGCAAAGCATTTTGTAACTCACTCCTTAATCACTTATCAACTGCTCACAGATCTTCCCTAATTGAAAAAATGCTGAGAAGGACAAGTCTCTAAAGATTCCCCATCACAGAGGCTCTACCGTAGATAGGTGGCAATTTGAAAAGTGTCTTGGATTGGAAATTTATTAATTTATTCCAGGGCTTACAAAATTAAGGAATACGGCCAGGTGCAGTAGCCCATGCCTGTAATCCCAGCACTTTGAGAGGCCAAGGTGGGTGGATCACCTGAGGTCAGGAGTTTGAGACCAACCTGGCCAACATGGTGAAACCTTGTCTCTACTAAAAATACAAAAATTAGCTGAGCATGGTGGTGGGCACCTGTAATTCCAGATACTCTGGAGGATGAGGCAGGAGAATTGCTTGAACCCAGAAGGTGGGAGGTTGCAGTGAGCCAAAATTGTATCATTGCACTCCAGCCTGGGTGGCAAGAGCAAGCTGTCTTAAAAAGAAAAAATTTAAGAAATAATTTTATTAATATTTATATTTTAATATCCCTTTGATACTTCTGGGAGCTTCAATTTTCTGCAAGTTTAGGCTGCTGGGGGACTGGGGGGACTAGTTACTATGTCCCTAAAATATTTGTGAGACATCTCTTTACATATTTCAACAGAAGAAAGGTGTAAATGCTTTTATAGCACTCTAATTAGAGTGATCATACATCACAGTTCAGGAGAGACCTGGCTTCTGCCTGTTGAACTATCTGCTTTCGCTCACAGTTGGATGATACATATATCACTCTACCTCTAATGCGCTTAGTTATAAATGTCAACCCTGGGGGAGACACACAATTGATTAAAAACAGAAATTTAGTAATACATTGAAAGCTTTTTTTTTTTTTTTTTTTTGAGATGGAGTCTTGCACTGTTGCCCAGGCTGGAGTGCAATGGCATGATCTCAGCTCACTGCAACCTCTGCTTCCTGGGTTCACGTGATTCTCCTGCCTCAGCCTCCCAAGTAGCTGGGATTACAGGTGCACATCACCACACCCAGCTAATATTTTGTATTTTTTGTAGGGACAGGGTTTCGCTATGTTGGCCACACTGGTCTCGAACTCCTGGCCTCAAGATCTGCCCACCTCGGCCTCCCAAAGTGCTGGGATTACAGGCATGAGCTACCATGCCTGGCGCTATTGGCAAGAAGGTATGAGTCTTGTGAAATCTACTCACTAAGTTGATCTAAATTTATTTTCTTTCTTTTTTTTCCCAAAAACCTGCAATGGGATGAGCAAGAACACCTTAACTTTGTCTTGAGCTCCAAGATCCTGTATACCTCAGACAGGACACAGATTCACCTGTCACTCAATACAAGGGGCACTTCCAGGAAAGTTTCTCTTTTTCCAAGAAATAGAGAAAAAAGCTATAGATTTTATTTTCTGAGGAGCCAAAAGACACTGCCATAAACACAAGGTGCAATGCAAAAGAAAAAAAGAACATATCATATAAAAACAGGCAAAAATTAGTAACCATGGGTATTTCCAGTATTTTTGTTTGACCTGCAGCCTCAGGGATAAATAGGTAAGGAGTTACTAGGTAGCTACAAATTTTAGAGTGGAAAAGGAAAGAATGACAATTAGGATAAAAGGAAGGGATGTAGGAGTGAAGAGGGAGCTTGGAAAGGAGGAGGGAAGAGTGCTAGCAGCTGGGTTTGGAGTTGTTGAATACGTGTAGGAGAGAGAGTTTAGGGGACATGTTGCTTAGGATGCCTCCAAAAGTAGTGACAGAAATATGAGTTTAGAGTCTCTTAAAAGTGGAAAAACTTATCATCACACATGGAGACTCCACAGTAAGGAGGTAGGATTAGGTGATTCAAATTCCAAAGGCTCTACAAGGATGTCCGTCCATCTCTCTGCTCTGCCATGCATACCAATCTAAAGATGTGTGACACACCAGCAGGCTGGCCTGCTTCCCTCAGGTCCCAGCAGAAGTGGTTCTGTTTCTTCTCCTATGTTGTCTTTTTAATGAGTGAAGACTACTCTCCTCAGAAGCTTCTCAGCAGCCTCCCTCACATCCCAATGACCTGGCTGGAACTGTATTTCCTACTCATGCTTACAAAATTCCCTGGCAAGGAAAATAAGACCACCAGATAGCCTAGACCCACCATAATTCACCCACCTGGGGCTCAGGATAAGGTTCCCCTACATGGAAACGCATTGTAGTGAGATATAGTGTAGATTCCTATTAAAAAGGAAGAAGAGGAATAGAGAGTGTTTGGTATATGTGATTGCTGCATTGTGTCCCCCCAAAATCAATATACTGAAGTTCTGAACCAGTACCCCAATACCACAGAATGTAATGAGGGCTGATCTTTAAAGTGGTAATTAACATAAAATGAAGTCATATGAGTGGACTCTAATCCAATCTGACTGGTGTCCTTAGAAGAAGAGGAGATTAGGACACAGGTAGGTACAGAAGGAAAACAAAGTGAAGCACAGGGACAAGAAGGCCAGTGGCACACCAAGGAGACAGGCCTCAGAAGCAACAACCACGCTGACACCTTGATGTGGACTTCTATCCTCTAGAACTGTGAGGAAATACAGTTCTGTTGTTTAAGCCATTTTAGTCTCTGGTATTTTGTTATTTCAGCCCTAGCAAACTTATACAACATGCAACCAGAAACTTCTGCAATAGAAGAAGAAATAGGAGCTGGGAAAGGATTTTTAAGATGTTTGGCTAATCTAAACATTGTTTATCAACAACTGCTAACATCACAAAAGGACAGCCAACCGGACATTATATGTCTCCTGACAGAGGCATACTACACTACAACTAATAAAGCAGGGAAGAAAGGAAGGAGGGAGGGTGGAAGAAGGGAGAGAGGGAGGAAGGAAAAAAGGAGGAAGGGAGAAAGGAAGGAGGGAGGGGGGAGGAAAGGAGATAAGGAAGGAAGGAAAGGAGGAAGGAAGGAAGGGATGGAGGAAGGGAGGAAGGAAGAAAGGAGGAAAGGGATGGAGGGAAGAGACATGGAGGAGGTAAGGAAGAAAGGAGAGAGAGAGAGAGGAGGAAGGCATTGGGGAGAGAGGGAGGGAGAAAGGAGGGAAGGAAGGAAGGAAGGAAGGAAGGGAGGGAGGGAGGAAGGAGGGAAGGAAGGAAGGAAGGAAGGAAGGGAGGGAGGGAGGGAGGGAGGAAGGAAGGAAGGAAGGAAGGAAGGAAGGAAGGAAGGAAGGAAGG